>NC_043014.1:12284549-12493348 GCF_006345805.1 Octopus sinensis | reverse complement strand
AAACCCAATGCTCAATTGACACTTATTTCATTGACCCAAAAGGATGAAAGACAAAGTCAACCTCAGCAGAATTTGAACTCAGAATGTAAAGATGGATGAAAATGCTAAGCATTTTGTCTGGCACGACAGTAATCTGAAAGCTAAAGGCTCAAAACTAATGATTAAAAAGCTTGTAAAAGTTCAATTATCTATATATATATATATATATATATATAAGCTGAAGTTGTCTGTGTATGGCAGGTTTGGTAGCCTTCAACTAACACTATCTCCTCCAAGACCCTGCGGCGCAAGTTGACCAAAATTGAGAGTATAATAGAAGAAGGGTTGCTCTTCCTTCCGTAGAAGAAAAAATTCAAATCGGACCATGTTAGGACCAAAAATTATTTACATCAAAAAGGTGCTTTTTTTCTATGAAAATCCCTATTTTTTAACGACTTTTTGACTGCTGTGTTGCTATTTTTCGGTGTATTTCAACCAGAAAAATGTTCACTTAAAAAGAATGACAAGCTGCATAATGCAAAATTTTTACTTTTCAAAAATTCCAATTCTAAAGGGTCGAAAAGAAAACAAGCCCAAGCAACGCTGGGCTATACTGCTAGTTTAATGACAAACACAAAATGACTTATCAAATGTTTTGATAAATTCAGACATAAATTCAATTCGCAAAGAATCTCTGTACACACACTTACCTTTCTATTGTTGATTGAGTAATTTTGAACCTATTTTCCATCTTTGTTCTAAAAAGCCATGTCACATCTACATATTAGCAATGTACTTTCGCCTGCTGCATACATCAATAGTCTGCAATGGACAGGGTGCCTTATAAGTTGCACTATTCATTGTTTTATGCAGAAATAACATTTTATCAACAGAAAAAAAAAAGGGTTGAAAAAAACATATTACTAGATTTGAAGAAATAATTCAATGAAAAAGAATCTAAGTTTCCAAAGACTGATTTTGGTTGGAATATGAAAACGAGAAACATTTGACAATAAACAATCTAACAGTTCTTGTAACATACAAAAGGGATTTGAATTAACCCTCTTGGGGCACCCAGGCCAATTGATCAGCCCAAGTGATACAAGCTAAAAAGACTCTGAGGCTGATCCATCAGCCCGATGAAACATCTTTCAGTAGATAAAATATAAAACTATATAATATACGGAGATGTACTTGCATAGCAAGTGACCTGATCTGAGATCATGTGCTGGAACGGAAACAATTGCAGCGTGGAAGTTGTTTATAAGCCATTTAAGAAACATACAAAAACTGTTAGATTCACTTCAACATTTAAATTTAATTTGCCAAAATATTTTTGTCGCTTTGAAACCGCAACCTGTTCATTGACAAAATAAGATGCAACACGGAATTTTGTCAGTGAAGAGGTCACAGTCTCAAAGCGATGAAAATATTTTGGCAAATTAAATTTAAATGTTGAAGTGAATCTAACGGTTTTTGTGTGTTTCTTAAATGGCTTATATAATATACGTAGTTTCCCATACTAATAAAGTAGTTTTAGACACTTTATCCTTTTGTTTTCTACAAGCACCCATCATTTACAATCTCAACAAAAAAAAAACATTTTGGTCTTTTTGGTTGCACATACCAAAACTGTGTGTCTCAAAAGGATCAATAAAAAAAAAGATTGTCACAAACTGCCAGCAAGACACGACAGGAAATTTTGTAAAAGCACTACTTTCTCTGTGTGAAACGTTGCCCAGCCTTATTTTATCCTTCTGATATGAACCCATCTGATACTGCTTCTATTTACGACACAAACTTCCTGTTTTGAAGTGATTTACAGTAAAGTCTCCCCATCAAAATTTCATGTTCATTCATGTTCCAACCACTGGATTAATAATAATGATTTCAAATTTTGGCACAAGGCCAGCAAGTTTGAGGGATGGGGTAAGTCGTTTACATTGACCCCTGTGTTCCAGTGGTACTTATTTTATCGACCCTGAACGGACAGAAGGCAAAGTCAACCTTGGTGGGACTTGAACTCAGAACATAAGGACAGATGTAATAGCACTATGCATTTTGCCTGAAATGCTAATGATTCTGCCAGCTCACTACCTTACCACTGGATTAATAACGGTAAAGATATTTGACTAAACTCTTCATTATTTTCAAAATTAATTGAAACAAAAGCAATATATTTTCAACAGAAATATGCTAATGAAAGGATTAATGGTGTTTTGATATATTCTTCAACAGTTATATTCTTCAACAGTTTACATCCTCGTAATTTAGCGGTTCAGCAAAGGAGACCAATAGAATAAGTACTAGGCTTACAAAGAATAAGTCCTGGGGTCAATTTGCTCGACTAAAAGGCGGTGCTCCAGCATGGCCACAGTCAAATGACTGAAACAAGTAAAGGAGTAATGAAGTACTTAGATCAAGTGTCGAAGAAGGCAAACAAGAACACACTACATTATCTTCTTGGGTTTTGGGTTATTTTAAAGACATTGAATTTTCTCAAAGTTAGAAAATTAAAATAAGACCTACAATGAATTGAACAATTGTCCTGGGAAGCAAATGCATATTTTATAAAAACAAACACAACATTATTGAAAGCCGAGGGGGAAATGTTTGTTAATCAATCTGCATTGTTATCTGATTTTTACAAATATCTATTTTAAACCTTTTAGCGTTCAGATTACTCAGTGAAATTTAATGCTTATTTATTCACATTGTTTTGAATTAATCATGCATTACCTCACAGCCTTGAGACTTCAGTGGTGTGATTGCTTATTTTTAGAACAGCATTTCAGGATAGGTGTGAGGGGCTGGATCCAGTCAATTTGAAACTGGTAGAATATTTTGGGCCAGATATGCTAAAGAATTAAACTACCAATGATTTTGTAACAGAGACAAAAACCAAGGCTTTTTTTAATCCCCCAGAAATATATTTTGGAAAAAAAAATTTTTTTTTTAAATACAATTAATAAAACTAATGAATTTGGACGTAGTTAAAAATACGATATGCTGAATTTAAATATTTTCCCTGTTAATGAAAGATATTTAAAAGTGATCTGAGATCTGTAATACTGCACTTCTACATTTCATTCCTGAAGCAAAAAAAACACACACACACAGGTGCAGAGACATGGCTGTGTGATTAAGAAGCTGGCTTTGCAACCACAAGGTGTTCCATGGCATCTTGGAAAGTGTCACCTACTATAACGCTTGGCTTGACCAATATCTAGTGAGTGAACGTGGTAGATGAAGCAAGTCATATACAGAGAGAGAGAGAGAGATCCAATAGAATAAATACAAGGTTTAAAAAAAAAACAAAGCACTGGGGTTGATGTGTTCAATTAAAGACCCTTCAAGGTGGTGCTCCAGCATGACCACAGTGAAATGACTGAAACAAGTAAAAGAATAAAAGAAAGTGGTCAAATGTAAGTGCTGCACGTAAAGATAAAGGTATATAATGTTTTCTTACAATTTCTTCCTCTACACTTTTCTCCATACATACATATGTATGCATGTATATGCACACACACACACACACAACACAGCAGGACCGATATCAAGAGAGATGCTTAAATATTGAGGTAAAGATTTTTTTTTTTAGTCCATCATTGTCAAAAGATAACCACATATATATATATTTGCCAACAAATACACTGAAATGAGATATGAACACCACAAATAGGGGAAGTCCTAGGGTACTCTGGATACCTTCAGCATACACTGGTTATATATATATATATATATACAAAACCATGATCGATCGTTAGCCACTACACACATTTTTTTTCTCTCCTTGTTTTTTTTGTGTACCTTTCTGTAGAAGAGCGTAGGCTCGAAACATAAAAGACTTTTTCTATTCCTGAGCATTATACTAATACATCTGTTTGTTTTGTACACCACCTGTCTTTGTCTTTTTTTTTTTTTTCGTAAACTCTCCCTATATATATATACATAACAGGACCAGTATTAAGAATGAGAGAGATCCTTAAAAGTTGAGGTGAAGTTTTTTTTAGTCCATCATTGTTGAGGTGAGGAAATGAGACATGAATACTCCAAAAAGAGAGCGTCCTAGGGCGTTCTGGATACTGTGAGCATATATCAGCTGTCTGCCAGATAATTAGGGAAACGAAGAGGAACAACAACTCTCTTTCAGTAATATGGTTAGATTTTGTCAAAGCTTGTTTATGTGTGTCCTACCAGCTAATTCAAAGTGCATTGGGGTACTAGCAAGTACTAGTCAAACTATTGCTTTTGTATATGGATTCATTGAAGATGAGGTTCGCTGAGGGAAATATCACCACCAAATGGCAGACCGGGAAGGTATTATGGCAAGGCACACAATAACCATGGTCCTGTTTCTAGCTGCCGTGATCCTACAACTAGAGGTGGGAAGAATATAGTTAGGAGGCCAAGAAACTGATGAATATACAAGGCTTGCAATCTACAAGATTATGCAGGACATATGGCGTAGTGGTTAAGAGTACAGGCTACTAACCCCAAGATTCCAAGTTCAATTCCAAGCAGTGACTTGAATAAATTATGATAATAATATCATCAGCATAAAAATACCTTAGGAATGAGAACCCAGGTTTGAAATTCCACCAGGACACCTGATGAAGGCTGAAACGTGGTAACAACAAACAAGATGAGGATACCTATCTGCCAAATGTAAATAATTCCTCATCTCAGGAATAGTCTGCTACTTGAGCGGTTTAAGGTGTGGTGCTTCCAGTACAACATCCTATCTAAACTGCAGTGGTTATCCTACTTTATGACTTCCTCCTTGGTGCAATAAATTTATATGAAGATGGCTGAGTATTTCCCCAAATTACAGCTCAACCCTTACAGTAAGACCTCCAAGCTCCACTTACCAGTGCTAGAAGAATTCAAAGCCACCAAGTCAAGAGGTGGTAGTGCATTGCTACAATCTGAGGAAGAGTGAATCAGGCACACCAGCAAGACCATAAACCAGGAAATTAAAGCTCTAGGAAGCTGTGGAGATTGTTTGGGTCAGCCATCAAAGATGGACTATGAAACAATTTACACCAGTAAGAGTTGGAGCAATGTCAAAGCAATGTCAATACCAGGGACAGAGGGTTTGTAATGCAGAAGGTCCAGGCACATGAGAAGGGAATTCTGAAGTACTGATTAGCAATATATATATATATATTCTTAGATACACACACACATATACAACTTGACCAAATATCAGGTAGCCTGAAGGCAACATAATCTTAGGAATGTTAAACCAAGAACAAAATTAAGTATAATCTCTATGTGATCTCAAGGATGTAATGCTTAAAGAACAAAAACACAAATAATACTATTTCCAAGAAGTTAAAGGAAAGATGGAGATGCATTGTGCAACAAAATGGTTCGTATTTGGTTGATTAAAAATGTAATGGCAAGTATTTATCGACCTTTTTCTTTCCTTTAAAAATCGGTACGAACTTTCTGGACAACCCAATACAAAGCTACCTGAGTGCAATATATAAATAGGCTAAAGAAAACACCATGCAGTTCAATGCTGAAAATTTTCAGGCACTTAGCTATCAGCCACAAACAGATTGCAATCAGAATATAGAAAGCCAGTGGGTATTGCAATCCTAGAGTCACAGTTGGTGCATTACCTTGGAATCTACATGAGTGATGAGGCGTCATTCTATATGCATATTGTGAAGAAGGCAACAAGGTGCTGGCAAATGGTTGCTTGGATTCTGAGATCATTCAGAACAATGAAAAAAAGAAACCTTGTTAATCCAACACTACTACACTGAGAAGACTGCATTAGTGAAACAGATGAGCTACAGGGAGAGGATAAAGGAGCTGAGGCTCTAATACCTACAGCAAAGATGTGAAGGATGTGCAGTAAGATATACATGGAAGACCCAGGAGGGTTTAGCACTTTCTACCTAGAGTAAGGACGTAATACTGAAACAGTTTCGAGTTCAAAGGCCCTGCCAGAAAACCCTCAGAGATCTACGAGATGTAGATGTGGAGGTGTTCTAAGAATGTTTAGACAATTTTTATCTGAAATAACAACTGATCCCACACTGCAGCAAGAAACGCGAAGAAGAAAAGCTTTGTCTATCTCATAATTTCACCAGAACCAATTCCAGAGAAAGGGCTGGGAAGTAAATTTGAAGTAAACATGCAACCATCCTAATGATGATGTCCCAGCATGGCACAGCCTCTGGTTGAAACCAATAAAATACAAAAAATAAAATAAAAAATACATATGTATAACAAGTAAAAAAAAAAAAAAGAAGTTACTAGTGTCACAATTAGTCTTTGGTTACAACTGTTTCGACAACATATGGATCGGATAATCAATTAACAAGATGGAAAATATGAATATAACAATGGCTATGTAATATCAAATCTTATTACACATATGTGAGTGAGAACACTTTGAGATATTTTTGGTATCTAACATATGTCAGATACTGCGAGCACTGCTTCTGATTGGTCAATCCATGGTGATGACCTGAGGTCACGGTGACAGCGCTGCTTCTGATTGGTCAATCCATGGTGATGACCCGAGGTCACGGTGACAGCGCTGCTTCTGATTGGTCAATCCATGGTGATGACCCGAGGTCACGGTGACGGCACTACTTTTGTCATTCATAAGTTACAACTAAACGTGAAGAATTTAGTTATTGGGTTAATAAAATATGGTCGTTTATTCGTGTGTAATAAATAAAATACCAAACTCATTCCCTATGGATACTGTATTTATTACAACTCGTGGCTTGTAAACGTATCTAACTTGCTTTCGCTCGTTAGATACGTTTACAAGCCAATCGTTGTAATAAATACGGTATCCATAGGGAACTCGTTTGGTATTCTCTATATATTAAATATAACCTATAGTCATTTCTTCATGACAGAATGAATAAATTAATACTAGGAAACTGGGATAAATTTACTTATATATATTGATACAAATAATTTGGTGGAAGTAGTAGGGGCTATAGTCAAGTAGTGAGGAAACATCCACTTGGACATGTAAATAAAATAAAGTTTTAGGAAGCATATGGGGTCTCATTTCATAAGATTAACCATTTAGCATTCAGGTTATTCTATCAAATATATTGCTTATTTATTGACACTATTTTGAATTAACCATGCATTATGCCACAGCTCTGAGATTTTGATGAGGTAGCAGTTAATTTTTAGAATGATATTTGCAAGGTAGGTGTGAGGGGCCAAATCCAGCCAGTTTGAACATGAAACAGAATATTTTGGCTTGATATGGCTGGTTTAAGTGCTAAAGGGTTAATTTTGAAGCTGAACCTATTGATTAGTATTTATATACTCAAACAGTTGTTTAGCTGATAAAAGAAAAACAGTATTTAAATATCTACATATAGAGCAGTGGTTTTCAACTGCGGCTCTCAGGGTTGAATATTAACTTAAGCATCCTTCCAGCAACCCCTGACAGTCTTCCCTCTATAAATATAATTTTTCTTTAACCCTTTCGTTACCAACCTGGCTGAAACCGGCTCTGGCTCTATAGTACAAATGTCTTGTTTCCATAAGTTTTGAATTAAAATCTTCCACCAAACCTTAGTCCCAATTTATGTTCCTAACACTAGCTTAATGATAACTAAGTTATTTTACTAAATTCTTTGTTATATTTAAAGTAATTTGAAAGATTCACAGAGCATCTCAAAATAAATACAGTAACGAAAGGGTTAATTGATTTGTGTTTTGCTTTTTGGGATTTAGAAAAAAATTGAGGTTTTGGATCTGGTCTGGATAATAAAAAAAGGGCCAGAACCACTGATATAAAGAGGTCAGAAATGAACTGTGATGAGCATTTCCAGAGTAGCTTCAAAGAAAACAGTAATGACCAGAGAGAAAGAGGCAAAAGTAAAGAAAGAAGATAGAAAGAAAAAATAAAAGAAAGAATAGGATAAATTGATTGAAAGGGTTAAACACAAACATGTAGAGAGGTTTAGATGAAAAGGAATAGTGAAGGAGCCAAATGATTGGTAGAAATTTAGTATAAGGAGTCAGACAGTCAAAACATAACACCAAAAAGAATAAACATGGCACTTTGGGCAAGTGTCTTCTATTATAGCCTTGGGCAGACCAAAGTCTTGATAGTGGAAACTGAAGGAAACCTGTCGTGTGTGTATGTGTGTGTTTTTGTGTCTGTGTTCATTTCTCCACCTTCACCTAACATTCAATGTTGATGTGTTTATGCCCCCGTAACTTAGCAGTTCGGCAAAAGAGACCGATAGAATAAGTACTAGGCTTACAAAGAATAAGTCCTGGGGTCGATTCCTTCGACTAAAACCCTTTAAGGCGGTGCTCCAGCATGGCCGCAGTCAAATGACTGAAACAAGTAAAAGAATAAAAGAATAGTAAACAAGAAATAACAATTCATAATTAAAGATTAATTAAAAAAAAATTAATGTTAAGTGCATATATGTATGTATGTATCATCATCATCGTTTAATGAGAGAGAGAGAGAAATCCAGTTGAATTAGGTACTTAAGTTGAAGCACCAGATAAGTGCAGTATTATCCGTACAACTCAAATTAAGGTGAATAAAATCAAAATAAGCAACAGGATATCAAGAGGTGATGCAGTACAACTGTTTCAAGTAGCTCCGTTTAATTGAACAATGCAATCATTACATCAGTTTAAATGCAGGCCTATCCTCAGCTGCCTAAATAAATATAATTTTTTTATCAGTTAGACACATTAATATAATTTTTACTCAAATGCTCTAATAGAGTAAGAATATGGAAAATGTCCATGTTGCCACTAATGTAGCTAAGAATATACTACATTAAGTTTGTTAATGGATTTGGTAGTGGATTTGATAATAAGACTAATAAGCTATGACCCCCAACAAACTTCATACAGTTCTTAGAAGTGTAGTATATTCTTAACTACATTAGTGGCAACATGGACTCTTTCCCTAATCTTGCTCTATTAGAACATTTGAGTAAAATTATATGCGTCCAACTAATTAAAAAATTCTATTTATTCATTTATGCAGCTGAGGACATCCCTACATGTAAATTGATGTAATGATTGCATTGTTCAATTACATGGAGCCTCTTCAAATGGTTGTACTGCATCATCTGTTGATGATAATTTTTCCACTTTAATAATTTGATGTTTACAAAAGGTGTTCTCTGATCGAAGTTTCTTGCTTGAAATTGGTCTTCAAACTGTGAATTTAGAGTTTATTTTTTGCTTAAATAGAGTGTTTGATTACAAGCATACACATATACACATACAGGGGTTGGACAAAATAATGAAAACACCTCGCATCATAGCATCATAATTTTGAAATATCTATAAAACCATCAAAAGCTTGTATATTTATTTATTTATTATTAGTGTTGCTTAATATGTTTTGCTAAGATTGCTGTTTCTTTTCAGATATCATCAGAAAAAGGTAATTAAAATTCATTAAAATGACAGAGCTATCAGACTTTCAAAGAGGTCAAATTGTTGGTACTTGTATGGCAGGCGCTAGCATAATGAAAACAGCCGAAATGTTTGGTGTATCAAGAAGTATTGTCTCAAAAGTAACGACAGCCTTTGAGAAAGAGGGAAAAAACCTCCTCATCAAAACAAAACTTTCAGAAAGGGACCGTCGGACTCTTACACGAATAGCTAGAAAGCATCATAAAAGTACAGCTCCCCAAATTACTGCAGAGTTTAATGACCACCTCAAGAACCCAGTTTCCACAAAAACTGTTCACCGGGAGCTGCACAAAGCTAGATTTCATGGGAGGACTGCAATCAGAAAACCACTACTTTCAAACACAAACGTTGCAAAGCGTTTAGAGTGGAGTAAAACTGGTCCATAGAGCAGTGGAAGAATGTTATTTTCTCGGACAAGTCATCCTTTACCTTATTTCAGACCACCGGCCGAGTATACATGTGGAGACAGCCAAAGGAAGCATTTGACCCAGACTGCCTTCTTTCAACTGTTAAACATGGAGGAGGATCTGTGATGATCTGGGGGGTTTATAACTTGGAAATCTGCTAGTCCAATGGTTTCCCTTCATGGCAGAATTAATAGTCAAGACTATTTAAGTATTTTATCTGATCAAATTCATCCTATGGTTGCAGAACTGTCTCCAGAGGGAAACACAATCTTTCAGGATGATAATGTCCCAATTCACACAGCAAAAGCTGTTACTGAATGGCATGCAGAACATTCTAATGAAGTTGAACATCTTATCTGGCCACCACAGTCCCCAGATTTCAATATTATTGAACATTTATGGGGCATTTTAGAAAAACAAGTAAGGAGTTGATATCCTCCATCATCATCACTACAAGAACTGGAGACTGTTTTAGCTGAAGAATGGACAAAAATTCCTTTGGAAACAATTCAAACTTTGTACACGTTCATACCTCATAGAATTCAAGCTGTAATTACTGCCAAAGGCAGTAATTTGTTTGAAATTTTAAGGTGTTTCCATTATTTTGCCAAACCCCTGTACATAAGAACATATACACACATACACCCACATACACACACAAGGGTAAGATCCAGGGATCCAAGTGTAGGAAATCTGTAAGCTTCAAGCAGTCCATGGCAGGACTGCTTGAAGCTTACAAAAGAACAAAAAGTGGACAGTGTACAATAAGGAACAATGCAGTGAGTTAAGTTGGAAATTCCAAGCAACAATGTAACCTTCATTTAATTAAGGTATTCTCAGCCTGATGATTAGCTAAGTTGAGCATCCCTAACGAAAAAAAAAATATGTAGCCTGGATTTTACCTTTTCCACTCCTTCAATTTAGATGTGTGTGTGTTTGTGTCCCCTTGTCTTGACATCTTGTGGTAGTTGTAAATAAGAGTCCCTTACATACAAGCAGTGTCATTCATTTCCAATATTCCACAAGAACATGTCTGGTCACAGTGAATGATTACCTTGCTCGCAAACAGGCAAGGGTTTACGACATGAAGGGCATCCAGCAGTAGAAAATTCTGCCCCAATAAACTCCATCCAATCCATGCCAGCATGGAAAAGAGGATGGTAAAACAGTGATGAAAAGAGGTAATTAAGCTGATGTGTTGTTCTGATGAACCATGGAGTTTATATGCATTATGAAAGGGCAAGTGCTATAGCAGAAGGTCTTTTTTTTTAAAAATAAAACTGGTATATTTTAAAAAATTCAAGATTACATATGGTCTAGGTTACTAGAGCGTGAACCATATTTGAATTTTAGTAATCAATAGAAGAGGCAAAAAAAAAAAAAACCATTGAGAGTGATTTGATGAGAGATCAGAAATGGAAAAGAAAGATGCACCTTCACCCAATAAAGTAAGAATAATCATTTTGAATTTATGCATATGAATATCCATCCATCCACACACACATACATATAAAAATGAATGTGTGTATGTGTGAGATATCTAATGATTGACATAGAAGTATAATTTTAAACTGCTACAAAAGAGAAAGGCAATGCCTTAAAGAGAATCAACTATAGAGGAAACAAACAACTGGATCAGGCTATGAAGGTCATAGAGAGAATCATAGCACAAATGATTTGTGATACAGTAGATCTAGATGAGATGCAAATTGGTTTCATGCCTGGAAAAGGCATCACAGATGCAATCTTCTAGGTGAGGTAACTGCAGAAGTACTTGGCTAATAACAAACTGGTATTCCTGTTTTTTTTTTGGTTTTTTTTTTTATCATGGAGTTGGAGAAAGTGTTTGATAGTTCCACCAGTCATTTCTTCAGATAAACTGTAAGAGTAATACTAGTGTACATAGCTGAATTTGGTTAGATATATATCACCAGAAAGGTGGGGACTTAAATAATCAGTAATAAATTAAACAGCAAGTGCAAGTTGTCACCACTAACAGAGAAACACTTAAACAGTGGAATTATGAAGACAAAAAGTCTTATTAGTTCCCATTCATTTAATCTATTGTAAATGGCTAAGGGTGACAGACCAGGGAACAGTAAGATTTATTGAATACATATACACTAGAGAAGTAGCAAGAAACCCAAGGGACAAAAATACAGCAGTTTACTACTAAATTCCTAGAAGTGTTGTTAATAGGAAGAAGAGAAATATAAAGAGAAAAAAGATAAGACATGAGATGATGAAGGCAAGTAATTAGAATAAAGATACAAAATAAGGCCATAAGAATTATAGTTCAATATTAGATAATTTCCAACTGAAATTAAATAAATTTACTAATTTACTGAAGCTGCAGTACGAATTTTGTCAGTGAACAGGTCGCGGTCTCAAAGCAGCAAAAATATTTTGATAAATTAAATTTAAATGTTGAAGGGAATCTAACAGTTTTTGTGTGTTTTTAAATAGTTTATAAACACCTTCCATGCTGCAATTGTTTTTGTTTCAGCACATGATCTCAGATCATGTCACATGCTATGCAAGTACATCTCCGTAATAAATTTTTAGTTATAGAGAAAATAATTTACGCAGGAAATATTATGATGTAGCAGACATTGTATATAGAAATACTTATGATAAAGCATAAGTAATGCAAGTTTGCGAAATGGAATTTTCCAAGAACAGTAGGAACAATAGATCAATAATTCATTATGCTTATTAATTAGATTAAATTTACGACTGAGAATTTCTTGTGCTTGCACCAAACACAGATTACAAGAGCCCATCCTCATTTTGTATGAAAGTGCAGTATGTATATATCTAAGGAACCAAGTATAGAACACTACTTTCTTTCAGATCCCTGATAAATCTAGCCAGTGAAGTGCTAAGAGCTTTCCTTTTATTATTAAAGGAATATATATGATTATGTAATCTAAATTTGAATTTAGATGTCATGGCATTTATGTCAAAATGCTTTTACAGAAGATTTGAAGATAAGAGATGAATGACACTGCTTGTACGATAGTGACACCCATTTACGACTATCACAGGATGTCAAGACAAGAAGTCAGAAACACACACAATTTAGCTGATAATATAGCAGCTATTAACAATAAGAAATGAAATAGCAATAACGATGTGGAGCATACCTTTAATTATTCATGTAGTTGATACAACACTAGCTTCTCTGTAAATAATAAATATCTAGTATAAATGATATTAGTACTTTGGGGATCACTTCCCAGCAATAACAATAATACTAATACTCTTCAGATAATAAATCTAACAGTATGTGCAAGTATAGAGATCAATATAAGTGCCTTTTAAATAATCACTGTCTTAGAAATAATTTAATATATGTTTTATAAAAGTACATATCTCCTTGTACATTGTTATCCTGGAGTCCACAGGGAGTGATGACTGAGGTACTCACACACACACACATATATACATATACAAGCAAAACGTCCCCCCTCCGTCCAATGGACGGTGTTGAGTTGTCAAACATTTAAACCAAATTTTCTTAAAACAACTTGTCCGACCATCCCATAGGCCTCCCCTTTGAGAAACACTGATTTAACCTAAATTTGAGATACCAGCAAAAGAAGAAATAAAGATAGCCTTTTTTCTATTCCAAAGAAAAACGATTTTATTCCCTTTATTGATCGCATTCTCACCTGGAATCGATTTTTGTAATTTTTTCAAGACTTACCGTCAGTATCTACATATGAAATTTGAGAGCAATCGGATGGAGGATGCCCGAGATCCTAGAAGACACACACACAGACAGACAGAACAGATTTTATATAATATATATATAATAACAAAATTTTAAATACAGTTATCCAAGGTCCTCTTTGGCCTAAACGGAGATGACACCCAAGCCATCTCTAAAGGAGTCAATGGCTACATGTTAGACAGACTTAGAAAGGACCTAAGTAGCACCTTAAGCTCAATGGGTCTCAAGATCACTATTGAGACTAATCTTACCACAGTAGATTTTTTAGATGTTACTTTAGATCTGAGCTCTGGTACATACAGGCCCTATCACAAGCCAAATGAGAGACTGTCTTATATATCACCCCGCCACACCCATAGTTTTCAAGACCCTAGTGAAAGGTGTAAGCAAGAGGATCTCAAATCTATCCTCAAGCCAAGACATCTTCGACGTCACTGCTCCCCCTCTCCGCCCACTACAATGAGGCACTGGCATTTCCTACATGCCTGACCCTAGCACCCAGAAAAGGAAGCACCGCAGAAATGTCATTTGGTTTGCTCCACCCTTCTCACTCAACGTCAAGACTTGTGTGGGAAAGATTTTCCTTAGATTAATAGACAAACATTTTACACACACACATAAATACAGGCATTTGTTTAACAGGCACAGCCTGAGAGTCTCCTTTAGTTGTGCACCTAATATAAAAAAAAACATTTTATGAAGTACATACAATCCAAGGGAGGAGGCAGGTTGCTCTTGCAGGGTATATAATACATGTCCAATAGGAGGCCGATGCAAGGCTGAAGAGGTCATCTATGAAGCTACAGTGATATCTAGACCTAATATCCGTAATAACAGTAACATCAAACAGTAATATTATTAGCAGATTAACCAGGTCTCACACCAATACAATTGCTACACCCAGAGATAATAACCAAGCCAGGACCAGCATCACAGAGAGTGTCACCAAAGATCCTGGTATCACCGCTATGGATAATGAACAACCCATAGATGCAGATAGAGTGACCAGACCCACAATGTATGTGAACACCAGTACAAATGACATACCTAGAAATGATGACCTATCCAAAACCAATGACTTGGAGGAGGTATCTGCCGTTCCCAGTTCCGCCACCTCAAATGAGGACCAAACATTTATCTTTGACACTGATGGGATGACCAGCCCCGCACCATATGTTACCAGGAGTGCAAATAAGGCCACATCCCATGTTTATAAATATATGGGTTCGGCGAATACTTCATTCAAGAGACATTTTCTTAACCACCAGTCATCCTTCAGAGTCCCAGTAAGACAGTTTGTCACATCTCTGGCTCGCTATGTGTAGCACCTCAAAGATCAGGGACCCCATGTGATATCAGGTGGAAATTAATTGATTATCCAAGCCTGTATATTAATGGACGTGGCCGTTGCAAGATCTGCTTCAAAGAGAGAACCAAAATTCTTAAGGACTATAAGAAGCCTGGTGCATTAACAGCTGAAAAGAAGTGTTTTCTAAATGTATCCACTTTAAGCACTAATTACTGGAAAACTGGATCTCCCCCATTTGCTCGTTAGGCCTCTCCGAGTCCATAAAAAATTTTTCCCCTTTGATTAAGAGGAAATAACCAGCCCTCATTTACGTTTTTTTTGTATTCTTCAAATTCTGAGCATTTCCTCACATCTGCAATGTAAATATTTTAAATTTTGTATTTATACAGATTTTGACTAGCTATCCACAAGGCTTTGGTTTTGTGGTTGTGAAACCTTGGATAACTCTATATGAAATTTTCTTGCAATAATTACTGCTCTATTTTTTAGAGTGTACTTTCTGATATAGGTTTTTTTTAAATTTTTTATATATATATATATATAAGGTCACTTTAAATAAAACCCTTGATTCAATAACACTGTGTATAAACTCTATACTTGGAATGATCAATTTTAAATACTATTGGATTTTACTCATATGGTATTAGAATCTTATATGTATACCATTCTGCCTAAAAAATGGATCTACAAATGCAATATCCCTACATATCTCACATCTATTTTCTTTCCTCCACCTCACTCTCTATTTTGTATCTTATCTAAATTAACTATTATTTACCCATCCTCTCACACCATCTCCAATGAAGGGATATAATAAATATCCTGGAAACAGCTATAAGACCTTCTACCTATAAATGTTCTAAAATCTACAGAGCCTTGGTTTTTTATCTCATTTTTATCATTACGAAAAATTTTTTTATATATATATATTTCTTTATTGCCCACAAGAGGTTAAACACAGAGGGGACAACCAAGGATAGACAAAGGGATTAAGTCGATTACATCGACTCCAGTGCATAACTGGTACTTTATTTATTGACCCCGAAAGGATGAAAGGAAAAGTCAACCTATGGTGGAATTTGAACTAAGAACGTAACGGCAGATGAAATACCTATTTCTTTACTACCCACAAGAGGCTAAACACAGAGGGGACAAACAAGAACAGACAAATGGAATAAGTCGATTACATCAACCCCAGTGCGTAACTGGTACTTAATTTATCAACCTCAGCGGAATTTGAACTCAGAACGTAAAGGAAGACGAAATACAGCTACGCATTTCGCCCGGCATGCTAACGTTTCTGCCAGTTCGCCGCCTTTATATATATACACACACACACACTGTCTTACTAGTTTCAGTTATTAAACTGTGGTCATGCTGGGGCATCATCTTGATAGGTATTAGTCGCTCATACAGAGTCCGGTACTTATTTCACCCATATATATTTATTGCGCTACTAAGTTAGGTGATGTTTGAGTTAGGAACACAAACACATGCAATGGTCTTCAACACACTTTCCCCTCTCTCTCTAAAGATAAATATGGATACATAAAGTAACTGAAGTAGTCAGAGTGTATGACAATAATTAAGCTTCAACTAGTAAAAGGCAAAAAAACAACAGCTCTTATTATTCTCAGTTTACATGACATAATCAGGACTGACAGCTGGGCAACACCATGATGTCTACTTCGGAATACATGATGACTGCATACATGGTTTGAAAAAATGAAGAGGGATCAAGGCTTCCAAATAAGTTACCCACAAACTTTTAAGAAACCAACCAACCATTTTGATCATATTCCGAGTTATATGAACATAAAATCCAGATAGATTTCATTCTCTCCAAGAAATGAGATAAACAGATGGTTGTGATTAATAAGTCCTTCTCCGGTGAAGAATGTATAACGTTGGAAAGAAGGTCCTGTCACATCTCTGACAATCATTTTGAAGGTATTTTTTCAAAAAATTACAGTAAAATCAGCATTGACTTCTACATTTTTAATATTATTTTTCTTTTTTTGCAGATTACTTCATACAGCAGTGATTAAATTCATATTGATTTTACTCTTTTAAAATGAGTTTAGATCAGACCCATATCAGATAACTTGAAAAGAACTCTTTAGCATTCGAAGCTATGTGTCTGGATATGCCAACGATGAATGGTCCAGTTTCACTTTGGAAATTTTTCTCTTACAAATTCCCCTCAATCTAGATGATCAAGTTTTGTCAATGCTGAGCTCCTGAAAACTGTAGTTGAGGCAAATCCAAAGCAAATCGCATGTGAATTTGTAAACAGTTCAAGTCAAGTTACATTTCAATCATAAAACATCTTCATGAACTAGAAAAACTGTCTAAACGGGGTCAGTGGGTCCTTCATTGTCTGGCTGCTTCTCAGCTTGATCAAAGAGTTTCTCTTTAATTCTCACTGAAGAGTAGACTAACAACTGAACTGTTCCCAGGTAGAATCATCACAAGTGATGAAAAGTGGGTTCTCTATAGTCATCTAATGAAAACAACAATGGTTAGCACCCAATGAGAAAGGAGAATCCATTCCCAAATCAGGACAACCCAAAAAGGTTATGCTGTGTGTTTAGTGGGATATGAAGGGTGTAATCTGTCAAGAAGTGTTAAACTAAAAAGAAATAGTTAATGCAAAGTTGCGTCATCAGTTGGAAACACTACACAAAATATGGAGGTTCTGCTTCATCTTGCTTAAACTATCCTGATTTTGTTCAATCTGACAATCATTGCAACATTAGAAGGAAAACAGTTTATTAACCCTTTTGATACCAAACCGCCTCTGGCTCTCTGGTAAAATATCTTGTTTTCAAAAGTTCTGAATTAAAATCTTCCACCAAACCTTAGTCACAATTTATGTTCCTAACACAAGCTTAATGATAACGAAGTTATTTTACTAAATTCTTTGTTATATTTAAAATTAATTGAAAGAAACACAGAGCATCTCAACAGAAATATGGTAACAAAAAAAAGGGTTAATGTGAAGAGACTAAAAATGATATTGGGTGTTTCTTTGTTTTGAACCCTGAAGAATTTCATACCTAAAGGAATAACAGTTTGCTAAATAGATGGGATTATGTTAGAGATAATGAGAGGAAATATCTTGATTAACTCTCTAGCCGTTTAAACTGGCCAAAATATTCTACCCGTTTCATGTTCAAACAGGCCAGATCTGGCCTCTCACACTTACCCTGCAATATTATTCCAAATTAAACAATCACATCAATGAATTCTCACAGCTACGAGGTAATGCATGGCTAATTTTTTTATCAATGTGAATAATAAGCATTACATTTGATAAAGAAATCTGAATACTGAAGGATTAAATATGTCAATGAAGACCAAAGAAGCATTCAACAGGAATTTCTTTCCGAACCAAATACAATTCAACATAATGAATGATTAGTAACCTCAGAATAAGTCCTAAATGAGCAAAAGACAAAAACAGTGGCAAAGGAAAGTATGGAAAAGGAAACATCTTTCTGTTAAACATAATTTTGGAAAGGTTCTCATATAACAAGGTATAGGGATAGGTAAGAAACCTATAAAGGACATGTAGTTTCTACAAGACTACTTGCTGAAAGCTAAGACCAGTTTCATGGTTGGAGCAATGTTTAAACCAGATAAAAAGTGACATCATCATCCTCATTTAACGTCCGCTTTCCATGCTAGCATGGGTTGGACGGTTCAACTGGAGTCTGGGGAGCCCGAAGGCTGCACCAGGCCAGTCAGATCTGGCAGTGTTTCTACAGCTGGATGCCCTTCCTAACGCCAACCACTCCGAGAGTGTAGTGGGTGATTTTATGTGCCACCGACACAGGTGCCAGACGAGGCTGGCGAACGGCCACGCTCGGATGGTGTTTTTTTTTTATGTGCCACCGACACAGGTGCCAGACGAGGCTGGCAGATGGCCACGCTCGGATGGTGTTTTTATGTGCCACCGACACAAGTGCCAGATGAGGCTGGCGAACGGCCACGATCGGATGGTGTTTGTTACGTGCCCACAGCATGGAGGCCAGTCAATGCGGTACTGGCTACGGCCACGTTCGGATGGTTTTCTTGTGTGCCACCGGCACTGGTACCACAAAGATACAAATTCCATTGATGTTCATCTATTTTGATTTGGTTTGATTTTCACTTGCCTCAACAGGTCTTCACAAGTGTCATAAGAAGGAAGGTATGCACAGGTAGACTGACTACGTCCCAGGTAGGGGCCACGGGTTATGGCCTGACTAGTCTTGCCGGGTCTTTGGATGGTGTTTTTATGTGCCACCAACACAGGTGCCAGAGGAGGCTGGCGAACGGCCACGATCGGATGGTGTTTGTTACGTGCCCACAGCACGATGTGGTACTGGCTACCGCCACGTTCGGATGGTTTTCTTGTGTGCCACCGGCATTGGTACCACAAAGATACAAATTCCATTGATGTTCATCTATTTTGATTTGTTTTGATTGGATTTGATTATGATTATGATTATGATTATGATTATTATTATTATTATCACTTGCCTCAACAGGTCTTCACAAGTGTCATTTGATTTGATTAGATTAGCACTTGCCTCAACAGGTCTTCACAAGTGTCATTTGATTTGATTTGATTTGCACTTGCCTCAACAGGTCTTCACAAGTGTCATAAGAAGGAAGGTATGCACAGGTGGACTGACTACGTCCCAGGAAGGGGCCACGGGCTATGGCCTGACTAGTCTTGCCGGGTCTTCGGACAGGTGCCAGATGAGGCTGGCGAACGGCCACGATCGGATGGCGTTTGTTATGTGCCCACAGCACGGAGGCCAGTCGATGCGGTACTGGCTACAGCCACGTTCGAATGGTTTTCTTGTGTGCCACCAGCACTGGTACCACAGAGATACAGATTCCATTGATGATCATCTATTTTGATTTGTTTTAGCACATATTATTGTAGATAGAATACAAATCCTAAAAGACAAGCCAAGAAAGACTGGAAAAAAAGAACAGTAAGTAAACAACAAGTTTACACAAACAACATAGAGAGAAGCTGAAAGCTGGTGGTTTGCCAATTTTCTGTGTGGAGAGGATCAGATGTTTGAGGTGTCCCAGATTGTAAAGTAGTATGTGAGAATTAATCAAGACACTGCTGGGGAAAAGTATGTTCAAAAGACAGTGGTGCACTTACCCTAACTATTGACAAGAGGCTTGGAAATGTTACTACAAGTTGATATGTGTTGAAATGCATAGAAGGAAAAGGAAATATCCCGATAATACCCGACAGAAGGACCAGCTACTGAGGGGAACAATATGAACAAAATGGTCACTAAGAACATGACAACAGAGAAAACAGCAGGTCTAGCAGGGGATAGTCAATGAGATGCTAAAATATCTTGGTTTCTTGTCTTGCAACAGCATTCACCCAGGAGAGGTTAAACCAGCTCCTATCTAGTTCACTGCATCATGGGTCAAGGCATGTCCATTGGCAGCCGATTCTGCAGCATGTTGAAGCCATTCTAGGTTCCAGTGATGAATGCCAAAGACTTGAGGGCCAGAAATGAGCTCCATATCGGCTTTGACTGTCATGAGCCATGTCTTCAACTGACCACCTCTCCACTTATGCCAACCCAGAGGAGGATCTGGTGCTATCACCTTCAAGAGGAGTTAGTCATGAGGGCACCATAAAAAGTGATCAAACCACTAGTCTCTTCGTCAGAAGAGTTCTTTCAAGAGGTGCGAGACCACAGTGAGCATAAAGTTGTCAGTTTGAAATGCAGTCTGAGATAAAATATCTGGTGAAGTGGGGCTCAAGCTGGTCACTCAGTTATACAGGAAGGTACCCCAATAGCTGTGTAGTAGTGTAATTATTTTAATGCAACTAATTAGGAAGGTAATCAGCTTGAATCAGATAAGATGTTTTTAATTTATACCAGGTTGAAGTATTACTAATGCTAAGAGTAAATTTCTCTATCTTGCACTTGTTGAATCTGGAGAAGCCTTTCATGGGACACAACAAACTGTAGTCTAGTGGTCTTCAAGAAAATCAAATGTAGATGAAAGGCTTGTCAGAGCAATGAATACCATTCATAGAGAAGCAGTCAGTTATGTGAGAGTTGGCAATGGAAGCTGTGAAGATACAGGAAGATGTCCCTTAAAACTTGGCTCTCAGCATTCTCTTAACGACAATAGAGAAGTTCAAGACTAGCTGTCCATGGGAACTCGTCATCATTTAATGTCTGTTCTCCATACTGGCATGGGCTGGACAATTTGAACAGAGCTGGTAAGGCCAGGG
This sequence comes from Octopus sinensis, assembly GCF_006345805.1. Classification (NCBI taxonomy): domain Eukaryota; kingdom Metazoa; phylum Mollusca; class Cephalopoda; order Octopoda; family Octopodidae; genus Octopus; species Octopus sinensis. The sequence continues at coordinate 12,472,190 of NC_043014.1, read as the reverse complement.
CTCACACTAGGCTCCATTGCCTGTTCTGGTATGGTTTCTATAGCTGGATGTTCTTCCTAACACCGACCACTCCACAGAGTGTACCGGGTGCTTTTTAACATAATTCTTTTAACATGGTGCCAGCATGAAAATGCTTGTGCGATACCATGTAAAAGCACCCTGCACATTCTGTAAAGTGGTTGGCGTTAGGAAGGGTATCCAGCCATAGACACCATGCCGAATCAGTGGAAGATTTAGAGAAATTCCAGATGTGGAAATAAAACCTAGAATCAAGAGGCTTCCAAGTAAACTTAGAGAAGATTAAAGTTTTAGTGAGTAAGGAGAGAAGACAGGACTCTACTGCCTTCAAGGAAATGGCTAATTATTGATATGCAGGAAATGACTAAGTAGAAATTTCATATGGTGTAGTAGTACCTATGGGTGCGCAAGAAGTGTACTAGGATCACAGCTAGACGCCTAGGGATAGCTACAGTCAGTAAACCAGTAAAATAAATTCTTTCCACACACACACATACATGTATGGAAGTGTACTTCTACATATAGATCATCATCATTTAATGTCTGTTGTCCATGCTAGCATGGGTTGGACGGTTTAACAAGAGCTGGCAAACTGGGGAGCTGCACCAGACTCCAGTCTGATTCGGCATGGTTTCTATGGATGCTCTTCCTAATGCCAACCACTTTACAGAGTGTGCCGGGTGCTTTTACATGGTATCGCACAAGCATTTTCATGTGGCACCGGCACAAGTGTTTTTTACATGACATAGGACTCTTGCAGGCTAATCTTCATCACCAGGGGGTCTGGCCTTAACACTTCTGCTGTGGAGCACAAGTCTTCTTGAGTACAGCAAGGCACCAGGCATTGCTTTCTAACCATGGTTTCAGGTTTGGTAGCACTGTGTGGCACCTTGCACAAGTGTCTTTTACCATAGCACTGGGCTGACCTGAGCCCTGTAAAAAAAAATAGAGCAAGCCTGTCATATGTATGCAACTGCTTACCTTGACATCCTCCTCCTCCTCACACCTCTAATTGCTACTACCACATCCCATTTTCACCTACCTCGACAGCCTCTTTGTAACCCCTACCCAAATTGCTCTCCTTTCTCTCTCCCCACATCCATGACATCAAACATGCTCTGTTTTTTAATGCCTCATTCTCCCACCAGCTTCCTCTTGCCTCATTTTCTCCATGGATATCAATGCACAGACACTGTCATTCCTAAAGATGAAGTCTTCTGCACCTTCAAACATGTCCTTCACACCCTGCACCACAATTTATCCTTGTTCCTCAATTGTTTATTCTTCACAGGCAAAATTTACAATTAAGTCACTGCAGTTGCTCTAGAAACAAAGAATAGTACCCAACTATGTCAGCTTATTTGTTAGTTACATCAAGCCTCAAAATTTGTCCCCACTTCACAGCTATATGGCCATTTTGCCTTGACTGTATCAGCACATCTCTCTCCTGCAAGGAGCGAAACTCTTCCATCACCTTCATCAACTCATTTCACACCTCTCTCCAAATCTGACAGCTCCCTTCATTCCTTCAACACCACCATCTCCATTGACCATCTTATCTTCACCCTCTCCTGCCATCTTCTAGAAACCCACCAACTCCTACTTTGACTCCTCCTCTTCATACCCTACACACACCAAGTGTTTCTATTCCAGTTTCTGCCTCTGACACCTCTGCAGCTGTAAATATGACTTCAAAACCCAAGCTCAACACAATCTGTCCACTGACTTCTCTCCAATCCAAGCTACCCCTTCCTGCATTGGTCATATCTCAGCCTTTACACCCTGTGTCTGTAATCTTATCCATTGCATTCCTTTTCCTCTTACCTACCACTCTGCCCTTACAAAGCACCATCCTCTGCCTCTTCCATTGCCTACAATCTAATGCTGCCACTCTCATCCACTCATTTATGCCTTTAAGTGTGCTAAAACCTCTACAGCCTCCTCTTCCATAGCTCCCTACATCTTGTTCCCTCCTAAATCTCTTCCTTGCTTCTGTCAATGCTACCCTAACTGCCCTTTCCTTTCTAACACCACCATCCTCATTGGATCCAACTTCCATTCCCTTCATATTAGGGACTGTTGTTGCCATACCTCTAGTAATCTGATATATGTACCCTGGGACAAATCAGCTACCAAAGGGTTAACAGGTTTGTGGAACACCTCACTGATATCTGACACTAGCAACGGCTCACCTGTCTCTTCATATTTCCATTCTGCCGACCATTCCACTCAATTCCTTTGATCTTCTGCATGGCTACCCACCATGATCCCATACCACTCACCTCCAGTGGGAACAGGAACTCATTTTCTCTCTCCAAACTTATATGCCTTTTGGTCCGGATTCTCTGCCTCAATTCTTACTTTTTCACTTCGCCTGTTCCATCACTATATCATTCCTCCCCATTTCTCTGATGCCCTCCACTCACATCTTTCCCCAGTACTGACACCACTTTCGCATCAAAGCACAAGCCCTCAACACCACTTCTGCACCAAAGCACATGCTCTCAACACACCAACTGTTTCTACATACATACACACATTTGCAACCACCTCATTTCTTCTACCATCTTATCCCCTACATCCCAGCACACTCACACATATATACCCACACATACTCAGCCATTCAACCACCAATTGTCTCCCTGAAACATACCAACACCAACCACCAGCTCTCTACATGTTTCACACTTTTTTCTCCACTTATACATGCATACATATATACACACACGAACTGGTATCAGGATGCACACCGCCCACTTCACCAGTCCTGCTTTCCTTGACAGCTGTGTATTACACTTTCCTTCCCTCTCCACTTCCTGTTTATTACCACCAACTCTTTAGGTAATACACACACACACACACACATTGTTTCAGCTACTACTTACCTCCCTTTTTTTCTTCACTCTTCTAAACAGATTTTTTTATCCTTCAAACCCTACCAAATTGTTTCACACCCTGCACCTTTAGCTAACCCTTTAATATTTTGCATTGCTGCTCTTAATCATTCAACACAGCTACCTCTCAGTGAAATTAACCAGAATCTCCTCCTTGAGGATTTTACTAATTCCTTACCATCTTTTAGACACTCATGAAATCTCTCCAGATTTTTTACCAGTTTTGTAATTTAAAAAAAAAAAAGAAGTTTTTTTTACTCTTTTCTCCTCTTCCTAGAATACTTTTGCTTTTATTTCTTTGATAAAACATTTCACATTCACTCCATCTGTCACACCCTCCACATTACTCTTGGCTTCTCATTTGCTCCACCAAATATTTTTTTAAACATAAGTTTCTCATAACCCTTTGGACACTCCATCAATCCTCTTCCAGGCTTTTTCCCAGTGTCCTGTAATTCTTGAATGCTTTTTCTTAATTTATTCTTCAATCTCTCTTCTCTCACAGAGCTCTTAATTATTCTTTCTTTTCTCTTTCACTTGTTTCAGTCATCAGACTACGGCCATCTTGAAATGCTGCCTTGAAGAATATTTGGTCAAACAAATTGACCCCAGTACTTATTTTGCTTCTTTTTTAAAGCCTGGTACTTATTCTATCGGTTGTTTTTGCCAAACCGCTAAGTTATGGGACATAAACGTACTGACAACAGTTGTCTGGAAGGAGACAAACACTGACACAAAACACACACTCATAAATCTCCCTGTCTCTCTCACACTATATATATATATATATATATTCTTTCTCTCCTTGTTTTTTCTGTGTCCGTTTTTCTATTCCTGAGCGTTATACTAATACATCTGTTCGTTTTGTACACCACCTGTCTTCGTCTTTTGTTTTTTTCGTAAACTCTCCCTATATATATAATGTTAAATTAGAGATAATACCACTATTAGGCTAAACCTCGCTAAGATAAATATTTCAATCACCTGAAGATTGACTGTAACCATAACTCGAATTATTAAGAATTGGACAGCCATGAAACGATCGTAGTGTTTTACTCATTATCTTTTATTAAATTTTTAATAATTTTGATATATATTTAAAATAATATAATTTAATTAATTCTATGTATTGGCTTAAGTTTTTCATTGTTTGATTTGCCTAATAGTGGTTTTATCTCTAATTTAATATAATATAATATTTTACTATAAAATTGGATTCAATCCTAAATCTGATTTTTCCCTGTAAGTTTGGATTTATTCCCTAATATTTTATTATATATATATATAATATATATATATATATATATATATATAAAGAGAGAGAGAGAACTAATTATCAATCTGAGCAAAATACTTCATAAGCTCTGTGGCACACCAGGCTAACAATATTTAGATTAGTGAAGAACTCCAAGCATTCTTATGGAAAGGCCCAAAAGTTATGGTTCATCATAATTCTATATTGTAAATCCATGGATGAGCTCCAGACAAACTGGTTTTTACACAGAGTGATACATAAGAAACAAGCTAAAAATAATGGTCATTATATATTTTTCCTTTATTGGAGCCAATATATATTTATATATACCTATATCTATATATATACACAATGGGCTTCTTTCAGTTTCCTTCTACCAAATTCACTCACAAAGCTTTGGTCAGTTCGTGGCTATAGTAGAAGACACTTGCTCAAGCTGCCAAGCAGTAGGAATGACACTCAGAACCCATGACCATATGTCTACAAAGCTAACTTCTTACCACAGTCACACTTGCACCTTTTGTTTATTTTACACCCATCCTTTCTTCCATGAAAAACCATCTCACACTCACATCCTTGCACATATCTATCACCCCTTCCACATTCTTCCGGCCTTCCCATCTGCCTCAACTCTCACACCTGCTCAAACCTTTTCACTTCCACATTTTCTTCACACATACTTAATGACTACATAGTCACCCCCTACACACATACACACTACACTTCTCCCAAATACCCCACATACCCCACCCAATAAGTCTGCTTCCAGACACGAATACACTCCTACATTAGCACATATACATCCACCCTCTGCTCCCTTCAAATTTCATGCCCATCTGTTTCCTGACCTCATGTTCATTATTTCTTCTCTCATTGACTATTCCTCTTTCCCACTCGCCCTATTCTTTTTCTCTTTCCTTTGATGAAGAACTAATATCTGAAACGTTACAGCTTTCTCTTCCTGTTAAAGCATTAAGCTAATACCATGTTTCTTAAAAGTTATCCATCCTGCGTTTTTTTTTTTTTTTGTTCTTTGCATTTACACTATATATATGTATTCATATGTGTGTGCTCTCTTGTCGTGACATCGCGTGATAGTTGTAAATGAGTGCCACCGTCATACAAGCAGTGTTTCGTATTTCCAATCTTCAATGGTAAAACATCCAGTCACGGGGAAATATTACCTTGCTTAGAAACACGTGAATATTGAAGACAGGAATAACATCCGAGCGTCAAACATCCGCCTGACCCATGTAAGCATGGAAAAGTGAAGAGGACATTAAAAACGACGATGATGGTGATATATATATATATATATATATATATATATATATATGTATGTGTGTGCGCGTGTGTGTGTTAATAAAATAATGAAAACTCAATACAGGTCAATAATGGAGTAAGAATTTTTTTTTAAAGTAAACGAATGATTTAATGCTTCGCTGACTTCCATCAGTCTCAGCTGAATGGATAATTTTCAAGTAAATCCGTAACAGCAAACAGCTAAGAGAAAATACCTTAAAAAATTGTCCTACATCCCACACTGACAAACTAATGGGAATCAAACAGTCTTAAAACATAAATTCGTAAAGCTCTTACAGACAAACGTTATATAAATTTACTTAAGAAGAAAAAGCTAAAACCAGCTAACATAAAAAAAGGTTTTTACTTATTCTGTAATAGAGTTTCTAGTTTTCCCAATCCCCTATAAAGTACTGACTCAGCTGTTCTCTTTGTCTAATTTCTGCTCATGTCAACAACATTAACTGTTCCCAACAATTTAAAGTTGGTTCTTTAATACTGAAGTTAAATATTTTAAAAACTGGTACATTAAATGTAATTTAATTTAGATGTTTCATAGAGACATATATAAAAAAAAAACCTGTAGTTATATAGTAGTTTTATATTATTAATTCCTTTCATACTATGTAATCTTTAAAAAAAATCATGTACAAATGTCTCTTTAAAAAAGAGAAAACCTAATTTCGAGCTTTAGGCGACTCTAAATTAGACAAATACAATAAAGAAAAAAAAAAAAAAAACGAAATCGTCAAACGTTTTTTAAATTGTTAAAATAAAAGAAGTGTCAATTTGAAATTTATCTATTGAAATAAATATAAATTGCTAATATGACAAACTTGAACTCAAAGCAAGTGGAACAATAATCAATGTTTGATAGGACCTGTACTCTTAATTTCACATGAATTAGCTGGTCAATGTGTTGCGCCGTCTATCAATTAATTGGAGTATATAATATTCACATGCACAAAAGATAATAGTCTTCAAAAAACCGATTAGTTAGACAATTAATGACACTTGAATAATAAAGCTATATAATTCATAGCGAAGCGAGGTTGTGTGTGACGATTCAGTTATTTCCAACTTTGCTCTAAGACAAAAATTATATAGCAGAATATACCTACTTATAAATTGAATTAGTATTAAAGATCGAGATATGAGGCTATTGATTGATTGATATAGCCATATTGTAACTAGCAACTAGGTATGACTTAATGAAAACAGATTATCGTGATGAACTGCGCCTAATGAACAATCTGATCGATTGTTTATGACAATAAAAAAAGGCAATTAATACAAACAACGATGAAGGGATTCGAGAAAAAATAATCCCATGTATTTAATAGAAAAAATAAATTGAAAATCGAGAAAAATTGACATTAAAGTTTGTATGCAAATCATATGTTGTGTTTATATTAGGACTTAATAATTTCTTAGAATATTATTAAGGTTTTGGGGTTCGAAGTTATTATATCGATTTATATTATAAACTGTACTGTCTATAAAGTTGGTAGATGGTATACTACTTTAAAATGTACATAAAAATGTCATAATTATGAAAATTAGAAAGAAAGGAAGTAGAAATTTATACAAAATCAAATGAAATAACGAATTTAAAAAATAACAATAAAAAACAGGCTGGCAAGAGATAATAAAACTATATTATTCTGGTGTTGCCTGAGAGAGAAGCTTTAATGAGCAGGATCCAGGAAGAGTGTAGCACAAATCGAAAATTCCTCCAAAACTATAGTAAACAAACTGTAAAATCGTCATCCACATCGCCTCACTCTTACTAAATAGAAGACACACGGCACATATTTATATTATAAAGAGAATATATGGCAAAGAGACAGAGTGTGGTTTGAATTTAAAAAGAGAAACCACAGTATCAAATGACTTGTGAACAGTGGTAGTCGACTAAAATAAAGTTTATGCTGGTACAATATTAATTTAGGGATGTAATGATGTTCTACAAATTTAACTTTGACAATTATTTTTACTGGGGGAAGAAAAGAAACCTCTAAAATTATGCAATATTTGAAAGTAGGTGATTATAAGAATGGCTTTAAAATTATCTGAAATGTTTTAAAAATTATTTAAAAAATATGTGATGAGCAGGTGTGAAAGTTTATCTTTAACATTGGGAAGTAAAGACATCATCGGTTTCTGAAAAAAACATTCAGAAAACACTTGAAGATAAATAAATTTAGTAAAAAGAACCAGAGACGGCGACAAGCATGTAATGTGAATAAGGGAAGAGGTTTTAGGTGGGTGAGCATGTACACACAGTATATAAACAGATGTTTTAGAGAAAAGAAAGAAAATATTGCTCTTACCCGAAAAGATGCTATAATAAACTTATCCTCAACAAAGTTCCAGTGAGAAAGGTTATTTTGTCTTTGAGATTATTATACTTGATAACAGTGTTAATTTTAAAAAGAAGGTAAACGATACAGTTGAAATATTCGCTGACGCTGTTGTCATCTTGTCCCAGGGCTAAAAGACGATTCTCCAGGCTGGAAGCATTAGCACTCCTATCAGATGTGACACTCAGATCTTCAGTACAGATGTCCGAATCGATATTAAGAATTTGGTAAGAAACACTCATAGCAAAGATTATACATGTGACGGGCTGATAAAGAAGGAAATAACAGAAACGGTCAGCGCTTGTAAAACCAATAACAGCTTCTCCCGCCTCCTGATTTTGTTGATGTCGCAGGTGTTGGTATTTCTCATTGGACTGCGTATACACAGACATCACGGTTTAGTTAAAAGGGGCGAGATGGTGCTTAGCACTGCAGTAAATGCTCGATCGCTACAGTGTGGCGACAATTTGCCGAGTAGGGAGAGCAGTAGAGCTTTGTAATGACAACGGAGATGGATGGTGACGCCATCTTGACTATTTTGATGTTATTCAATATTCCTCCGCCTCACCACAGCCTCGTTTTCAGCTGGTGCTTTTCATTAATCTGTCCCTGTCCATACGAAACATCTTCCCCCACTGACGCACTCGCTCCAAATTATATTATATATACTTTACTTTTAAACGTCTACACCCATAGTAAATCCGCGAATCTTATAAAAGAAAAACCAGACCATTTTTTTTTAAAAAAGAAAAATCCAGCCGCAACATTAATTACCCACTTTATAAACGTTGTCACTTCACTTTTCCATCGGTGACCTGAAAAATTATTAAATTTCGCTAACTCAGCACTACTGTTTTTCAAATGTGTTTTAATGTATATTTAATCACGCACCGACCCATTCGTAATTTTTATTTTACTAGGGCATTAAAAAAAAGCACACATACAAGACCGTGATGTTTTATTAATTTATTTTAATTTATTTTTTTATAAAATAAGTTTTCTAAATTAAGTCAGTTTCTCTTCTTGCCAAAACTGCTACATTTTTTCCAAGACTGGATGTTTTACTATTATGTCCCTTTGGTAATTCAGAAAAAAATCATCCGTGATGGAATATTATCGTAAGAAATGCTAAATATTCATTATTATTTCTATCTTCAAGCCATACTTTAAACTTCTTTTGTTACAAACCATTAGTCGTGCCCGAAACTTTTTACGCCAGGTGTAAAACAGCAGTTCGGAAACTTGTTAAACTTACAGGTGTCATGAGTACATTCCCTGATTTATATATAAATTTTCAAATAGATGAAATGAAATTTTGACTCCTTAATTTTTCCCTGAATTTAGAAGTTTCAAACTTTGTTAATATTCCTGCAATTACTGTTCTTTATGCTCCGAGTTCAAACCCCGCCGATGTCAACTCTGGTTTAATTGCCTACACCCTCACTTCAAATTTAAGACCTTGTGCTGTTGTCAAAAATCAATATTTCTATAATTGAATGGTTACCGGACAGAGAATAGAACAGAGTTTATATCCACGCAATTTTTTTTATACATTCGTTGTAAAAAGCTTGCTTACCAACAACTTGGTCACGAGTTCAGTTCCACTGCGTGACACCTTGGGCGAGTGTCTCCTACTATAGCCCCTGGGCAACCCAAGGTCTTGTGAGTGGGTTTGGTGAACGAAAGATCAAAGAAATCAGTCGCGCACGCGTATGTGTGTGTTATTTATTTATTTTTTTGTGAGTTTACGCTCTTGAGAGAGTTCAAGCTGGTTGCTTAACAAAGCAACAAAGACCTTTGGAGTTAAGAGAGTTCCCAGTGTTTGTAAATATATGGTTGAGTTGGTTGAACTGTTGAAGCATACAGCCAATTGCGAGCATCTATTCACATAGAAAATCTCGGAGTATTTCTGGAATGTCTTACAAATCTTCACTGTGCCACTAAAATGTTGGATTTGGCGAGCTGGCAGAATCGTTAGCAGGCCGGGCGAAATGCTAAGCTGTATTTCGTCTGCCATTACGTTGTGAGTTCAAATTCCGCCGAGGTCGACTTTGCCTTTCATCCTTTCGGGGGTCGATTAAATAAGTACCAGTTACGCACTGGGATCGATATAATCGACTTAATCCGTTTGTTTGTCCTCTCTGTGTTTAGCCCCTTGTGGCTAGTAAAGAAATAGGTATTTCGTCTGTTTTTACGTTCTGAGTTCAAATTCCGCCGAGGTCGACTTTGCCTATCATCCTTTCGGGAGTCGATAAATTAAGTACCAGTTACGCACTGGGGTCGATGTAATCGACTGGTCCCCTCTCCAAAAATTTCGGGCTTTGTGCCTAGAGTAGAAAAGAATATGTTGGATTTGGCGAATCTAACATATTATTTCTAGGTTTTTGTGCAAATTTATTGGTACATAACCTAATGCACCTATATATATATATATCACTGTGATCACCGTGACCTACCAGTTGTTGCTACACATCGCTGGTCACAATGTGGTGGTGGTTCACACTAGGGAGAATATAGTCTTTCAAGTAAATGCATATTTTATTGGGTCATTTTCTGGTTTGATGAACGAAATTCAGTGTGAATGTCATGGTGGATGAACGAACAAAACTTCAAAGTGTTACAAAAAAAAAAGAAAGAATAGGGAAAAAAAATTATTGGATTTAGTTTTATCTCAAATTCAAAACCAATTTGGATTGCAGTTTTCTTTTATGTATGAGACCAATAAATTAATTACATTCATTCCACTGCTTTATTGACTCTTCCTTCTATAAAATCTTGTTTGCTTTTAAACCAATATTTGAAATTTGAGGCAGTCTCATTCAGTCCCCAGAAAACATTGCTAAACATAGCCACGGGCATAGCTGTATAGGTAAGAAGCTCCCTTTGCAACAATGGGGTAAAATATAAGAAGCCCAGTATACCCATCATGACTACCTGTCTGATAAGGGTACACCAGGCATATGCATCACAACCATATGTGCGCGACATGGTGATCTCATATCAAGATAAACAGCGCATGACCTTGCAGGTGGGGCCCAATTAGAATTTTCTTCTGGTCGAGTAACCCATCCTGCTCAAAAGGGTTGCTTAAGGATGTTGAATGAAATACCCATGTTTCCAAAGGTGAATTATTCAAACCCAAAGAATTCCCCTCAACACATGGCTATGATGCTCCCCCACTATTTCTGCTCATGATCAGAGATGCACATGTAGTCAGCCACTTAGGGACATGGTCAACTGGTTAAGGTCAAACAACTGACAAGCAAATCTGTGGTATTCAGTAGAATATTTGCTGTAGCCCATCTTTTATACCGAGACAAAACAATGTACATGATAACACAATCAGTTAAGATCAGAAGCCACTGCCATGGCTATACTCTTTTTACTCTTTTACTTGTTTCAGTCATTTGACTGTGGCCATGCTGGTGCACTGCCTTTTAGTCAAGCAAATTGACCCCAGGACTTATTCTTTGTAAGCCTAGTACTTATTCTATCAGTCTCTTTTGCTGAACTGCTAAGTTACGGTGGTCAAGCAATGTTGGGGGGGGGGACAAACACAGACACACAAACACATACATACATATATATATATATGACGGGCTTCTTTCAGTTTCCGTCTATCAAATCCACTCACAAGGCTTTGGTCGGCCCGAGGTCATAGTAGAAGACACTTGCCCAAGGTGCCATGCAGTGGGACTGAACCCGGAACCATGTGGTTAATAAGCAAGGTACTTACCACACAGCCACTCCTGCGCTTATCTTTACATTCTGAGTTCAAATTCTGCTGAGGTCGACTTTACCTTTCATCCCTTCAGAATCAGTAAAATAATTACCAGTTGAGTATTGGGGTTGATGTAATTGACTAACCACTTCCCCTGAAATTGCTGGCCTTTTGCCAAAATTTCAAACTGTTAAGGCAGTGAATTGGCAGAATCATTAGCATGCTGGACAAAATGCTAAGCAGCATTTCATTTGTCCTTACGTTCTGAGGTCGACTTTGCCTTTCATCCCTTTGGGGACAATGGAATAAGCACCAGTGAAACACTGGGGTCAATGTAATCAATTAATCCTCTTCCCCAAATTTCAGGCCTTGTGCCTATAGTAGAACGAATTATTCTTTTCTACTCTAGGCACAAGGCCTGAAAGTTTGGGGGAAGGGGCTAGTTGATTAGATTGCCCCAGTATGTAACTGGTACTTAATTTATTGACCCTGAAAGGAGGAAAGGCAAAGTCGACCTCGATGGAATTTGAACTCAGAATGTAAAGACTGACAAAATACCTATTTCTTGACTACCCACAAGGGGCTAAACACAGAAAGGACAGACAAATGGATTAAGTCGATTATATCGACCACAGTGCGTAACTAGTACTTATTTAATCGACCCCGAAAGGATGAAAGGCAAAGTCGACCTCGGCGGAATTTGAACTCAGAATGTAGCGGCAGACGAAATACTGCTAAGCATTTGCCCGGTGTGCTAACGATTCTGCCAGCTCACCGCCTTGGAAAGAATTATTATTATTATCATTATTATTAAGGTGGTGAGCTGGCAGAATCGTTACCATGCCAGGGAAAGTGCTTGGCGACATTTTGTCCATCCTTGCATTGTGAGTTTAAATTCCACCAAGGTCAACTTTGCTTTTCATCCTATTGATTAAGTGCCAGTGAGACACTAAGGTTAACCCTTTCGTTACCAACCCGGCTGAAACAGGCTCTGGCTCTGTAGTACAAATGTCTTGCTTTCAAAAGTTTTGAATGGAAATCTTCCACCAAACCTTAGTCACAATTTTGGTTCCTAACACTAACTGAATGATAACTAAGTTATTTTACTAAATTCTTTGTTATATTTAAAGTAAATGAAAGAAACGCAGAGCATCTCCAAATAAATACAGTAACAAAAGGGTTAATGTAATGGTCTACTCCCTTCCCCTCCAAATTCAAGTCTTGTGCCTATTGTTGAAAGAATTATTATCATTAATATTAAGGCGGCAAGCTGGCAGAATTGTTAACATGCTGGACAAAATGCTTAGCAGCATTTCGTCTGTCCTTATGTTCTGAGTTCAAATTCCACTGAAGTCAGCTTCGCCCTTCATCCTCTTGAGGTCAATAAAATAAGAACCAGTTGCATACAGGAATCAATGTAATTGGCCTTGTGCCAAGATTTGAAACCATTATTAATGGAAACATCATTAGAAGACATTTTCTTACATAAAAAACAAACTATATTTGGCTGCAATTTGAACCTGCATCCTGCTTAAATTAAAATCATCTCTTATGTCACAGTCGTTAACAGTTCTACATTAATCAATTCATCTGTTAAAATTTGACACTTTGCAACTGACACTGAAAGAAGAAGGAATTTAAAAGTGCAAGCGATGTTGTTTGCATGAGATTGGCAGGGAGATAAAAAAAAAGAGAAGGAAATGGGGAAAGTAAGAGAGAGAAAGAGGGAGTGAGTGAGAGGAGAGAAACTTAAGTGGGTGATAGAAAGGGCTTGAAGGAAGAGAAAAAACTGACTGGAAATAGCTTTCAAACAGGAGCAAAAAGAGAGGCAGAAATAGTAAGATGCAGAGATGGGGGATCGTAGTGATGGTGAAGAAATATACAAAAAAAGGATGAGGCGGGAAAGATGGACATACAGTAACTTACATATATATGTATATGTCTTTTATCTGTTTCAGTCATTAGATTGTGGCCATGCTGGAGCACCACCTTGAGATTTTTTTGTTAAACATATCAACCACAGTACTTATTTTTTTCATTTTTTTTTTTCTTGTAAAGTCTGGTACTTATTCTATTGGTCTGTCTTGCTGAGCTGCTAAGTTTTGGGGGCATAAACACACCATCAACATGTATATGTATATATATACATATATATATGTATGTATGTATATATATGTGTGTGTGTGTATATATATATATATATATATATGTATATATATATGCATATATATATGTATATATATATATATATATGTGGAGGTGCAATGGCCCAGTAGTTAGGGCAGCGGACTCGCGGTCGCAGGATCGCGGTTTCGATTCCCAGACTGGGTGTTGTGAGTGTTTATTGAGCGAAAACACCTAAAAGCTCCACAACGCTCTGGCAGGGGGTGGTGATCCCTGCTGTACTCTTTCACCACCCTTTCTCCCACTCTTCTGTTGGCCTGCTCCCTTAGCCAGCGGGGTGGCGTCATTCGAAGGCTAAAACAATGCGAATGCATTGTGACCAGCGATGTGTAACTATATCTGATGGACTGGTCGGTCACGTGATCACGTGATATATATGTATATATATATATATATTATATAAAATCCGTTCTGTGTGTGTGTCTTCTAGGATCTCGGGCATCCTCCATCTGATTGTGCTCAAATTTCATATGTAGATACTGACGGTATCAGGGCGTGTTTAAGTCTTGAAAAAATTACAAAAATCGGTTCTAGGTGAGAATGCTATTGATAAAGTGAATAAAATCGTTTTTCTTTGGAATAAAAAAAAAGTCTATCTTTATTTCTTCTTTTGTTAGTGCCTCAAATTTAGGTAAAATCAGTGTTTCTCAAAGGGGAGGCCTATGGGACGGTCGGACACGTTGTTTTGAGAAAATTTGGTTTAAATGTTTGACAACTCAGCACGACCATTGGACTGGGGGCGTTTTGCTCGTATATATATATATATATATATTATATATATATATATATATATATATATACAAATAAGAAAATGGAGAACAATTTAGTTTTCTTCATTTTCTTATTTGTATTATAAATTAACGGTAAAATATTTCTTTACCTTCACCCGTTTAATACAATAAATAAGTTAATTGCATTGCAATTAAAAACACTTATGTATTAAGAATTTGGGTACTTTACCAACAGTATATTGGATAAATACTATCCCTTAGTGGGTTGGATCCATAACCCCTAACTTACTTTGTGTTATATATATATATTTATATTTATGTATGTATAAATAATATATATATATATATATATATATATATTTATGTATGTATGTATAAGCACCATCCGAACGTGGCCGTAGCCAGTACCGCCTCGACTGGCTTCTGTGCCAGTGGCACATAAAAAGCACCATCCGAACCTGACCGATGCCAACTCCGCCTCGAAAGGCTTCTGTGCTGGTGGCACATAAAAAGCACCATCCGAACGTGACCGATACCAGCCCCACCTCGACTGGCTTCTGTGCCGGTGGCACATAAAAAGCACCAACCGATCGTGACCGATGCCAGACCCCTCTGGCACCTGTGCAGGTGGCACGTAAAAAGCACCCACTACACTCGCGGAGTGGTTGGCGTTAGGAAGGGCATCCAGCTGTAGAAACACTGCCAGATCAGACTGGAGCCTGGAGCAGCCCCTGGCTCCCCAGACCCCGGTCGAACCGTCCAACCTGTGCTAGCGCGGAAAACGAACGTTAAACGATGATGATGATGATGATGATGATGATGTATGTTTATGTATTTATTTCTCAAGATTCCTGGTATGAAATCATGTGTTGAAACAGATATTGTTATATTTTGGGATGGTCATTTTTTTTTCTTTGCCAATAAACACACACGCTATATATTTGTTCTTCACTTGAGATTTTTTATTGTTCCTATTTTATGTCATTGTTTGGAAATCTTCCATTACACACCCTGTGACCTCTTCAGTGACTCTCCATCCCATATGTTTCTTCCTGTTCTATTTAGTCCATTCTGTCTTTCTGTGGTGTGTATCCTTTTCTGTGCATGTATTTGCGTCTCTATCTGTGTGTATGTATTTGTGTGTGCATGCTCGTGTGTGTGTGAATGCATTTCTATGTGTTTTGTATGTGTGTGTATATGGGTTTGCTTACTATATTGTTTGTATCCGTGTCCTTTATTTATTTATTTATTTACTTGTTTATTTCTATTTTTTTCCTTCCTAGACAAAAAAGACGTCATCAAATTTTGTTTGTTCGTAACTGGTTAAAACAAGGGGGAAAAAAAGGAAATAGGAAAAAGAAGAGAACACTGAATTAAAAAGTTTCCTATAGGTGCAGGAGTGGCTATGTGGTAAGTAGCTTGCTTACGAACCACATGGTTCTGGGTTCAGTCCTGCTGCATGGCACCTTGGGCAAGTGTCTTCAACTATAGCCTCGGGCCAACTAAAGCCTTGTGAGTGGATTTGGTAGACAGAAACTGAAAGAAGCCCATCGTATATATGTATGTGTGTGTATATGTTTGTGTGTCTGTGTTTGTCCCCGCAACATCACTTGACAACCAATGGTGGTGTGTTTGCGTCCCCGTAACTTAGCGGTTCGGCAAAAGAGACCGATAGAATAAGGACCAGGCTTACAAAGAATAAGTCCTGGGGTCGATATGTTCGACTAAAGGCAGTGCTCCAGCATGGCCACAGTCAAATGACTGAAACAAGTAAAAGAGAGTAAAAGAAAGTATAAATCTGATGGAATTCTCCTATCATTTTGTTCATTCTTCCAGAGTGTGTTTGCTTGTAGCCCAGAAATATATTTATCTTTATGTATTTTAATGACTGTAGGTTCAGTAGAATCAAAATATTTTCTGTCTGTTCTAAGCATTGATAATACCTCAGCATCTACGTTATTAACTGAGCCTCTTTGTTCTAATTGAGCTTGTTGGTAGAGTGCTGGGGAGCTTTTCTCTCTTTTGAGCTCCTGCTAGTGTTCACCTATCCACTCCCCTATACTCCATACCATCTCCCCAATCATCATCATCATCATCATCGTTTAACGTCCATTTTCCATGCTAGCATGGGTTGGGCGGTTTGACCGGGGTCTGGGAAGCCAGGCGACTGCACCAGGCTCCAGTCTGATCTGGCAGTGTTTCTACAGCTGGATGCCCTTCCTAACGCCAACCACTCCATGAGTGTAGTGGGTGCTTTTACGTGCCAGGGGAGGCTGGCAACGGCCATGATCAGTTGGTGGTTTTTACGAGCCACCGACACGGAAGCCAGTCAAGGCAGCGCTGGCATCGGCCACATACGGATGGTGCTTTTACGTGCTGCTGGCACAGGTGCCAGGGTAGGCTGGCAATGGCCATGATTGGTTGGTGCTTTTTGCGTGCCACCAGCATGGAAGCTAGTCAGGGCAGCGCTGGCATCGGCCACGTACGGATGGTGCATTGTACATGCCACCGGCGCAGGTATCGCAACTACAATTTCCATTTGATTTTTTAATGCTGATGTAGTTGACTCAATAGGTCTCCTCAAGCACAGCAGGTCGCCCTACGATCCAAGGTAAGTACAGCAGGCCGTCCTGTGATCCAAGGCACTTTGGAAGGGCTGGGGCTTCTGTGTGAAGCTGGTGCAGGAAACAGCCATGAACTCACATTATTTGTCGTTGTAAGTTGTTTTCTTGTTTCTGCACTGTCCCTCAGTACACTGTTTGCTATAAACTATCAATACTTTCCTAATCTTACAGTTAACCTGTGGGTTCATCTTACATACTACACAGTTGTTCCCGATACATGGTGGGGGGAGCTTTTGATTGATAGTCTAGCCCTGGGGGAAAAATTCTCAATGCTCAATACCACATTTCCGAGGGTGATGCTCATAGTAGGTCTTTCAGATAGCTCTGTCTTTCAGGGACGTTCTTCCACATTTATGATCCATTGTCTTGTTGCCATAAGATTGCAAAAGCATGCTCAATGTCTCTATAGCAGACATCCCAAATTTAGCACAAAATTTCACGTTGGCTCTTTGCTTCCACCCATGACAACATCGCAGACTGCAGCATACATGTGATCTCAAAGAATCCGAATTTCACAACTTGTGAAGTAAACACAGTGATGTCACTTACACACTGCCTCATGATGGTCACTACCAGCTCTCTCTGTACATGCAACCATGTGCTGCCATCTGTTGGTGCGCTACAAGTTTATTAAACTTGAACAATAGGCGCAGGAGTGGCTGTGTGGTAAGTAGCTTGCTTACCAACCACATGGTTCCGGGTTCAATTCCACTGCATGACACCTTGGGCAAGTGTCTTCTACTATAGCCTCGAGCCCTCCAAAGCCTTGTGAGTGGATTTAGTAGACAGACACTGAAAGAAGCCCGTCGTATGTGTATATGTGTGTGTGTGTGTATGTGTATGTATATGTTTGTGTGTCTGTGTTTGTTCCCCCAACATCACTTGACAACTGATGCTAGTGTGTTTACCTCCCCATCACTAAGCGGTTCGGCAATAAGTACTAGGCTTACAATAAATTAATTCTGGGGTCGATTTGCTCGACTAAAGGTGGTGCTCCAGCATGGCCATAGTGAAATGACTGAAACAAATAAAAGAATAAAAGAATACTTTTCAAACAAATAAAAGGCAGCAAGCTAGCAGAAACGTTAGTACGCTGGGCGAAATGCTTAATGGTATTTCCTCTGACTTTACGTTCTGAGTTCAAATTCCGCCAAGGTTGACTTAACCTTTCATCCTTTCGAGGTCGATAAATTAAGTACCAGTTAGGTACTGGGGTCGATGTAATTGACTTAATCCGTTTGTCTATCCTTATATGTCCCCTGTATGATTAGCCCCTTGTGGACAATAAAGAAATCAGAACTAGTTGGGGAACTTTTTGATACCACCCTGTATAATCGCCTTCCTGTAACTTAAGGGTATGCTCTGACACCCTTTCACCACCATCTTCTCTTCCTTTCAACTGGGGTAGCTTTGTGTCTCCTCTGTTGCAAGACATCAGTTTTTGTTCTTCTACTGCAATTTAACCTCTCATTACCCAGCATAAAGTCCCCACCCACTGCCCTCAATACTACCCTCTCCACTTAGTTGAAGGGGTCTTGTCTTGCTAGTTGCTTGGTGACCTCACTAGTGCCAGTGTCCCTTAAAAAAAGCACCCAGTAAACTCTGTAAAGTGGTTGGCGCTATGAAGGGTATTTAGCTGAAGAAATCATGCCAAAGCAGACATCGGAGCTCGTTGCAGTGCTCCAGATTGTTGAATCAGCCAAATCATGCTGGCATGGAACACAAACTTTAACCCTTTTGTTACTGTATTTATTTTGAGATGCTCTGTGTTTCTTTAAATTACTTTAAATATTACAAAGAATTTAGTGAAATTACTTAGTTATCATTCAGCTAGTGTTAGGAACATAAATTGGGACTAAGGTTTGGTGGAAGATTTTAATTCAAAACTTATGAAAACTTGTACTCAGAGCCAGAGCCGGTTTCAGCCAGGTTGGTATCGAAAGGGTTAAATTAATCATTTGTTAACCCTTTTGTTGCCATATTTCTATTGAGATGCTCTGTGTTTCTTTCAATTAATTTTAAATATAACAAAGAATTTAGTAAAATAACTTAGTTATCATTAAGCTAGTGTTAGGAACATAAATTGTGACAAAGGATTGGTGGAAGATTTTAATACATAACTTTTGAAAACAAGACATTTGTATTCAGAGCTTGAAGTGGTTTCAGCCAGGTTGGTAACAAAAGGGTTAAACCATTCATATCCAGCCATATTCTATCAGTTTTATGTTCAAACTGGCCAGATCTCGCCCCTCACACATACACCCTACATTGTCATTCTAAAAATAAACAAAATGCTCTGTGTTTCTTTCAATTATTTTAAATATAACAAAGAATTTAGTAAAATAACTTAGTTATCATTAAGCTAGTGTTAGGAACATAAATTGTGACTAGGGTTTGGTGGAAGATTTTAATTCAAAACTTATGAAAACAAGACATTTGTACTACAGAACCAGAAGTGGTTTTAGCCAGGTTGGTAACAAAATGGTTAAATGATAATAGCAATGATTATGATGAGGAGGAGGAGGGGGAGAGGGAGGAGGATGGTGGTGGTGGTGACAACAACGATAATGACAGTGATGTTGCAACAGCTTGACTCAGATGGACTCCATTTAGAAATCGTAGTAGAAATGTTATGATTTATACAGAATGTGGGACATGTAATGATTTCAATTGAGTGTATGCAGCAGAATTGCACCAAACACAAGTTGATTTACTCTCTTTACTCTTTTGCTTGTTTCAGTCATTTGACTGCGGCCATGCTGGAGCACTGCCTTTTAGTCGAGCAAATCGACCCCAGAACTTATTCGTTGCAGGCCTAGTACTTATTCTATCGGTCTCTTTTGCCAAACCACTGAGTTACGGGGACGTAAACGCACCAGCATCAGTTGTCAAATGATGTTGGGGGGGGGGAACATAGACACACGACCATATACACTCACACACACACACACATATATATATATATGTGTGTGTATATATATATATATATGTATGTATATATATATATAAATAGATGTGTGTATTTTTTCCTTGTTAGCAGTTAACATGGAAAAAATAGATAAATAGTTATCAGGGTAACAAAACATCACACAAGTAAAGAGGTTGTAACTCGTTTTATTTTAGATGTGCAACCAGCCAGAATAATATCAGTTATATCTTCGAAACATGTGTCGGAAGTAAAAGTATGTGAATTATACCTGCGTTAAACTCCATTTATATATATACACACATCTAAATGATGGGCTTCTTTCAGTTTCCGTCTACCAAATCCACTCACAAGGCTTTGGTCGGCCCAAGGCTATAGTAGAAGACAATTGCCCAAGGTGCCATGCAGTGGGACTGAACCCAGAACCATGTGGTTGGTAAGCAAGCTATTTATCACACAGCCACTCCTACGCCTATTAGTTGTACAATAAAAAAAAAAGAATTAAATGAAGAACTTAATGGGATTTGTTATGATACCTGGTACAATTACATTGTTTCAATGGAACTTACTGAGTAATTTACATCAAATGAAAGTAACTTTGAGAAAAACCTGAAAGTACACATTCTCAGAAAATATTGCGATTCCACCGAACTTACAGTCATCAAAATACATGAAAATAAATATATCTCTGGGCTGCATATGGATCACGGTTTCAATTCCAAGACCGGGTGTAGTTAGTGTTTACTGAGCGAAAACACCTAAAGCTCTCTGAAGCTCCGGTAGGGGATGGTGGTGAACCCAGCTGTACTCTTTCACCATCACTTTCTCTCGTTCTTTCTTCTTGTTTCTCTTGTACCTGTATTTCAAAGGGCCAGCCTTGTCACACTCTGTGTCAGGCTGTGTCTGTGGAGTGCTCAGCCACTTGCACGTTAATTTCACGAGCAGGCTGTTCCGTTGATTGGATCAACTGGAACCTCTGTCGTTAAGATCGACAAAGCACCACTAGCAGCACACTATGGAAGGATGACCAAATGATGGGGAAAATTCCATCAGATTTATAGAAAACTTTTTAATTCAATGTTCTATTCTTTTTCCTTTTTTTCTCTCTTGTTTTAACCAGTTATGTGTTAGCAAAATTTGATGACATCTTTTTTTGTCTGGGAAGGAATGCAGGATGGTCCCATGGAAATTTTGAATTTTAGCATTTCTATGTATTATTTTTGTTTTATCCCGAAGAAGACAGAAGGACTGTTGAAATATTGTTCAGAACCCGTGGCCTATACCAGTGGTGTAACCAGCCCACTTAGGCATACCTTTCCTTCATTGGATACTAAACTCAGCTTGCGAAGACCTGTTGGGACAAGTGAAATCGAAATCAAATTCGATGACAGCACCGCTTGACTGACATCCATGCTAGTGGAGCACCATCCGAGCATGATCATTGCCAGAGCTGCTGACTGGCTCCCATGCCAGTAGCACGTAAAAAAGCACCATTCAAGTGTGATCGTTACCAGCGTTGCCTTACTGGCACGTGAATGACAACATTCGAGCGAGGTCGTTGCCAGTACTGCTGGACTGGCTCCTGTGCAGGTGGCATGAAAAAAACACCATTTGAGCATGGCCATTGCCAGTACTGCCTGACTGGCCCTCATGCCGTGGCACGTAAGAGCACCCACTACACTCTCGGAACAGTTGGTTTTAGGAAGGGCATTCAGCTGTAGAAACTCTGCCAGATCAGATTGGAACCTGGTGCAGTCATCTGGCTTGCCAGCCCTCAGTCAAACTGTCCAACCCATGCCAGCATGGAAAGCAGATGTTAAACGACGACGATGATGATGATGATGATGATGATGATTCACTAGACAAATTCAATCTCTTTTATTACATATTGCATTGCACTCTCTTGTGTATTTAACTTTGAGAACAGTTATATCAACCTTCATACATGGTTTCAATTCCTAGACCAGATGGCACTTTGTGTTTCTAAGCAAAACATTTTACAATGAAGATGGGTAAATAATGAAATGTAAAAATGATATACAACTTGAGATGAAAATGAACTGGTAAGCGATGATTTATTCTCCGTTATAAAATACAATGAATGCCATACATGAAATAAAATAAATAACAGGTTACAACAAAGATGTGTGAGAGACTTCGTGGTCTGGCTGGACTGTTGATCTTGTGGACAAAATTGACGTACTGTTTGGTAGTCTGTAGAGGTAGCCGATGGTCAGTTGGTCGTGTGGTGTTCATACAGCAATGATGTAGGCAGGTGTCTTGTGGAGATGAAAACGGAGACTGGCTGGTGTCAGATACATCGTTATCAGAGATGAGTAGTGTGTGGTGAATGGTGTGTGCCAAAGACCTAAAGCAGTCAAGAACTGCTGTTCTTATAGAGATCAGGAGGCTTCCAGGGCTGGTGATTAATTTCTCGTGTAAGACAAAACAAATTGTTGTGCCAACATGATTGGACAGCTGGAAACTGACCAATATGAACAACAAGCTCGGCTAATCACAAGGTCATGTGATCTGCTGGAACGAAAAGGCCTGTGGAGCTGATATCCAGGTATTTAAGCCTAAATAACTCAAAACGAAAACATCTCACACATAATGACAGCATAAATCACTTCTGCCACAACTTCATTTCACTTTGTTCTAACGATCACTTCAACACCTGACATGTGATATACCATGCACCTGTACAGGTGTCATTCATTTGATGAAGCAAATGAGCTAATGTATAGCACATACATTTGATCACTATAAATAAATCATCTGTGCAGGTCGTTAAGCAAAAGCTAAACACTCATATGTTGTCTTTGACAGGTGAGTCCATTATTATTATTATTATTGTTATCATTATTATTACTATTATCATAAAGGTGGTGAGCTGGCAGAATTGTGAGTATGATGAATAAAATGATTCACAACATTTTGTCCATCCATACATTCTGAGTTCAAAGCCTACCAAGGCTGACTTTGTCTTTCATCTTTTTGGGGTTGATGAAGTGAATACAAGTTGAGTACTAGGGCTGATGTAATTGACGTACCCCCACTTCCAAAATGTCAGGCCTTGTGTATATAACAGAAAGTAGTATTATTACTATTATTATTAACGTAGCAAGCTGGCAGAATTGTTAGCAAGCTGGGCAAAATGCTTAGCAGTATTTCCTCCCTCTTCACATTCTGAGTTCAAATTCTACCTTGGTCCCTTCATTCTTTCAGGGTCAATAAAAGAAGCACCAGTTGAGCACTGGGGTCAATGTAATTGGCTAGCCTCCTCCTCTGAAATTGGTGACCTTGTGTCAAAATTTGAAATTATTATTATTATTATTATTTTATGTTTGACTTTTGCTTTACATTTGTACAAGTTGGCTCCAAGTCTCACTCAGAGACCTATTATTATTATTATTATTATTATTACCATTATTATTATTATTAGTTCGAAGTCAATGAAATAAGTATCTGTTGAGTACTGGGGTTGATGTAATCAACTTATCCACTCCTTTGAAATTCCTGGTCTTGTACCAAAAATTTGAACCCTTTATTATCTATTATTATTATTATTATTATTATTATCTATTATTATTATTATTAAGGCAGGGAGCTGGCAGAATCCTTACCATGCTGGGCAAAATGCTTTATAGCATTTTGTCCATCTTAACATCCTGAGTTCAAATTCCGCGAAGGTCAACTTTGCTTTTCAGTTGAGTACTTGGGTCAATGTAAATGACTTACTCCCTCCCCCAAAATACTGGCCTTGTGCCAAAATTTGAAATCAGAAGCATTGAACTGCTTAGCGGCATTTCGTCTGTCTTTACATTCTGAGTTCAAATTCTACTGGGGTTGAGTTATTCTCTCCACCAAAATTTCAGGCCTTGTGCCTATAGTAGGAAGAATTATTATTATTATTATTATTAGTAGTATTAGTGGCAGTATCATTGTGTTTTTCTTATTTTATTACCAATCTCATTCTTCATTTGTTTTTATTCTTATTTGATTGTTAGTAATATAGGTGTTAATAGTTTTTTCTTATTATCATTATAACTACTATATGCTCTACTAGTTAGTAGAGACGTCTTGAGGTTTGGTGATACCAGGTTTCCTCAAATCTC
Source organism: Octopus sinensis (assembly GCF_006345805.1). Classification (NCBI taxonomy): domain Eukaryota; kingdom Metazoa; phylum Mollusca; class Cephalopoda; order Octopoda; family Octopodidae; genus Octopus; species Octopus sinensis. Next base: position 12,448,054 of record NC_043014.1, on the reverse strand, counting down.
AAAAATCTTTCTGAGGAATTCTATAGAATACAAGATTGCACTTTTCTGCAGGCCAACAATGGAAGACTCAATTCCAATATTCTTCAGCCTCTTAGATAGCATTTTGTGTGTTATACCATGTGTACCAGTTACCACAGGAATAGTTATTATTTTTATCTTCTTCAATCTCTTCATCTCTCTAGCCAGGTCCTGATGCTTCTTAACTTCTTCAATTTCTTTTGTATCCATTTTGTTATCATATAGTACTGTAAATCTATGATCTCATAAGTTTATTTCTTTTGTTGTTTATAACAATATGTGGTCTTTTTGCTTCAGTAGCATGGTCAGTTTTTACAGGGAAGTCCTAAAAAATCCTGTAATTCTCATTTTCTATGACAGTTTCTTGTTTGTGTTCATACTTATTTCTCTTACTTTGAATCCATATACTTGGCTAACATTCTAATGCATTCTTTTACCAACACAGTCATACCTGCACTTATACTCTTTTTGTGCTAGCTTACTGCATTCATTCAAATGATGGCTTATACTTTTGTTTTCTTTCCTACAGATTCTGTGTTTGTCCTCTGACTAACTTTTACTGATCTTTGCCTTTATCATATTCACTGCGGAGGCTTGTTCCAGAGTGGCTATAATTAACAATTCAATTTCTCATTTCAGGTTTCTGTCCTTCAGTCACAACCAGTGTTCTTTACTTTCAATGACCTCACTTTATTGCAGGAGTTGGCCATGTAATTTCTTCTCTTTCCAATGACTTCTTCCTTTGTTCTTTTTTCTGTTCTTGAATATTCCAGCTGTTTCAGCAAGATTTTGGACAATTATAGTTGCTAATAATATTCTTCCTTCACTAGTTTTTCAAACTGAATATTGCAATTCTATTGGTATCTTTTGCATTTAGCGATCCTCTGCATCCTTCCTTTCTTGGGTGATGTGCATTGTGTGTTCTCAACTGGTAAAGGGATGAAATTGTGATAGAGGCCTTGGTCTCGGGACCACTCATGTCTAGAAACTGAGGTTGGGGGTAAGCAAGGGCATGCTCCCCATAGAAAATCCAGTCCCAAAAAAGCTTCATGATAGCAAAGGAGAATGGGCACTAGCCAGCCCAAAGGTTGGGGGTGAGCTGCACCTGCCTACCTCGGTTGTTATGGCATTGAGGTAGATCCAGCCACCCCTGTTAATGGGGACAAAATCCAGATTTAAAACACTGGATGATGATACTGATTTCAAATTTTGGCACAAGGCCAGCAATTTTGGGTGAGGGAAAAAATTAGTTATATTGACTCCATTGTTACTTATTTAACCGACCCAGAAGGAACAAAAAAGACAAAGTCAAACTTGGTGGAATTTGAACTCAGAATGTAAAAACGGATGAAATGCTGCTAAACATTTTGCCCAGCATGCTAACAGTTCTGCCAGCTCACCACCTTAGTATATCCATCAATTGATACTGAAAATTTGTAGAGAATTTGCAAGAATGATGTAGTTTTTTTGTCATGTAGGTACCTGTGAACTAAGACTTATCTTACATGAGGCCCTAATCCAGTGGTTCTCAACCATTTTTTTACCTATGGACCCCTTTGATTTCTATTTTACTCAACTTGACCCTCATAACTATTCAAGGTATGTAAAAAAAATCTGTATTTTTATTATTGAATATTATTAGGAATTGTATAAAACATTGCTAAATATTTTGAGTATTGTAAAAGAATAAGCAATTCGTACCCAATAAATTTCAACAATAGAATCTTATATGGACCTCAAAGGGCCATTCAGGCTCCGGTTGTGAAACACCCATCAAAATTCTGAACAAATCAAGGTCAACCATTACTTTGGCAGTAAAGAAGACTTCCTTCATTTGAATATTGTAAGGGATAGACTAAACCCATCCAAGCTCCAAAGGAACCAGCCTTACACCAGATTACAGAAGCTATATGATTATAGAGGAAGATGCTTAATCCTTTAGCATTTAAACCAGCCATATCTTAGTCCAAATATTCTTCCTCTTTTATGGGTTAACTGACCAGATTCAACATCTCACATCTACCTTATAATGTCATTGTAAAAAATAAACAGCTACTTGAGCAAAATCTTGAAGCCACAAGAACATGCATGATTAATTCAAGACAGTGTGAATAAATAAATAATACATTTGAAAGAGTAATCTGAATGCTAACGGTTAACCCTTTTGTTACTGTATTTATTTTGAGATGCTCTGTGTTTCTTTCAATCAATCTTAAATATAACAAAGAATTTAGTGAAATAATTTAGTTATCATTCAGCTAGTGTTAGGAACATAAATTGTGACTAAGGTTTAGTGGAAGATTTTAATTCAATACTTATGAAAACAAGACATTTGTACTACAGAGCCAGAGCCGGTTTCAGCCGGGTTGGTACAAAAGGGTTAATATGAAGAACAAATGGATTAGCAACTCACAGCTATTGACAACATGCTACCAATATAATATAAAAATAAGGACTCCAAAAGTCAATCTGTGACAGCAGAAGCAGTACTGCAAACACTCCTATGGTCCTGTAAATTGTATTGTAGATAGCACGGATGTCATATCACTACATCCCTCAAATGAAATTGTGGTAGAGGCCTTGGTCTCGGGACCACTCATGTCTAGAAACTGAGGTTGGGGGTAAGCAAGGGCATGCTCCCCATAGAAAATCCAGTTCTAAAAAAAAGCCTCATGATAGCAAAGGAGAATGGGCACCAGCCAGCCTAAAGGTTGGGGTGGGCTGCACCTGCCTACCTCGGTTGTTATGGCATTGAGGTAGATCCAGCCACCCCTGTTAACGGGGACAAAACCCAGATTTAAAACACTGGATGATGATGATATTGATTACAAATTTTGGCACAAGGCCAGCAATTTTGGGTGAGGGAATAAGTTAATTATATTGACTCAGAAGGAACAAAAGACAAAGTCAAATTAGGTGGAATTTGAACTCAGAATGTAAAAACGGGTTAAATGCCACTAAGCATTTTGCCCAGCATGCTAACAGTTCTGCCAGCTCAGAATATGTAATATAAAAATAAGGAATCCAAAAGTCAATCGAAACACATATAAGTTCTGATGCTAGTAAAAATAAATTTTTAAAAACTAATCCTTAAGTAAAGGAGAACAAAGAAAATGTTATGAGCTTGTGTGCTTTATGCCAAAATTTAACAACAGCAAAAAATAACCGAAAAGAAAAAAGAAAAACCCACACCTCTGTTATAAATTGAAAGCCAAGCATTTAAAACAGTGGTTCTTAAACATGTTTTAACCTATGGACCCCTTTGGTTTCTATTTTCATTTACTGAACTCTCAATAGCCATTCGATGTTTTAAAAAATCCTATTATATTTTTATCATTAAAATATTATTAGGAATTGTAGGAAAATAATTATTAAAATGTTTTGTGCATTGCAGAAATATAACTGATGTTTTGGAGATAAATTTTAGCAACAGAATTTTATATGGACTCCCACCAGGGTCGTACAGACCCCCAAGGGTCATATGGACCCCGAAGAGTTATATGGACTCCCCCCACCCACCCAAAGGTTATATGAACTCTGGTTGAGAACCACTGGTTTAAAAAGAAAAAAAAATGTATACTCATTGACAAAACAACTGATTGGTGTAGCAAAGAATAATTTGAGGGAGTTTTCAAAAAGAAAGAAAAAGTGATATATAAATAAACAACAGCTGGTGCATTTTATAGATTTTATTTTTGAAACTCTTCCAAAATATAACAATATTTGTTTCAACACATGGTTTCAGATCAAAATTCTTGCAAAATAAATTCAATATATACAACACCCCAACACATCATCATCATCATTTAACACCACTTCTTCCATGTTAGCATGGACTGCAAGGAATCTTGGCTTGGCAGGAATCAAAAAGCTGGAAGGTTGCACCAAGCTTCAGTGTCTGTTTTGGTATGGTTTCAAGAGTTGAATGCCCTTCTTAACACCAACCACTCTATAGAGTGTATTTGGTGCTTTTTTTTCTCATGGCACCAGCACTAGCGAGGCCATCAAGTATTTGCAAGACAAGACCTCTTGAAGAATGTGGAAGTATGATAGAAGGATAATTGTACAGACACTCACTCCCTTGTTGCTGTAACCACCAGAAATGCAATGACCCAGGGATTGGCCCAATGGAAATCTACTACAAATGATACAGCTCTTTAGGAAAATGTGATAAAAAGAAATAAACAAGGAATTAGAGTTTGAGAATTTGAATATTAATGTGATACCTTCAGTAGTTTATAACCTTCTGGATTTTGTATTAGTATGCAGCTGATAGTGAGTACATACTACTGACAAAGCTCAACAAAGAAAAAACGCACACTTAGCATTCTCACTGCCACTGGTGTGTGATTTTTGTTGGCTACTGGTATACTTTTTGTTATTTAACTCGATATGTCCACAAGAGATAAATTTCCAGATAAATATTGTAGTAAATTTGTCCTTTTGGTGGTGTATTTGCATTAAGTATGATGCACAGATTGCTATTTTAATCTAGTACTGCTTCTGTAGCACATAACTGATTTTTATCCTACTGGGTTTAATCTAGTGCTCATCTGCAGGTCCTGTGCATGTGAACCTTCTCCAACACTCTCTATATGACCTGGGAGGTCCCATACCCTCCTCTGTTACCATTAAGATGATTACAAAAACTTTGGCTAATATGACTAGATTTGGGATGGATACTGGGATTTGAACTCAGAATGTATAAAGCCATAAGATATATCGTAAAGTATTCCTACTGATGCGTTGACAATTCTGGCACTCTCCCAACGACAGAGCAATGTGAAATGAAGTGTTTTGCTCAAGAATATGTTGTGTTGCCCAGTTTGGAAATCAAACCCAAAACCTAGCAATTGTGAATGCAACATCCTAACCACCGGGCCATGTGCTTTCACATTCAGCTGGGTAGCTAATTGCAATACCAGTGATTTTTCAATCATCTTTCTTCCTATGTCTTAGCATGTGATTCTCAGTGTGTACATGCTACTAACAAAGCCCAATGAAGCAGAAATGTGCATCTAACATTCTCATCATAGCTGGATAATGTTCATGCTACTGATATGTTTGTGTTTTAAACACAGTACGCCCATGAGGGCTATTATCTCTGGATAATATTATCTCTGTGCAGGTGGCACATAAAAAGCACCCACTACACTCTCGGAGTGGTTGGTGTTAGGGAGGGCATCCAGCTGTAGAAACACTGCCAGATCAGACTGGGCCTGGCGCAGCCTTCTGGCTTCCCAGACCCTAGTTGAACTGTCCAACCCATGCTAGCATGGAAAACGGACGTTAAACGATGATGATGATGATGATGATGATGGATGAGCATCACAGTAAATTTGCCTTTTTTTGTGATGTATCTACATCAAGAATGATACACAGATAGCTATTTTATTCTATCACGTATTTTTTTCATGTAGTCTTGGATATATAAAAAGTCTGGATGGTCACTGATCACAGAACATTTTTCCTTATATGTCTCCCCAAACAGGGCTGTGTTGGGGAGGTTAAACAACAACTGGGTAATCTTGCAGTTCTATATTTAAGAGATGAAGAATTATGTACATTATCTAAAATCGACAGATATTTGTCCTCATCTTGTCTGTTGTTAACACAACATTTTGGCTGATATACCCTCCAGCCTTCATCAGGTGACTTGGGGAAATTTTGAACCTGGGTTCTCATTCCTAAGGCATTTTTCGATATTATTATTATTATTGTTAGTGTTCAGGTCACTGCTTGGAATCGAACTCAGAGTCTTGGGGTTAGTAGCCCACGCTCTTAACCACTACGCCATATGCCCACTTGCATATGGCATAGTCATTAATCTTGCCTTTGAATATTAATTTAACCCTTTTACATTCAGATTATTTTGCCAAGTATAGGCTTATTTATTCAAATTGTTTTGAATTAATCAAGCATTATCTTGTAGCTTTGAGATCTCAATGATGTTTATTTTGAGGACTCCATGTAGGGTAGGTGAGAGATTCCAGATTTAGCCAGTTTGAATGTAAAACGAGTAAATATATTTGGACTGGATATGTATGGCCAGTTTAAATGCAAATGTGCTAAGCCTGACCATTCAACTAAGTTACACATCTCTTTTTCTTATAAGGTTTCACAGAAACTACGGCTGGATGGACATCTTTTTTGCCAGACACTCTGGATTGTGGTGCTCCTGTTGATGCTACTGCTGTTGCTGACTTTCCTGTTTTCATTGGTCTTTTACCAAACATATTTGCCTTCTTTTTCAAGAATTGATGCCTGAAGCAAAAAAATAAAAAATATCATTATGTCATTTGTAGATAAAGCATAGGTACATATGTGGATAAAGCATAGGTACATACAAGCATAGGTACATTCTGCTTCTCAATCACATAGTTTGGGGTTTAGTTCCGCTGTGTGGAACCTTGGGTGAATGTCTTTGTAGCGGACGCTTAGAGAAATTCTCTCTATCTCTCTGTTATATTACATAAGTACGGACGTAGCAGATAACAGCTAGCCTTCGGCCGCTTGGACCCTGTTGTGTCCACTACTCTGATTAGTTGGTATTGGCGCAGTTTGTCTCGTGCTCTATTACGCGCCAATGTGCAACCAAACCAATCGCAGCCTTCTGATAAGGTCACGTGAGACAGTCTCTTCTAAATCTCCGTTTGAGCCAATAGCTTGCTATAAAACTTCAGTGATTCATCGAGTCGAGGTCTTTGGCTCTAGACCTTCTAAGGTCTAACCACTGACCACACAGCCAGTTCCAGCGACAGATAACACCAGTAGCCCACATGGAGAAACATCAATACTTTGTCCAGCAGTACCAGGACCTCCATCTCTGTCGCCAACAACATCTCTCTATGCACACCCAGGTTCTATCTCCACACTGTTTGTGAATACTTCACCATGGTTAACAGCAAGTACAACCTGTGAGATCTTCCTGTATCACGTGACCGGCAGCGGCATAGTAGCCACAACTTCTTACACAGCACGTATTTCAACCGGCTCTGCTTCTACACCACAACTTCTTGTTACAGTTCAACTATTGTGTACCTTACTACAAACTGGTATTTATCTTCATTGTGCGAGAACATTCTTCTAATGTCCTGTTATAGACTCTTTCAATGCTCTGTATTTTATCTCACACACATACACATTATGTATACATGACGGCCTGTCTATTGTTATTATTATTATGTACATATGACGCATACACAGACACACACATGTCAATACCTAAATGAAATCTTCTCTTAAACCTTCTATTGGTTTTGTATTTCTTTTCCTTCTGGCACTCAGACTCATTTATCATTTGTGCATTTATTGTAAGCGACTGTGCAGGTGGTGAAGCACGACCTTCGAACTTTAGGTCTCACCGAGGAAATGACTAGAGACTGCGACCTTTGGAAGTATGCTATGTGTGAGAAGACCCGGCAGGACAAGTGAGACCATAACCCGTGGCCTCTACCTGGGATGTAGCCAGTCCACTTATGCATACCTTTCCTTCTTGGGACACAAAACTCTACTTGTGAAGACCTGTTGAGGCAAGTGAAAATCAAAATCGAAATCAATTAACATCAATGGAAATTGTAGCTGTGATACCAGTGCCGGTGGCATGTAAGAGAACCATCTGAACGTGGCCATTGCCGCGCCGCCCCGACTGGCCTCCGTGCTGGTGGCACGTAAAAAGCACCATCCGATCATGGCCGTTTGCCAGCCTCGTCTAGCACCTGTGCCAGTGGCACGTAAAAAGCACCCACTACACTCACGGAGTGGTTGGCGTTAGGAAGGGCATCCAGCCGTAGAAACACTGCTAGATCAGACTGGGCCTGGTGCAGCCTTCTGGCTTCCCAGACCCCAGTTGAACCGTTCAACCCATGCCAGCATGGAAAGCGGACGTTAAACGATGATGATGATGATGATGATGGTGATGATGTGCAGTGTATTAAAGGAGTCATTCATTTGTCACCTCTCCTGTGCATGGTCATTCATACATCTTCTATATATTTCTCAGGTAATCAAAGCCTTGTGAGTGGATTTAGTAGACAGAAACTAACAGAAGCTTATAGCGAAAATCTAAGTGTGTGTGTGTGCATGTATTTGTGTATCTTACTGTCTCCTTTATTTGACATTGTGTGACAGTTGTGAGTGTTACTATCCTTTCCAGTTGTCCATGGAAACATGTCTGATCATGAAGAAATATTACCTTTGTTGGAAACAAGTGAGGGTTGGCAACAGGGAGAGCATCTGGCCATAAAATCTGCTTCAGCAAATTACTATCTGGCCCATGTGAGCATGAAAGTGTAGACGCTAAACGATAATGATTATGATGATGATGATGATGAACGTTATTGCTCTTAGTTTAGATATAACGGTTCCTGGTTCAAATTCTATCACTTGGTACACATTCAGTAATAAGACATCTAATGATCAAACTAATTGAAGTACTTAATAAAATAACTGTTATTATTAATCTGATGTTTAAGGTGGTGAGCTGGCAGAAGCATTAGCACACTGGGATAAATGCTTACTTTTTCACTCTTTAACTTGTTTCAGTCATTTGACTGTGGCCATGCTGGAGCACCGCCTTTAGTCGAGCAAATCGACCCCAGGGCTTATTCTTTGTAAGCCTAGTACTTTTTCTATCGGTTTCTTTTGCCGAACCACTAAGTTACGGGGACGTAAACACACCAGCATCAGTTGTCAAGCTATGTTGGGGGGGGGAATAAACACAGACACACAAAGATTACACACACATACATATATATATACATATATACGATGGGCTTCTTTCAGTTTCTGTCTACCAAATCCACTCACAAGGCTTTGGTCGGCCTGAAGCTATAGCAGAAGACACTTGCCCAAGGTGCCATGCAGTGGGACTGAACCCGGAACCACGTGGTCGGTAAGCAAGCTACTTACCACACAGCCACTCCTGTGCCCAAAATGCTTAGTAGCATTTTGTCCGTTTGTACGCTCTGAATTCAAATTCCACTGAGGTTGACTTTGCCTTTCACCCTTTCAGGGTCAATAAAATAAGTACCAGTGAAACACTCAGGTTGATGTAATCAACTAGTTTCCTCCCCCAAAATTGCAGGCCTTGTGCCTATTATAGAAAGGATTATTAAGTTGGTATTTGGAGCCTGAATTACCACTAAATTTTGACACAAGGTTTTTTTAAAAAAAATTTAGGTTACTTTAAAACAAGAAGTTTGCACCATAAAATTAAGGGTGATTGTGGGTGGGTTGGTATCAGAGGGATTAAATGGGGGGAAAAAAATCACTCAAATGAGGGTTCAGTAATCCAATGTTAAGTTTTGTTTTTTGCCATTGAACCCCAATCATCATCATCATCATCATCATCATCATCATCATCTCCACGATGACAACCACCATCACCATCATCATCACAATCATGATCATTGTCATCATCCTCATCATTATCATCATGATCATTGTCATCACCATCATCATCATTGTTATCATCACCATTGTTTAACATTTACTTTTCACTTTTCTGTAGCAGGATGCCCTTCCAGTTGCCAACACCCACTTGTTTCCAAGCGAGGTGATATTTCCATAGGACTGGAAATACTTTCAGAGAAGACTGGAAACAAACAGCATCACTTGTATAATGGTGATGTTTATTCATTACTATCAAGTGATGACATGACAGGGGACACAGAAACACACACACATTCATATATGATGGGCTTTTTTCAGTCTCTGTCTACCAAATCCACTCGCAATGTTTTGCTTGGCCCTGGGCTATAGAAGAAGAGACTTGCCCAAAATGGCATGCAGTGGGACTGAACCAGAGACCACATGGTTGGGAAGCAAGCTCTTTAGCCACACAGCCATGCCTGTGACAATATATTCTCTTTCCTTCAGTGGCTTAGTCACAGAAGGAAGGGCAGCACCTATAACTGCCCTTCATTCTTTGACTAAGGAAGTGCAGTTATAGTCCTTCCTTAGTCAAAGCGTATGATACTAGCAATAAGAAAGGAAGAAGTTATCTTCAGACCAAAGACTTGACTTGGATGTTTACAACAGTGGAATTCTAGTAAAGGCACCCAAGGGCCAAGTAAAGTCTGTAGCTCAGTTTTGTCAGAGAGAGTAAATAGGTAATGTATCAAACCCTAGGACTCATTGCACAAGTTACCCACAGACCATGGCACATAAGTGACCAAAATCATAGCATTCCCCCTGCATAGTCCATTTCAGAGTTGCTCATTTACAGCTGAGTGAACTGGAACTATGTGAAATGAAGTGCTTTGCTCAAGAACACAATACACTACCCAGTTCGAAAATTGAAACCTCGATCTTGCAATCATGAATACAATATTCTCACCTCTAGGCCACATGTCTTTACTGTATTCACTGAAATTTGCCAACACCACACCTGATGTCCCCTTGCTCCATATGCATGCACACATGTATATCATGACTCGTACACTGTTCACTTTCCTGACTTTTGTACATAATTCTATGTACTGTACATGCACCTTTAGTGAAGGCGCATGGCTCAGTGGTTAGACTGTCGAGCTTACGATAGTGAGGTTGTGAGTTCGAATCCTGGACCGAGCTGCGTGTTGTGTTCTTGAGCAAGACACTTTATTTCACGTTGCTCCAGTTCACTCAGCTGTAGAAATGAGTTGCGACGTCACAGGTGCTAAGCTGTATCGGCCCCTTTGCCTTTCCCTTGGATAACACTGGTGGCGTGGAGAGGGGAGGCTGGTATGCATGGGCAACTGCTGGTCTTCCATAAACAACTTTGCCCGGACTTGCGCCTGGGAGGGTAACTTTCTAGGTGCAATCCCACGGTCAGTCATGACCGAAGGGGGTCTCAACATGCACCTTTGATGAGTTGTAGTGCCCCTGAGCACCATACGCAATAATTTCCTTATTTATTATTAGAAAGACAATGAAAAAAAAAAACCAACTTACTTTGTATCAAGTCTGCGACGGTTGTTCCAGACACAACCAAAGGAAGGCAACCACTGAGCATTCACAGATATTTCTTTGCTTAAGTTGGCTCCAACACGTTCTTTTGGCAACTTAGACATCCTGACATCGGTTACTGAAATTTGAAATTAATGGAAATCGTAATTATGATTCTGGTTTTTTTTTTGTTTGGCTTTTAATTTCAACATTATGTTTTACATGTTTCAAATGAATATTGTTAGCACTACCGTTTTATATTTTATTCAAAGAAATACCCAACACAATGTATATTTGATCTGCAGTATGTCAGAGACTGTACATAACCATGAAACTATCTTTCTAAGTGAATATTATTGATTATAAGCAATGATTATCAGTATTGATTATATACACTCACTGAACATACATCAACCTATTCCTTTTTTTTTTTTTTATTCTTTTACTTGTTTCAGTCATTTGACTGTGGCCATGCTGGAGTAACGCCTTTAGTCGAGCAAATCGGCCCCCAGGATTTATTCTTTGTAAGCCTAGTACTTATTCTATCAGTTTCTTTTGCCGAACCGCTAAGTTACGGGGCCGTAAACACACCAGCATCAGTTGTCAAGCGATATTGGGGGGACAAACACAGACACACAAACACATACATATATATATATATATATATATATAATATATATATATATATATACATACATACGATGGGCTTCTTTCAGTTTCCGTCTACCAAATCCACTCACAAGGCTTTAGTCAGCCCGAGGCTATGGTAGAAGACACTTGTCCAAGGTGCCATGCAGTGAGACTGAACCCAGTACCATGTGGCTGGTAAGCAAGCTACTTACCACACAGCCACTCCACCACCTTTGTGAAATAAAAATATAGCTTTATTTAATTCATCAGATGTCTTTCTATCTATGTGGACACACACACACACACAGAATAAGTAACAGACTTTAAAAAATATATTGGTGTCGATTGTTTGACTAAGATCCTTCAAGATGGTGCTTCAGCTTGGCCACAGTTCAATGACCAAAATATGTAAAACAAAGATAAAGAGCTAAAGCATTTGTCTTTACAGTTACACTTTCTTTATTTGGTTATTCATTGAAAACTCACGACAATGTCCACTCTCTTAACAACGAGATCTTTTATAGCCAAACAGTCCTCTCCTGGACCCTAAATGCCAGTGGTGAATGTATATGTGGTTGTGGTGTTAGCAAAGATGAGTGAATTTTTTGGCTATTTTCTGCTTTCTTCTTGGATGGAACTCATGGAAGATGGAGACCCAGGAAACATGGGACAAAGTACTGAAGGATGACCTCAGGAAGCTGAACCTTTTGGATGAGATGATAAAGGACCAGGATACCTAGCATCTTGCTATACACAATATAGGGTTAGGGTTAGGGTTATACACAAGAAGACCTTTCCTTCACAGGTGAAGAGGATTGACCTGCAAGATTCTTGTGCCAATTCCATGTAAAAAGCACTTGTGCTGGTGCCACAGAAACCAAGCAAAATCAGACTGGAACATGGTGCAGTTCTCTGGCTTGCCAGCTCTGGTCAAATTGTCCAACCCATGCTAGCATGGAAAATGGACGTTAAAGGATGAGGATGATGATTTAGGTGATGCTGGGTGATCATGGCCTCAGTAATTTTGAAGTTGGCAATGTGAGGCCCATGACCACCACACCAGGCAATTCTCAGGATGCACTGGAGGCAGCTCATATGGAAGTGCTTGAAGAACTCCAAGCTTCACCGAAAAGGCGGTGATACAAACAGCTTGGAATGTGGTGACCAGTGTGAAAAAACGAATACTTTTGTATAGGCACAGATGTAGCTGTATGGTTAAGAAGTTTGCTTCCCAACCATGTGGTCTCATGTTCAATCCTACTGTGTGACACTGGAGCTGTGTGAAATGAAGTGCTTTGCTCAAGGACACAACACACTACCCAGTTCAAGAATTGAAACCTCAATCTTGCAATCATGAGTGCAATGCTCTCATCTCTAGGTCACATGTCTTTACTGTATTCACTGAAATTTACTAGTGTCTTTTACTATTTTACTATAGTCCTGGATTAACAAAAGCTTTGCAAATGGATTTGGTAGACAGAAACTGAAAGAAGCTTGTTGTGTGTATATCATCGTCATTACATGGAGGCATGTGGTTTAGTGTTTAGGGTGTTGGACTCATGATTGTAAGATTGTGGTTTCAATTCCTGGACTGGGCAATGCATTGTGTTCTTGAACAAAACACTTCATTTCATGTTGCTGCAGTCCAGTTTACTCAGGCCTGCCTGATCAGTTGACAAAGATTTTCACATATTGAAGAAGAGTTATGAATAATTTTTGGCCAGTATAATTGCATAATAAAAAAAAAAAAAAATTAAATTAACTAGTGTGGCTGTGTGGTAAGAAGTTTGCTTGCCAACCACATGGTTCCTGGGTTCAGTCTCACTGTGTGGCTCCTGGGGCGCGTTTTCAGGCTGACTAAAACCTTGCGAATGGATTTGGTTGGAGGGAACTGAAAGAAGCCCATTGCGTGTGTGCACGCATGGGTGCATGCGTGTGTGTGTGTTGGTGTGTCTGTGTGTCCCTCACCACATCTTGACAACTGGTGATGGTGTGTTAACATCCCCATAACTTAACAATTTGGCCAAAGAGACGAACAGAATAAGTAACAGGCTTAAAAAAAAAAAGTACTGGGTTTGATCCATTTCACTAAAATTCTTCAAGGCAGTGCTCCAGCATGACCACAGTCAAATTACTGAAACAAGTAAAACAATAAAAGAATTCCTTTTAAATCTGTAAAATACTTACAGTGTTTCTGATAGTCTACTATACTAGGGCCGATTACTTGATGTTCTGTTGAGTTGTCAGACACTTGCATCCAGGGTGGCAAACCCCCGCTGTGTACATTGGGAATGTTTACATTCTTCTGCATAATAAAAACAACAATAACAATATTGGTATTAAGATACAAAAATATTAAAATCAATTCTTGAAGATCAATGGTAAGTATCTCATTTATTTCTTTGCCACATTTATTACTGATGAAGGGAGGGTTCTTCTGAACTAACCCTGACATCGGTCCGATATGGTAATAATGGAATTTTTTTAGAAATTTCAGTTGACTTTTTTTTTGAGTAGCATGCGTATTGTGAAACATTATATGGTTATGGACAATGTGTTCAATTTCGGCATATTTGGCATTAGAAATTTTTTCGTTTGCCCTTATTTATGAGTTGTTTATAAATTTAACCTTTAAGGTATTTTTTAATATGCTGGCCATTGATTATCCTATATTAAATATATATATATAATAGGTATATCTGTTCCCTGACTTATCGTCTCTTAGATGACTCATGTATATATATATATAAATAATATGCAAGAAGATCCGTCCTCCATAGTAAAAGTGTTAAGGCTGCATCTCCTGGTGAAGAGGATTGGCCTGAAAGAGTCCTGTGTCAGTGCCACATAAAAGGCACTCCTGCAGGTGCACACACGAGTCACATGTGCCAGTGTCACATGAAAGTGCTCATGCTGGTGGCACGTTAAAAGCACCCAGCACACACTGTAAAGTGGTTGGTGTTAGGAAGGGCATCGACCTGTAGGAAACCAAGTCAAATTAGACTGGAACCCGGTGAAGCTTACCAGCTCTGGTCAAACTGTCCAACCCATACCAGCATGGAAAATGGACATTAAAGGAGTATGATATTTATACATAAGGACACAGATGTGCGTCATAGCCAGCTGGAGATGATGTTTCCTGGGGCTGAAACAACAGTAACATTCATCCCAACCAGGACTGCCAAATTATGTTGGCAAATAATCTTTACTTTAAAGTACTGATACTGTATGTCTCTCCTTGAGAGATTTAGAAATAATAAAGTTTATATATCTATATATACACAATGGTCTTCTTTCAGTTTCTTATTTCTTTATTGCCCACAAGGGGCTAAACACAGAGGGGACACACAAAGACAAACAAAGGGATTAAGTTGATTACATCACCCCCAGTGCGTAACTGGTACTTAATTTATTGACCCTAAATTAAGGCGGTGAGCTGGCAGATGCGTTAGCATGCCAGGCGAAATGCTTAGCGGTATTTTGTCTGCCATTACGTTGTGAGTTCAAATTCCGCCGAGGTCGACTTTACCTTTCATCCTTTCGGGTTCGATAAATTAAGTACCATTTACGCACTGGGGTTGATGTAATCGACTTAATACCTATGTCTGTCTTTGTTTGTCCCCTCTATGTTTAGCCCCTTGTGGGTAGTAAAGAAATAGGTACTTAATTTATCGACCCTGAAAGGATGAAAGGCAAAGTTGACCTCGGCTGAAATTGAACTCAGAATGTAAAGACAGACAAAATACCGCTAAGCATTTTGCCCGGTGTGCTAACGTTTCTGCCAGCTTGCCGCCTTCTTTCAGTTTCTGTCTACCAAATCTGCTCACAAGGCATTAGTCGGCCCAAGGCTGTAGTAGAAGACACTTGACCAAGGTGCCACTAAGTGGGGCTCAACCTGGAACCATGTGGTTTGGAAGCAGGCTTCATACCACACAGTTATGTGAAGGTTGGTTGTGCGGTCAGAACAAATTTGAACTGAATAAAATTTTGTTTAGTCTTCATTACTGCTTGATGCAACTACTACATTAACTTATATATTTGCATGTTCACATGCATGCACATGCACACATGTGTACACACACACATGTGTACACACACACGTGTACACACACACACACTCACACACAGAACAAACTTTCAGTTTCCGTTTACAAGATTCACTCACAAGGCTTTGGTTAACATGGAGCAAGAGAAAAAAATCACTTGCCCAAGGAGCCATGAAGTGGGATTGAACCTAAAACCATGTGGTTGGGAAGTGCACTGCTTAACCACACAGCCATGCCTCCACCTGTATGCGTACACAATATTTAAATAATTAAGATATATAAATACACTTACCTTCATTTTAATAAGAGTTAGGCCATCACCAAATGCTGCGATGGTCTTCTTGAATTGTGGTAATGTGTGTGATGTAACATCTGGTTTTAATGATTGCCTTGTAATGTTCTTAGCCTTGCAGATGACACAATGTTAAACGACATGTGGAGAAAAAAGATAAAAATTATCAATTTATTACAACCTCAAACTAATTACAGTAATTAATTACAAAGTTTAACTGATTTAAAAAGAGGGCACTGACGGCACCAGCAGGAATATTTTATAGCAGATGTCTAACCTATTTTTCTATCTTTGTCTTTTACTTGTTTCAGTCATTGGATGGCAGCCATGCTGGAGCATCACCTCGAAGGGTTTCTGTTGAACCAATTGACCCCAATGATAATTGTTTTTTTTTCAATCTGGTACTTATTCTATTGGAACCTTTTGCCAAACTGCTAAGTCACTGGGATACTCTTTACTCTTTTACTTGTTTCAGTCATTTGACTGCGGCCATGCTGGAGCACCGCCTTTTATTCGAGCAAATCGACCCCGGGACTTATTCTTTGTAAGCCCAGTACTTATTCTATCAGTCTCTTTTGCTGAACCGCTAAGTGACGGGGACGTAAACACACCAGCATCTAGGGGGACAAACAGAGACACATAATATACACACACATATATATATACATATATACGACGGGCTTCTTTCAGTTTCCGTCTACCAAATCCACTCACAAGGCTTTGGTCGGCCCGAGGCTATAGCAGAAGACACTTGCCCAAGATGCCACGCAGTGGGACTGAACCCGGAACCATGTGGTTGGTTAGCAAGCTACTTACCACACAGCCACTCCTGCGCCTATGGATGTATGCAAACCAACATTGGTTGTCAAACAGTGGGGAGGAGACAAACACAAAGGCACACATGCGTACATACAAGAATATGATGGGGTTCCACACAGTTTCCATTTACCAGATTTACTTGCAAGGTGTTGGCATGTCTGGGGCCATAGAAGAAGAAACTTGCCCAAGGTGGCACCTAGTGAGACTGAACTTGAAATCTCATAGTTTCAAAGCAAGTTTCTTCACCACACAGTCATGTTTGTGCCCCTCTCTTATCATTTACTTGTTTCAGTTATTACACTGTGGCCATTCTGGGGCTCTGCATAGAGGAATTTTAGTCGTACTAATCGACCTCAGTACTTATTTTCTTTTTAAGCCTGCTTCTTATTATATCAGTCTCTTTTGCTGAACTGCTAAGTTACAGGAATGTAAACACACCAACACCGGCTGTCGAGCAGTAGTGAGGAACAAACACAGACACAAAGACGTACCCACAAAGATATGTGTGTGTGTGTGTGTATATGTGAAGATGCATGGCTCAGTGGTTAGAGCGTTGAACTAATGACCGTGAAGTTGTGACTTCGTATCTCGGACCAGGCTGCGTGTTGTGTTCTTGAGCAAGACACTTTATTTCACGTTGCTCCAGTTCACTCAGCTGTAGAAATGAGTTGCAACGTCACTGGTGCCAAGCTGTATTGGCCTTTGCCTTTCCTTTGGATAACATCGGTGGCATGGTGAGAGGGGAGACTGGTATTCATGGGTGACTGCTAGTCTTCCATAAACAACCTTGCCCGGTCTTGTGCCTCGGAGGGTAACTTTCTAGGTGCAATACCATGGTCATTTGTGACCGAAGGAGGTCTCTGATATATATATATATATAAACAAACTTCGGTTGTAGAACAAACAACAAATTTAAGGTCATCCACTTAACATATCATATCTTGAACATTTAATCACATACAAAGAAATGCTTTTTCTTATACATAGAATACGGATGCACAAAATCACAGAAGAGGCAACAATATTTCATTTAGACAAGCATATACTCTTCTCATTTACTTGAGCACTTCTATTGCTCTCCTATTAACCTTCTTGTTCCTAATAAGAAACAATCACTATTATTATTGATATATATATATATATATATATATATATATAATAGGCGTAGGAGTGGCTGTGTGGTAAGTAGCTTGTTTACCAACCACATGGTTCAGGGTTCAGTCCCACTGCGTGGCACCTTGGGCAAGTGTCTTCTACTATAGCCTCGGGCCGACCAAGGCCTTGTGAGTGGATTTGGTAGACGGAAACTGAAAGAAGCCCGTCGTATATATGTATATATATATATATGCATGTGTGTGTTTGTGTGTCTGTGTTTGTCCCCCTAGCATTGCTTGACAACCGATGCTGGTGTGTTTATGTCCCTGTAACTTAGCAGTTCGGCAAAAGAGACCGATAGAATAAGTACTGGGCTTACAAAAGAATAAGTCCCGGGGTCGAGTTGCTCGATTAAAGGCGGTGCTCCAGCATGGCCACAGTCAAATGACTGAAACAAGTAAAAAAGAGTAAAAAGAATATATATATATATACAATGGGCTTCTTTCAGTTTCTGTCTACCAAATCCACTCACAAGGCTTTGGTCATCCTGAAGCAGTAGCAGAAGACTCTTGCCGAGGGTGCTACACAACAGGACTGAACTCCAAAACCATTTGGTTTGGAAGCAAACTTCATACTACACAGCCATGCCTGTGCCTACGTATGTATTTTTTAAATGGCTTAGTCAGATGAGGAAGGGCAGTGGCCAGATCTTTTCTAGGGATTGAACCTAAATCCATATAGTTGAGACGCAAACTTCTTAACCATATAGCTATGGCAAAATGTAATAAGAATAACGATGATGACAACAATCAATACATAATCTTAAAGATGTGTAACTGGCAGTTCAATTGAATTGAACCCAGTACATTACTGGTGATGGCCAGGTCACAGATCTCATTACACAGGCTGACGAAACCTGCTCCTGGTACTATGTAAACCAGTATTACCAGCTCCATGGTTGAATGGATGGTGACTAAACCAGTTCCTCCACTTGAGTAGCTTACTACTTTTGTGAGGAGGATTTCTGGAAACCTAGCAGGACTAAAAACAAGGCCTATCAAGGGACAGATGGCAATCCAGTTGGGAGAGGAAATGGAAAACCATTCCCAATATCTTTGCCATGTAAACCTTATGAAGAAGTAAAGCTATGGCTTCATCCGAAGGGAGAACTTGTGTTTAATGGGAAGTCTTTCATTGTAGTGTCATCCACAAGTGTAACCAGATGGGAAGGGACCGTTGTGCTTTGGGTGGCACCACTTCTGGGTCTGCTGTAGACTATAAGTCTGTATAGGCTGTACTGAAACCACTTAACAGTAGTTTTAATGTTAGGACACAGACGCTACTCACTGTTAAATGCAAGAATTGATATAGTAATACATGATCTGTTTATTGTTTGAAACAGGGGTGGAAAACTGAAGGGCTGCCCCTGCTGGCACACACTCTAGCTATGCAACTGGTGTCATCAACATACTGCAAAAGTGTATGATACAGAATGACAACGACATGACTCATACTCTATTTAATTTAGAAAGATGAGAAGCAAATTCAAACTTCTTTAAATTTGAATTCGCAATGTAGATTTATGAAGGTAAGTACTGGAAATGATTCAAGTCGATAAAGCTTCAAGGTTGCTCTGACAACCAAGGACAAGTACCTCTCCAAGCTGTGTTTTCTGGCCTAGGAGGTCATGCTGAGAATTGGCCCATTAATCCAGATTATTCTCAGCATTTTTTTCCCAATCATTCGGCAAATCTAGGCCTAGAAGGACATGCTGAGAATTGACCCATTCACTCAGGCCATTCTCAGCAATTTCCTCCAAAAATCATCATCATCATCGTTTAATGTCTGTCTTTCATGATGGCCTGGGTTGAATGGTTCAAGAGGAGCTAGCAAGCCAGAGAACAGCTAAGGTCTCCATTGTCTGCTGTGGCATGGCTTCTATGGCTGGATACTCCTACTAATGCCAACCACTTTACAGCATCTAGGAGGTGTCTTTTGCGTGGCACCATGAAGCTGTCTCTATCTTTGCACTAAGGTCACACATTTCGAAGAACTAATACGGTCAGTGAAAGACTACTGCTTATTTTATTAAGCTTTGTGCAATGTAAGACAAAGTTGATGTCAGCAGGCAAGGATGCAGCCACATATCACATCGTCCGATGCTCTACTAATTCTGCCATTCATGATCCCAACACTACTACTACTACTACTGCTACTACTGCTACTACTGCAACCGCCGCCACCATCACCAACAACAACAATATCATCATCATCATCGTCGTCGTCATTTAACGTCTGTTTTCCATGCTAGCATGGGTTGGACGGTTCGATCGGGGTCTGGAAAGCCAGGAGGCTGCACCAGGCTCCAGTCTGATCTGGCAGTGTTTCTCTAGCTGGATACCCCTTCCTAACGCCAACCACTCCGTGAGTGTAGTGGGTGCTTTTTATGTGCCACCGGCACAGGGGCCAGAGGAGGCTGGCAGCGGCCACGGTCAGTTGGTGGTTTTTAACGGTGCTTTTTAACATAATAAAAATAATGACAAGCACGACAAAGAAACATCTAAATCAGTTGTTTTCAGCTGGGGTCCATATAAGATCTTGTTGTTAAAATGTATGTGCAATGACTTGCTTATTCCTCTACAATACACAAAATATTTCAAAATTTTGTTGCTAAAACTTATCTGCAATAAATTGGTTTACTGCACAATTCCTAATGATAATTAATTCTTAAAACACAATAGGATTTTTGAAACATTGAATGGCTATTGAGAGTCCAGAAAAGTAAAACAGAAATCAAAGGGGTCTATAGGCAAAAAATGGTTGAGAACTACTGATCAAAATAATCCTTTCTACTGAAAGCACAAGGCCTGAAATTTGGGGGTAGGGACTAAGTCAATTACATCAACCCCAGTGCCTAACTAGTGCTTAATTTATTGACCCCGAAAGGATGAGAGGCAAAGTCAACGTTAGCAGAATTTGAACTCAGAACATAGTGATGGGCGAAATACCACTAAGCATTTAGCCCAGCGTGCTAAAGATTCTGCCAGCTCACTGCTGACTGATCAAAATAATAGTTGCTTGACCCATTGAACCATTTTTCTAAAATATGAAAAAAAAAAACAAAACAAAAAAAACTTTGAATTGCCCAGTCTTAGATATGTACTATCAGTAGAAAATAAATGGGATGGGGTACATTTTGATAATAGGTTTTCTAGAGCAGTTCTGACCAAGGGTTAAAAACGACAATGAAGACAGAAGACAGAATGAGGAAGATAGAAGATACAAACCTCAGGAACATGAGAAGCAACGGAAGACTTATGTAACTCAGCTTTATGTATGTCTTGCATTTTCTGAAATGATTTAAAAAAAAATTAAATTGGAGAAAACAATACAAAACAAAGCAAAAAAAAAAACACCCCCAAAAAACAAAAAAGATAATTATAGTGCAATATTAATTATCAACTGTGGAGGCGCAATGGCCCAGTGGTTAGGGCAGCAGATTCGCGTTGTAGGATCATGGTTTTGATTCCCAGACCGGGCGTTGCGAGTGCTTATTGAGCAAAAACACCTAAAGCTCCACGAGGCTCCGGCAGGGGGTGGTGGCCATCCCTGCTGCACTCTTTCGCCGCAACTTCCTCCCACTCTTTCTTCTGTTGGCCTGCTCGCTTAGCCAGTGGGGTGGCGTCATTTGAAGGCTAAAACAATGCGAAGCGCATTGTGACCAGCAATGTGTAGCAACATCTGATAGCCTGTTCGGTCACGGTGATCATGGTGATTAATTATCAACTAAAGGTGGTCCTCCACCCAGACATCGACCCTGATGGCT
The DNA here is from genome assembly GCF_006345805.1 of Octopus sinensis. Lineage (NCBI taxonomy): Eukaryota > Metazoa > Mollusca > Cephalopoda > Octopoda > Octopodidae > Octopus > Octopus sinensis. The sequence continues at coordinate 12,426,399 of NC_043014.1, read as the reverse complement.
GCAGCAAGCTAAAGAACTACACTAACAGTTTAACTGTCTCTTTGTTTCAGTCTTTGTATTTAGATGCAGAAGCTCACTTTGCCAGAGCCAGTTTCAGCCGGGTTGGTACCGAAAGGGTAAAGACCTAAAGTTACTTGACCAGTCCAGTACCTGAACTTCTGTCCTGGACATTGTGCCACACTCTGTAAACTAAATGTAAACAGAAAATAAAGGACTGAAAAAATCTAAAGATAAAATGCATCATACCACAAAAATTTCTGTCTGGAATTGTTTTTCAAGATCTTTAGTTGCCTTCAGCACAGATTCATTATGTCTGAAAAACAAAAGATAATTGCATCTATGATAATATTTTATAGCATATCAAAAGAAATTGTCAAATATGTAGAGGTGCTGGAAATTTCCTGACGTTAAGGGTATCATGAAAGGCCTAGTCGGAAGCCCTCACTTCTGAATTCTTTTACAGGGCTTAGAAAAACTGGAGGAAACTGCAACAAGCGTGTGAATCTGGGTGAGGAATATGTTGGATAAAATCATGATTAACTGATCTCCTTGTATTTTTTTTTTTTACCCAAAGCCAGAAACTTTTCAGCACCCCTCTTGTATGTGTGTGTATATTTCTATATACAAGGGGTGGGGCTATGGCCTAGTTGGTGGCTCAACTTTCCAAGTTCTTTTACAGGGCTTAGAAAAACTGAAGGACCACTGCAACAAGTGTGTGAATCTGAGTGAGGAATATGTTGAATAAAATCATAATTAACTGATCTCCTTGTATTTTTTTTAACCCAAAGCCATTGCAATTTGAGGAGTCACCTGGACACATTGTCGGCACAATTTATCCTGTCACAAAAGTGGCAAAAACGTTAGCACTCTGGGGTGAAATGCTTTAGTGGTATTTCGCCTGTCTTTATGTTCTGAGTTCAAATTCTGCTGAGGTCGACTTTGCCTTTCATCCTTTCAGGGTTGATAAATTAAGTACCAGTTGCATACTGGAGTCAATCTGATCGACCGGCCTCTCTTTTACTTGTTTTAGTCATTTGATTGTGGCACCGCCTTCAGTTGAGCAAATCGACCCCAGGACTTATTCTTTATAAGCCTAGTACTTATTCTATCGGTCACTTTTGCCGAACCGCTAAGTTACGGGGACGTAAACACACCAGCATCGGTTGTCAAACGATGTTGGGGGAACAAACACAGACACACAAACATATACATACACACACATACATACATCATCATCATCATCATCGTTTAACGTCCGCTTTCCATGCTAGCATGGGTTGGACGGTTCAACTGGGGTCTGGGGAGCCCGAAGGCTGCACCAGGCCAGTCAAATCTGGCAGTGTTTCTACAGCTGGATGCCCTTCCTAATGCCAACCACTCCGAGAGTGTAGTGGGTGATTTTATGTGACACCGACACAGGTGCCAGACGAGGCTGGCGAATGGCCACGATCGGATGGTGTTTGTTACGTGCCCACAGCACGGAGGCCAGTCGATGCGGTACTGGCTACGGCCATGTTCGGATGGTTTTCTTATGTGCCACCGGCACTGGTACCACAAAGATACAATTCCATTGATGTACATCTATTTTGATTTGGTTTTTGGTTTTCACTTGCCTCAGCAGGTCTTCACAAGTGTCACAAGAAGGAAGGTATGCACAGGTGGACTGACTATGTCCCAGGTAGGGGCCACGGGTTATGGCCTCACTAGTCTTGCCGGGTCTTCTCACGCACAGCATACTTCCAGAGGTCTCGGTCTCTAGTCATTTCCTTGGTGAGACCTAATGTTCGAAGGCTGTGCTTCACCACCTCGTCCCAGGTTTTCCTGGGTCTACCTCTTCCACAGGTTCCCTCAACTGCTAGGGTGTAGCACTTTTGCACACAACTATCTTCAGCCATTCTCGTCACATGACCATACCAGCGCAGCCGTCTCTCTTGCACACCACAACTGATGCTTCTTAGGTTCAACTTTTCTCTCAAGGTACTTACACTCTGTCGATTATGAACATTGACATTACACATCCATCGGAGCATACTGGCTTCATTTCTTGTGAGCTTACGCATATCCTCAGCAGTCACAGCCCATGTTTCACTACCCTGTAGCATGGCTGTACATACACATGCATCATACAGTCTGCCTTTTACTCTGAGCGCGAGGCCTTTTGTCACCAGCAGGGGTAAGAGCTCTCTAAACTTTGCCCAGGCTATTCTTACTCTAGCAGTTACACTTTCAGCACACCCAACCCCGCTACTGACTTGGTCACCTAGGTAGCGGAAGCTATCAACTACTTCTAGTTTTTCTCCCTGGAACATGGTAGACGTTGGTCTCTGCACATTTTCAGTGTTTATTGCTCCTGAGCATCTGCCACAGACAAAAACTATTTTCCTAGTTAGCCTTCCTTTGACATTGCTACACCTCTTATGTGTCCATAGCTTGCACTTGGTGCACCTTATAGAGTTTCTACCTACACCTTTTTTGCAGATCGAGCAGGGCCATCTACCTGAAGGCGTTTGTGACTTGTCTACTTTCCTACTTATTAGGACTTTGGTTTTGGCTAGATTGATTCTGAGGCCCTTCGATTCTAGACCTTGCTTCCACACCTGAAACTTCTCCAGTTCTGAATAGTGACTCAGCAATTAGAGCAAGGTCATCAGCATAGAGGAGCTCCCAGGGGCATCCTGTCTTGAATTCCTCCGTTATTGCCTGGAGGACTATGATAAATAGGAGGGGACTGAGGACTGAACCTTGGTGGATCCCAACCTCTACCCGGAATTCTTCACTACTCGTTGCCAACCCTCACCTTACTAGCAGCATCTCTGTACATGGCTCGCACAGCTCTCACTAACCATTCATCTATCCCTAGTTTCCTCATTGACCACCAGATAAGGGATCGGGGGACCCTGTCAAAGGCTTTCTCCATGTCAACAAAAGGCAGGTACAAGGGCTTATCTTTGGCTAGGTATTTCTCCTGCAGCTGTCTTATCAGGAATATAGCATCAGTAGTACTTTTCCCTGGCACGAACCCAAACTGCATCTCATCTAAGCTAACTCTCTCTCTAATTAATTGGGCTATAACCCTCTCCATAACCTTCATTACCTGATCCAGCAGCTTGATGCCCCTGTAGTTATTTGTATCTAGGGCGTCACCTTTACCTTTGTAGCAGTTGACTATTATGCTGCTACACCAGTCATTGGGTATGACTCCTTCATGTATCACCTGGTTAACTATACGGGTGACTATGCTATAGCCGACACTACCAGATATTTTGAGCATCTCTGCAGTAATTCCTGATGGGCCTGGGGCTTTCCCTGTTTTCATGCTTGTAATTGCCTTAACTACTAAGGAATTGTTAACTCGGATTGCTGGTACCTCTGTTGGGTCGACATTCGGCAGACTCTCTTTATCCCATTCATTTTCCTCATTCAGCAACCTTTCATAGTGGCGTCTCCAAGGTTCTCTCTTTGCATCCTCATTTAGCGCAAGCGAACCGTCATTCTTGCGAACACATTTCTCTCCTACCACGTCACGATTCTCTCTCACACACTGTCTTGCAACACGAAATACCTCAAGTCTTTCGTCCTCACGGCGCAGGACATTGGCAAATTTCTTCTTATCTGCTTCCCCTCTGGCTAGATAGACCTGTCTCCTAGCTTCCCTTCTGGCAGTCTGATACACTTCCCTGCTACCACCGTTTTTCCAGGCCTTCCAAGCCTGTTTCTTTTGTCTAATAGCCCTGTCAACAATATTGTTCCACCACCACGTTATTTTGGGTCTTAAAGGGACTTTGCACCAGCCACAGATCTGGTCAGTGGCTTTCAGCAGGTTGTCCCTCAGAAGCGTCCAGTTGTCTTCTACCCCATGCGTAGCTATACCCCCTTCCATTTCGTCAAAGGCTTCAAGTAACATGTCTCTAAATCTCTGTCTATTCGCAGGGTCTTTAAGCTTCCAGACCCTTCTTCTCCATGTTGGTCGTCTTCTAGTCGCCCTCTTAGTCCTGATCCTAAAGTCACTAACTACCAGTCTATGTTGTGGGGTGCATTCTTCGCCTGGGAAGGTATTGGCATTTATAAGCAGCCATCTTCCCTTTTTCTGGCAAGGATGTAGTCGATTTGGCTAGTATGCCGGCCCGATTGGTAGGTGACCAGGTGGCTTGTCGGTTTCCTGAAGTTAGTGTTGCAAACCATAAGACTATTCGCATCGCAGAACTCCAGCAGCCTGGTTCCCTCCTCGTTGCGGGAACCATAACCGTAGCCTCCATGTACGCCATGGAAGCCCCCAGCATGTCGTCCAACATGCCCATTGAAATCACCAGCCACAAAGAGAAGGTCCCTGTCGTTCGTCAATGAAGTGGTCTGCAGTAGGGTGTCATAGAAACTGTCTTTCTGTCCATCGGGTAGCCCTGGCTGAGGGGCATAGGCCGATATAATGGTTGCTAATCTATGATGAAGCACTATTCTAATCTTAAGTATTTTGTCACTTACTCTGATTACCTCAATTACTTTATCTACCCATTTCTCAGCGATAAGTATACCCACGCCACCAACCCCGTCAGTGTTCCCTGCCCAGAAAATCTTGTACCTGTGTTCTTTGCCTGTGAGGAACCTAGCAGATCCTCCTCTCCACCTTATTTCTTGCATGCAACATACATCAACATATCTCCGTTCAAGCATCTCGACTATCTCGCCAGACCTACCTTTCAGTGTGCCAACGTTGAGGGTGCCCACCCTGAGGGTGTGGAAGGTATGGGCCCTAGAGGCCCAGGGACGGGGAGCAGTGGCGTCATGTACCTGAAAAGAAGAAAGCTCGCATTTGGCAGAATTCATAAGCAAAGCAATGATCTTAAGTTCAACCTACTACACCACACTATCATGTTTTGCGCCGTATGGTCACCACCTTATATAGTAGGGGTGGTATTGGCTTAAGGCCTTTAAGTATTCATGGAAGAAAAGCAAAGGAAGACAAGGTGAGATAAGGACTTCCGGTACAGGTGGAGGGGGCGGGTGCACCGCGCACTGGGGAAGATGAGATTTAAGCGACAAAAAGACAAGATTTGAGATGAAATGCTTGCGGTCGTGTGAATAAGTTTCTATGAGTGAAAGTTGGGAAAGATGGGGTAGAGATTTAAGCGACAGAAAGACAAGATTTGAGACGAAAAGCTTTGCGGTCGTGTGAATAAGTTTCTGTGAGTGAGAGTTTATATGTTGTGGAGAAATGCTTCAGCTAGCATTGAGACGAAAGACAACGATAATAAAAGGGGAAACAATAAGGCATGATGGTGATAATACTTGCAAAAAAACAATGAAAGGAGGAAACAGGTCGGAAACTTAATATATCTTAGCTGATATTTTTCATCCTGAGGTTCGTGTTTCGTGTGTTACTGCCAGGAGAAAAAATACATATATATATATACACACATATATATGACGGGCTTCTTTCAGTTTCCATCTACCAAATCCACTCACAAGACTTTGGTCAGCCCGAGGCTATAGAAGACATTTGCCCAAGGTGCCACGCAGTGGAACTGAACCTGGAACAGACACACAAACACACACACACCTATATATATATATATATATATATATATATATATATATATATATATATATATATACGACGAGCTTCTTTTAGTTTCCATCTACGAAATCCACTCACAAGGCTTTGGTCGGCCCGAGGTTATATTAGAAAACACTTGCCCAAGGTGCCACGCAGTGGGACTGAACCCAGAACAATGTGGTTGGTAAGCAAGCTACTCACCACACAGCCACTCCTATGCCTCTGTCCCCAAAATTTTGTGCCTAGAGTAGAAAAGAATTTATCCCTTCACAGTTTCTACAGATCATTTCCATCCTCTCTTCTAAATATGAGTAACCATGTAACTCCTCTACAAGAACCTGCTGTGCACCACACTTAAAACTTTTACTCTCTGAAATCCTAACAAAAAAACCCAATCCCACATTTCAAGTTTTCTAGTCTTGATTAAAAGAAAAAATAGCAATTAGTATAAAATGTATAAAAGGACTTGAACTCGAATATGTGGCTTTGCATGAATGGGAGAAATTAAAAGATTAAAAATTTAATTGAGTGCAGAAGTGAATTAGTCCAGATCTGCTAGATTGAATTATATGCTTATAAAGTAGCATTCAGTATCTATGAGAATTTGGGGGAGTACGTAATGTCTGGTCTTTCGCATGTAGCCGGTATGTAATTGTGCATTTGTTTCGTGTACTGTGTTGTGTGTAAAAAACGTCCTGATGAGGGGAGTGTCGATTTTAAATATATGATATCATCATCGTTTAATGTCCGTTTTCCGCGCTAGCACGGGTTGGACGGTTCGACCGGAGTCTGGGAAGCCAGGGCTGCACCAGGCTCCAGTCTGATCTGGCAGTGTTTCTACAGCTGGATGCCCTTCCTAATGCCAACCACTCCACGAGTGTAGTGGGTGCTTTTTACATGCCACCTGCACAGGTGCCAGGAGGGGGGGGGTCTGGCATCGGCCATGTTCGGATGGTGCTTTTTATGTGCCACCGGCACAGAAGCCAGTCGAGGCGGCGCTGGCAACGGCCACGTTCGGATGGTACTTTTTATGTGCCACCGACACAGGTATCACAACTACTGTTTCCATTGATACTTGTTTCGATGTTCGTGTACATGCACTTGACTCAACAGGTCTCCTCAAGCACAATGTTTCATATTAATTGGTGCATCTCCGAAACGGCCTGTAGATGAACTTTTATGTATTTTTGTAAGTGTGTATATTTATCTTCTATGTATTTTTCTCTGTAATTTTAATTCCTCTTTTTAATGTCATTGTATGTTTTATTACCCCAAATTTTTAATTTAACAAATTTATACTAAACTAGCACCAAGACACGGCAACGCCGGGTAATAATGCTAGTATATATATGCATACACACAGACTCACAGAGACCCACTCACACGCACACACGCGTATATATATATATATATATATATATATAAATAAACGTTCATCAGTGTTTTGTTTCTTTCTATTTACATACTCTTTTACTTGTTTCAGTCATTTGACTGCGGCCATGCTGGAGCAACGCCTTTAGTCGAGCAAATCGACCCCGGGACTTATTCCTTGTAAGCCCAGTACTTATTCTTTGTAAGTCTATTACTTATTCTATCGGTCTCTTTTGCCGAACCGCTAAGTCACGTAAACAAACCAGCATCGGTTGTCAAGCAATGCTAGGGGGACAAACACAGATATACAAACATATATGCGACAGTCTTCTTTCAGTTTCCGTCTACCAAATCCACTCACAAGGCATTGGTCGGCCCGGGGTTATAGCAGAAGACACTTGCCCAAGATGCCACGCAGTGGGACTGAACCCGGAACCATGTGGTTGGTTAGCAAGCTACTTACCACACAGCCACTCCTGCGCCTATAAATATATAAATATTTTATTTATCACTCCCAAGAAGTCCTATTTTTTCTTTTTCATCTTTCCTATCTCTCTCTTCTTTCGCCCTCTCTCACTTTCTTCATTTATACAATTCACATACATACATAGAAATATACATAATTACATCTATACACAATGCATATATACATACATACACAGAGATCAAAGGGCAAAAGGAAGTGATGTTTTCAAACGCTACACTTGTCTAGACATTCAATTGATACTATACTAATCACATTTCCTTTGCTAACCGAGATTTGAAAAAGCAAATCTCTCTCTCTCTCTCATTCTCTATCTCACTCTTTCGTAGCTAGAAATAGCAGCCAAATCACGAACAAATCATAGACATCTTTTTTCTATAGTTAGAAATAGCAGCCAAATCTGGCACAAATCATAAACATAAATGTTTCGTAGCTAGAAATAGCAGCCAAATCTCGAACAGATCATAGACATCTTTTTTCTATAGCTAGAAATAGCAGCCAAATCCCACATAATTCTTAGACATCTCACTCTCATAGCTAAAACTTAATTCAACTTAACTTAAACTAGTCGAGCAAATCAACACCTGTAAGCCTCGTAATTATTTTATCGGTTTCTTTCGCAGAACCGCTAAGTTATGGGGAGGTAAACACACCACATCGGTTGTCAAGCGATGTTGGGGGGGGGGAGAAATACAGACACAAACACACACACACGTACACACACACACACGCACGCACACACACACACCTATATATATGTATATATATATATACATGTATATATATATATATATATATATATATATATATATATATATATATATATATATATATATATACGACGAGCTTCTTTTAGTTTCCATCTACGAAATCCACTCACAAGGCTTTGGTCGGCAAACAAAACACTTGCCCAAGGTGCCACGCAGTGGGACTGAACCCAGAGCAATGTTGTAAACAATCTATTTACCACACAGCCACTGCTGCACCCCTCTCTCTCTCTCTCCATCTATGTGTGTATATATATATATATATGTACTAGCAGTATTGCCCGGCGTTGCTCGGGTTTGTAAGGAAAATAACTATATAAGCATTTTTAGAGTTATAGCCAAAAAATAGCAAAAAAATGCATTAAGAATGGAAAAAAAATGATGGTAAATTTTTTAAAAATCGTTGACTCATCGTAGACATTTTTAGAGAGTTACTTCCCTTATATGATAGCGAAAAATGCATTAAAATGGAAAAAATTGATGGTAAATTTCTTTTTAAATCGTAGACTCATCGTAGACGCGCGCTAATACCCAGAAGGGCTTGATATGAATCACGACTATAAGATACCCGGTTTTAGTTAAACTGCACCGCAAAATGTTGGAAGGAATCTAAATCGTAGGAGACAGACACACAACCTCTCTTTTATATATAAAGATATATATATATATATATATATATATATATAATATATATATATATATATATATATATATATAGATAGATAATAACAAAGGGTAAAATTAATTAATAAACAAGTAATCAGTAATTTCACCAAGTAGAATTCGGCATGAAAAAGACCATTTCATGGTAAGCTTAAGTAATACTTTATAATTAGGGTTCAGCAAAGATTTGCTTCACCCACATACCGAAGTTTAGAAATAGCAGTCAAAAAATCTTTGTCCCCTCTGTGTTTTGCCCCTTGCCAGAACAAATTTAGACAAAATGTAAATAAACCAGAAATGGGGGGGGGGGGGGGGCAATGTATTATCGTTTCGGGGTTGATAAATTAAGTATCAGTTACGCACTGGTGTCGAGGATTTTTTTCCCCAATTTATATCATAGCCTCCGACAAGCTGGGGCATCATTTTATGAAAAAATATTTCGGAAATTTTTACAATACGACCCAGAATTCACGCACCCTCATAGTCCCACACTTTTTTTTGTTGTTTTTGGCCCTTCAAAACCATGGGAGAAGCCTTTTTGGTCTAAAAACATAAAGAAAATATTCAAAAAATGTCGTTAATATTTTTATTGGGCGACGAAATTCATCGATTTAAGAAATTTTGCTGTTCTTTCTAGCGCATGCCAAGACGACCCTCCTCGTTTTTTTATGAATGTCGATAACGAATTGCTGCCGTCGATAACAAATCTGTCTTCGAACTGTCTCTCAAACACACTCCAGCCTTCACAAACATATATTTTCCAAGACACATTGCTTCTGTATCTCTCTCTATATAAACGGCAGTTTGTCTGTGTGTCTGTTAGGTTGTACCCTCACCCTGACCACGGCTTTCAACCGATTCTGATGAAACTTGACACACACATAGCCCAATGTCATAATTCAAAACTAACGCAGCGAAAATTTTGAAAAGTTCCCCCAGTTCTGAAAAAAATCGATAAATTCGACATGGGGTCGAGAATCAGAAACACAAACCACAGACTGTCTAGAGGACGCAACTCGACCTTTTTAACTCTCAAAAAATTTACCTTCATTTTTTTGCTATTTTTGGCTATAACTCTCTAAAAATGCTTTATAGTTATTTCCCTTACAAACCCGAGCAACGCCGGGCGATACTGCTAGTATATATATATACTAGCAGAATTGCCCGGCGATGCTCGGGGCTGAATTGCTTGAAAGTACTGTTAATGATTGCACTGAATTATGATGATTATTCAGGCAAATATTGATATAAGTTTACGGTGGGAGATAAGGACTTAACGATCAAACGTGTGCCATTGCATTGTTTTGGGGGAACCAAATTTCTAATGAGCATTATAGGGGCACCAACTTCAAGTTTGAGAATGTGTGGTGGTAGTCTGGGGGGGCTCAAAGGAATTAAGTACCTCTATTGGATAGTTGATGACGTCTCTGGGTCAGGAGTTGTATCGATAGACTTATATACCTAGACATCCCCAGGAATGAGTTTTAGCATTTTATCATTAATATGGTGAACAGTTTTATTCCTCGGGGCCAGAATAGCCCTTTGGCCAATCCAATCCATATTCTGATAATTAGCTTGTAGATCTGGGAACACTGCATCTCTGAGATCAGAAGGTGTTTTAACAATGGTACAAATGGAATCGATGGCAATATTACCATCTTCATCCCCTGGTATTTTGCCTTCGCCAAGTGCAAGGAGGGTGTGAGAAAATGCCGCTGATGTGATATTACGTCGCATATGAGCACGCATATTGGTGTGAAGTTTGAGAGTCTTCACCAGTGGCCACAATGTGGATGACTTAAGACACACACTTACTGCATCAGCTCTAGTCCCTTTGGGAATAACGGGAAGTGTTTGTCAGAAGTCCCCTGAAAGAAGAAGTGTTATGCCTCCCATGGGAGCTGAAGAGTGTTTGATGTCTCTGAGAGATCTATCTAGTGCCTCAAGAGCACCTCTGTGGGCCATCGTGCATTCATCCCAAACGATAAGCTTGCATCATCTGAAGACTTCTGCCTGATCGAAGCTGTTACTGATGTTGCAAGTTGGTGTCTCAGTCTTCGCTAAGTCAAGTGGAAGCTTGAAAGTGGAGTGAGCTGTCCTGCCACCTGGCAACAAAGTAGCCGCAATTCCAGATGATGCCACAGCTATGGCAATGCTTTGTGTTCGCCTAATCTCAGCCAATATTAATTTGTTGACAAAAGTTTTCCCAGTGTCCCCAGGAGTGTCCAGGAAAAAAATCCCCCCAGCTTTGGCCCGGACTGAATTAACAACGGAGTTGTAAGCGAACTTCTGTTCTGGAAGGAGCTTTGGCTCATTGTCGGCTATGTACTCGGCAAGCTCGTCAACATTAAAACATGTCTCACGCAGCAAATGTGAAGACAGAGTGTTTATGCCTTCCCGGTTTGTTGAGGGTAGGCCATAGACCGGCAAGGCACTACCACCCATATCAAGTACAGTATCTTCGAATGTAGTTTGTTACCACACAGCTACACCTGCCATATCCCCCCAGCTTTGGCCCGGACTGAATTAACAACGGAGTTGTAAGCGAACTTCTGTTCTGGAAGGAGCTTTGGCTCATTGTCGGCTATGTACTTGGCAAGCTCGTCAACATTAAAACATGTCTCACGCAGCAAATGTGAAGACAGAGTGTTTGTGCCTTCCCGGTTTGTTGAAGGTAGGCCATAGACCGGCAAGGTACTACCGCCCATATCAAGTACAGTATCTTCGAACGTAGTTTGTTACCACACAGCCACACCTGCCCCTATGTATGTGTGTGTGTGTGTGTACGTGTGTGTGTATGGGTAGATATATACATCTACACATAAAATACAAAATAGAAAGTTATATCTTGATATCGCTAGTGATAACAATACTCAAAATATATAACAGACTGGAATTGTAGGCCCGTCTCTTGCAATTTTGATCAATTGAATCTTGTATAGAAGTGTACGGCTGCAGCGAAATTCATTTTTGGACTTTCTTCTATCGAAGGCATTTTAACAAAAATGCTTCCGTAAAGACGGTACCTCTATTCAAGTTCAAGTCATTGATGCAATTTTATACGAATTGCTAATACACACACACACATAATAAGGGTTAAAAATTGAATACTAATTTGATTAATATGAATTGAAAACCATTGGTGTAGCATATAAGACCACAGCGGATCTTCTAGCAAAAAGGATGACCAGTATTAATTGCTCATCCCTTTTATATAAATACTTTCACTTTAATCATTGCACACTTGCAAAGACAAAGGAGGAGAAAGTGTAGTGGTAATGGTAGGAGTGAAGCACTTGAAATGAAAGAGGGAAAAGGTAAAATATTTACTTTTCTCGAATTTCTGCTTAATTGGTGGTGAAATTGAAAAAACTTTACATGCCACGACCCGATGGAATCTACTTGTAAAAATGATAGGTAAATTCCAATTGAAGAAATTCTATATTGTAGAATTGTATAAAAAACAAACTGTTTGGGAGGCAGATAAAATCTGCCTTTTATCATAAGAGATATATATATATATATATATATATCTATATATAATATATATATAAAATGAATAAAAGAATGGAGTCGAATGAAGATTTTAACACAATTCCTTTACTTTCAACACATGTTTCGAAGACTGCATATTCTTAATTCCGAAGGAATAAAGTGTGCATTATGCCGTCTTCTCATCAGGAAAGACAAGGAAAATCAATCAGCCTCAAGACGGACTAAAACTTTTCTATGGCTTGCTACATAATGTTCACAGTGATAATGAGTGTTTTTAAAAATCCGTTATAAGCAATGACGTCAAAATTGTTTGGAAGAGGAATTTATGAAAATAAGAAGGGGACTGTATGCATATAGAGTAACAGGTTTTGTTGAATTTTCTGCTGCTTTAAATAAAGCATATTACTCTACCACTGGTATTTGAGTACTTTTTTTCCACCTTGTTTCACATTTATGTGTTTACGCCAGTATATATATATACTAGCATTAAAGACCCCGTCATTGCCAGGTCATAGTGCTAGTGCATGTATATATGTGTACATATTACATGTACATCTATATATATACATCTACACATAAAATGCAAAATACAAAGTTATATCTTGATATCGCTAGTGATAACAATACTCAAAATATATAACAGACTGGAATTGTTAAAAAGATTTGAACACATGGAGGAAAACACCTTCGAAAAGTGTCTTGGTGCGACTATGAAAGACATCTAATCAGAGGTTTTAAATTCGCCACAATAGAAGCAAGGTTCGAGTCAACGAAGCGTGCAATTGAGTACTCAACTCGAACTTGCAAAGTGGAAATATTTTATCTTTACCTTTATATCTGGGACGTAGGACATCCCAAAAAAAAATTAAAAATGCCCCCCCACCCCAGAAGTAGAGGTAGGCTGGATTGTAGCCACACTTCTATACAAGAGGGAGGAGAAGATACACTTGATCGAAATTACAAGAGACGGGCTTACAATTCCAGTCTGTTATATATTTTGAGTATTGTTATCACTAGTGATATCAAGATACAACTTTGTATTTTGTATTTTATGTGTAGATGTATATATATAGATGTACATGTAATATGTACACATATATATATGCACTAGCACTATGACCTGGCAACGACGGGTCTTTAATGCTAGTATATATATATATATATATATATATATATATATATATATATAATATATATATATATATATATATATATATATATATATATATATATATATATATATATAGGCGCAGGAGTGACTGTGTGGTAAGTAGCTTGCTTACCAACCACATGGTCCCGGGTTCAGTCCACTGCATGGCACCTTGGGCAAGTGTCATCTACTATAGCCTCAGGCCAACCAAAGCCTTGTGAGTGGATTTGGTAGATGGAAACTGAAAGAAGCCCATCGTATATGTGTGTGTGTATTTGTGTGTCTGTGTTTGTCCCCCAACATCACTTGACAACTGTTGTTGGTTTCTTTACATCCCCGTAACTTAGTGGTTCGGCAACAGTGACCAATAGAATAAATACTAGGCTTACAAAGAATAAGCTCTGGGGTCAATTTGCTCGACTAAAGGTGGTGCTCCAGCATGGCTGCATTCAAATGACTGAAACAAATAAAAGAGTAAAGGAGTATACATATATATGTGTACACAGTGTGTGTGTGTCTCCCTCCTTGCTTTCATATCACATGATAGTTGTAAAAGGGTCATTGCTATCATCGAAGTGGTGTCATTCATTTCCAATGTTCAGCAGAAACATGTCTGGCCAGGTGGGAAATATCACCTAACTTGGTGACAGAAAGGGCATCCAGCTGAAGAAAACCTGCCTCAATAAATTCTGTCTGACCCATGCAAACATAAAGAAGAGAACATTAAAACGATGATGATGATGATTTAAAGGGTGTACTGGCTGAATTTTATCACAATCCCAGCACTAGACAAAAAAGATTTAAAGGGTCTCTCTTCATTTGATAACTTTTTTGTAGAACTAGATGCCCTATATCAGTGCACCAGCACCAGAGAGGGCACCTAATTTCTGGCAAGACTAACATTATATATATATAATTTACATCTAATATAGGATAAAATTTTTCGAAAAAAATTCTATCAATGGCCAGCATATTAAAAAATACCTTTAAAGGTTAAATTTATAGACAACTTATAAACAAGGGCAAAAGAAAAAAATTCTAATGCCAAATATGCCGAAAATAGACTTAAATCGTCAATAACCATATAATTTATCACTATAAGCACGTGTCTCGAAGTAAGCCGACAGAAATTTCTTAAATTCCGTTATTATAGTATCAGTCCCAATTTGAGAGATAATTCATAAGAATTTTCTCCTTGTCAGCGATAAATACGGTAAAAAATAAATGAAATACTTACTTATAAGCAAACACTAAGTCATGAGCTCAGTGTTTGCTTCTTTCATGGGTATAAGTAAGTATTTCATTTATTTCTTACTGTATTTATCGCTGACGAGGAGAAAATTCTTATGTGTGTGTGTGTGAACTCCCTCATAAACACACACATGTATGTACAGTCACACTCACACACATCACAGTCCGTCTTTCAATCTGTGTAGACCTTCCAGATACAGACAAGATTACAATCAGCTGTCAAAGCCAAAACATCACCCTTGTCATCCATAATAACGCTATTGATGACAACCCAACATAAAAAGGAAAAATTGGTTTCATAACATCTCCAAACTGTTTTTTAAACATGTATTAAGATATTAAGCTACAGTAACACCCACCCTTAGTGGTTAGCCATATTGAGATGGCTAGTATACCTTACATTGTCATGCAGTTACTATTTACATCTCGTTCAGAGATTTATTATTGCTTGCAGAGTTTTTCGAAATCAGTGACGAAAAGTTACTGGAAAAACCATATATAAGGATTTGCAAACGGTCTCCCTTCATCGAAAACCGGTGATTGCAGTACGCTGAAGACAGGCAAATACCTAGAAACTGCAGTCCGTGCATATCACTTAGGTTGACGAGGGAAGCATGACCTCCCTTTGCAAATACCATAAGGCCACAGAAAGTGTGCCTAAAGCCAGCTGGAGACGATGATCTCCTGGGGCTAGAAGCTACAGTAACACCCACCCTTAGTGGTTAGCAATATTGAGATGGCTAGTATACCTTATATTAAGATATTGTTTTATTGTAATAACTAGCAGTATCGCCCGGCGTTGCTCGGGTTTGTTTCGACCCGCTGGAATTGGAATTTTTGAAAAGTAAAAATTTTGCATTATTTAGCTTGTTATTGTGTTCAAGTGAACATTTTTCTGGTTGAAATACACCAAAAAGTGGCGACAAAGCAGTGAAAAAATGGTAAAAATAGGGATTTTCATAGAAAAAAGCAGCTTTTTGATGTAAATAATTTTTGGTGTTAACATGGTCCAATTTGAATTTTATCTTCTACGGAAGGAAGAGCAACACTTCTTCTATCATACTCTCAATTTTGGTCAACTTGCGCCGCAGGGTCTCGGAGGAGATAGTTGAAGGCTACCAAACCTGCCGCACACAGACAACTTCAGCTTTATATAGAGAGAGATAACACACACACATTAATACACGTACATACACACACACATGTATGTATGGATGTATGTATATATGTACATCTGTCCACTTCTTGCCATATTTTTATCCTTCACTTCCTACACAGACACACACGCACGCACACATACACACACACACGCACACATACACACACACACCTTCTTAGCTTACAATTTCTTTCTTTCAACAATTGACAACTGAAGTACACTTGCCAATTAATACTACCAAAATTTAGCGACAGATAGTAAATTAAAAACCAATTTACCTTTTCTGCTGAGTTATGGCAATTCGACCGTTGGTGTGTGTTTGCAAATGTGTTCGAATGAGAAAGTGAATTGTGTTTGGCGCCTTTTTTACTAATAACAAACACACACGTGTGTGTGTGTGTGTGTGTGTTCGAGTGTTTGTATGTAGTTGTTTGAAACGTTTGTGTTTGTCACTATCATATATGTATATGTTTGCGTGTGTATGTGTGTGTGTGTGTGAGGAATGGCAAACCAGATAGATAGAGCATGAAGTTCTTTTGAAGTTCGCGCTCCGTTTGTGTGCGTGCTTTAGGTGTACGTAGGTATGTGTCACTGAAGCCATACATATATACATACATAACCTCTCTCTCAGTCACTCACTACAAAAAGTGAATAAAAAAAGTTCAGTTATCTCTGTCTTTCACACATACACACACAGCACAACATTACTCTCTCTGTCTCTTTACACACACTAACAAAAGCACTTCACTTACACACCACACTTTCTGTGTCGCACACGCCATCAAACACACATACACACACACACTCACGCACGCACACATGTACATCAATGCTTCCGATGCACACCAACTTCAAAAGAACTTCCCCCCACAAACAATGCACGTGTATCTGTTTCCCCGCTTGCAAAGAGAAAGTAGGAGAAAGTGTGGTAATAGACGGAGGAAAGCATTTGAAATGAGAGAGGCAATCGTATATGTATATGTTTGCGTGTCTATGTGTGTGTACACTTGCAAAGAGAAAGTAGCAGAAAGTGTGGTAAGAGAAAGAGTGAAGCATATGAAATGAGAGAGGCAAATCGTAAAATATCGAGTTTGATCTAATTTTTGCTTAATTGGGGGTCAAATTGAAAAAAAATTACATGCCATGACCCAATCGAATCTACTTCAAACAATCATAGGTAAATTCCAATTGAAGAAATTGTATATTGTACAATTGTATTAAAAACGAACATGGTAACAGGCAGAGAAACTGTGGCTTTTATCATAAGAGATATATACAACAAACTTTAGTAATATGATCAGTAAATAATAAAAATATGACAGTGAAAATTATTTTTTCTGTTCACTGGTTCCATGTAGAGGGGTGCATGTACACACGAAAAATATAGACTCACATCACAGCATGTAAACGCAAACAATAACCAGGGCATTCTGGGTAACCTGTGTTGTTGAGCGTTGTGGATGGTCACCGGAGTAACTTTTGCAGACCAAGCAGAATCTTTGATTGATTAGTGACTTCTGCTATCATGGATCAATTCTTTAGAAGTGTAACATGGTTTGCAATTGAGCATACCATATTATCCCAGATCACCAATTGACAAATTGGTGATTAACGAGGATCCATGTACTGAATTTACAATTATTCTTTCCTACACATTAAATAATGGCAACTCCCCAACATATGCATATATACATGAATGTAAGTATAGAAATTACCTTTCAAATTCTTTTTCTGTAAAAATATATTTATTATAGTTCTTCAAAAAATTTTTCTGAAAGAACAGTCTTGTGTTGGTTTTGTGAAGTTCTCTGGAAGTAGAGAAAGTATAGAATAACATCATGACAACTGCAACACGTTGATAACTCATTTGAAACTTCCTCAGTAAATAAAACCTTGTTCTAATGATGCTTGCCTTTGCATTCTGGAGTGTTTGCTCAAACCAAGTTTGTAGCAATTTTGTAATTTCTTTGTGGTTAAGAAAGTTTCCTTTGTAACCACATAGTTTCAGGTTCAGTTCACAGTGTGGTGGCTTAGGCAAGTGCCTTTTACTTATAGCAGTAGGCCACGAAACTTTTTTTCCCCACAAGAGTTCCGGACCCCAGTTATGAACTCATTTGCATACAGCTCAACTATCAAACTAATTTATGAGCACATAACAAGCGATGGGCAATAAGAAAAGGTCACTTGGGTAAGGAATGACCATATTTCTTTTCTCTTTTAATAATGCTTGTTATTCTTGTTCTTGTTTCAACCATGGCTGTCTCTGCGTAGTTATTTGTGTCGTTGTTTACTTTATAAAGCAGTAAGAGTTGCTATCACATCACCCTCTACCCACATTTTTCCCATCCACATCTTTACCATATGGGGCCCTGACATAATCTGATAATAGGTATAGATGCAAATCTATCTAATTACTTGTCTTCTAAAATCAGGTATAATTTGGCGATCGGTCGACTTACAACACTGTTCTTTGTCTTGAGTTTACTTGGTAGAGTGTGTTTTACCAAGAAATTGGTCAAGGTGAGCTCTGATTGGCTGTATGCAAATGAGTTCATTACTAGGGTCCGGAACTCTTGTAGGAAAAAAAAATTTCGACAGTAGGCCGAACAATGGCTTGTGAATGAATTTGTGTGCCACATAAAAAGCACTTTGTCCACTCTGCTGGGTGGTTGGTGTTAGGAAGGGCATCCAGCTGTAAAAACTATGCCAAAACAGACACAGGAGTCTGGAGCAGGCTCCTGCTTGGTCAGCTCCTATCAAACCATCCAACTCATGCCAACATGGAAGGTGGACACTAGACGATGATGATGATGATGTGTGTGTTTGCGTTTGTCACCTCCACCCACCCATACACACACAACTTGTCAACTGGTGTTGGTTTGCTTATGTCCTTGTAGCTTGGCAGTTT
Organism: Octopus sinensis; assembly: GCF_006345805.1. Classification (NCBI taxonomy): domain Eukaryota; kingdom Metazoa; phylum Mollusca; class Cephalopoda; order Octopoda; family Octopodidae; genus Octopus; species Octopus sinensis. Next base: position 12,407,600 of record NC_043014.1, on the reverse strand, counting down.
GGCAAAACAGACTGACAGAATAAATACCAGACTTAGAAACAAGTAACAGGATTTGATTTGTTTGACTGAACCCTTCAAGGTGGTGCCCCAGCATGGCCACAGTCCAATGACTGAAACAAATAAAAGAGAAAAGATTCTCTTGTCATCCAATCATATCGCATAAGCAGTATCATTTGATACCAAACTAAATATTAACACTGAACTTGCCTCACCCCTGAAAGGGGTGAGATAGGTACAGTGCTTGGGAGGAAATTTGGTTCAGTGGAGGTGGGGCATAAGTCACTGTAATGTAGATGGAGAGCCCAATATACAATGTCTGGTCATTTTTAAACTTCTTGATCCACTCATACATACTTGTACACAGTAGAACACGGTCCCCCTATTGTACTGAAAATCTGCAATGAATTTCAGTTCCTGTGGCACATAAAAAGCACCATCTGAGCGTGGCCGATGCCAGCGCCGCCTTGACTGGCTTCTGTGCCGGTGGCATGTAAAAAGCACCAACCAATCATCGCCGCTGCCAGACTCCCTTGGCACCTGTGCCAGTGGAACGTAAAAAGCACCCACTACACTCACGGAATGGTTGGCATTAGGAAGGGCATCCAGCTGTAGAAACACTGCCAGATCAGACTGGAGCCTGGTGCAGCCTCCTGGCTTCCCAGACCCCGGTCGAACCATCCAACCCGTGCTAGCACGGAAAACAGACGTTAAACGATGATGATGATGATGATGACACACCTTCGGACCAGAGAAATTGGATTACTGATCTCTTTTCTTCCTTGGTGCACACCAAAAGCAGAGTGGCCATGTTTACTGTGTAACACACAAAACAAAACTGAAGCGATCAAGGTCAAACCACATTTACATCATCATCATCATCATTGTTCGACCGTGGTCGAGACAATGGAATTTACCATGCTACGCCAGACTTCACGGTCCATCATGGCATTACGGAGGTCCTGTTGCTGGATGCCTGTATCCCTGGAGATTACATCAGGGTAGGAGAGTGTGCACCCTCTGGTATTGCGAGTAGATGGCTTCCAGAGGAGAAGAGTAGAAATTACTTCTTTTTCAGCTCTACAACAATGTCCAGCAAACTGGACTCTCCTACCTTTCACAAGAGATGACACAGGTGGTAGTTTCCCATATATTTGCATTTTGGTTGGACGGCGCTTCCACGAGAGATTTTGAGCTCTCATAAGGAGGTGAGTGTAGGTTCCATCCAACTGCCTCTCAAGCTTCTTTGATAACGTTCAGGATTCTGAGCCATATAGTATGTGAGCACTGAAGGAAATGTGGCCAACCTAAAGAATGTTTCAGCAAAAACAGGTTATTTTTGTGAGATATAATTTGCCATCTCAACATGGCTAACCACTAAGGGTGGGTGTTACTGTAGCTTGCAGCCCCAGGAGAACATCGCCTCCAGCTGGCCAGTGACACACTTTCTGTGCCCCATCAGCATTTGCAAAGGGAGGCCATCCCTCCCTCGTCAACCCAAACTCACATTGTCGTGCAGTTACTGTTTATACCTCGTTCAGAGATTTATTATTGCAGGTAATTTTTGACTTCCTTTTATATCGTTGTGTTTGCCCATCTCCACCAACTAGTGATGGCTTGTTTATAGCATCATAACTTAACAGTTTGGCAAAAGAGACCGATAGAATAAGTACCAGATTCTAAAATATAAGTATTGGGGTCAATTTGCTTGTCTCAAACCCTTCAAAGTCATTGCTCCAGTAAACAATAAAAGACACTCTACAAAGATAAAAATAAAGCTTGCAAAGAACAAGACAAAATATAAATAAAATAAACATGACATACGTTGTTAGGTGAGCCAATAGGTTATGTTCCATGATGAGGAAATTACCATTTACTGAATGTCTCTCAATTTCAACAGAACAAAAATAGCACCAAACATTTTGCAGGTTCATCTTTTCATTGCATAAATTTATCACAGATGGATTCTCAATTGCTTTTCTACACAGAGAAAGCTGGAAAAAAAAAAAAAAAAAAGAAAGAAAGAAAGCAAAATAATAATAAAAAATAGTAATGAAATTATTATATACAGTGCTCAGGTGCACCACAACTTGTCAGATAGTGCGTATAAAGTATATGCAGTAATGTAAAAATGTCTGGAAAGCGAATAATGTATGAGTCAGATACATGCTTGTGTGTGTATGGAGGGGAGAAAATCAGGTGTAGTGTTGGTGAATCTCAGAAAGCATGGAAGTTTTGAAGGATGCAGTGCTCCGACAACTAACAACTGATGCCGGCAGTTTGTTCCATGCTTCAGCAACTCTCAGTGTGAAAAAATGTTTCCTAAAGTCATGGGAGCTGTGCTGTTTTCTGACTTTGTAAATATGTCCACGGGTGTTAGACAGGTGTAGTTTGAAAAGGTGCTCAGAGTTATTGTTTGTAAGAACTCATTTAACAATGAAGAAGGACAAAGAAGATTGAAGTGATCTCAACATAACATTAATATCTAGTAGGCACCGAAAGCAGTGAACTGGCTGTAGCGTTTGCATGCTTAGCAGTATTTGGTCTATCGTTACATTCTGAACTCAAAACTTGCTGAGGTTGACTTAGCCTTTCATCCTTTAGGGGGTCAATGAAATAAGTACCAGTTGAAAACTGGAGTCCATCTAATCAACTTGCTGGCCTTGTGCCAAAATTTGAAATCAATATCTAATAGGTGCCAATATGGCTGTGTTTGAGAGGTTTGCACATGGTTTCATGTATAGTCTCACTGTGTAGCACCTTGGACAAGTGTATTCTATTATAGCTCCAGGTTGACTAATGCCCTGTGAGTGAATTTGGTAGATGGAAACTGTGTGGAAGTCTGTTTGGTATGTGTGCGTTATATATATAAAAATAGATAAATGGTACACCAAAGCACCAATATTTACTGGAAAATTCTGTAACAGTTCTTTTCATATATCAAACATAAATAAACATACCGTTACGAGCTACTACAATAGCCAGTGCCCTCATACCGTAGTCCCTCTCTCTCGCTCCTTAATCCTATGTGTATGTCCTTCTCCACGTTGTCGTTGCCTCTCGCCGAGATCTTATCTGCCTGTCTTCCTCTTTCACATTCACTGTCATTCTCTCGCTCGTCAGCCCCTCAGATTCCCTGTCTGTCCTCCTCTACACTGTCATTCTCTCGCTTGTCAGCTCCTCAGATTCCCTGTCTGTCTTCCTCTACTGACCGCCTTCATATCAGTCCCGTCTCTGCCAGAACTGCCGGCCGACTGTTTCAAACTCACAGCTCGTTCGCTTTTTAAAGGGTAGCTTCCTCGAACTTTCCCTGACCGGCACAAGGCCAAAGGTCGCCTTAAAACTCATTAATCCTTCCAGAATCTGACGGAACAAAGGACAATAACTTTGTATTCCAGACTTTCAGACTACAACGAGCAAAGTAGGTCATAGCATTTGTTTCCCGAATTGACCTACTCATATCAATACATATAAAAATAGATATATATATATCTTGTCAGTAAATCATAAATCGAAAAGAGAAGCACACTCTAAGTTATAGAGCAGTAGAGTATTTAGATAAAGTTAACTATGGCTGGTCTATGGGGTTACCCAAGGTTTCACGTCCATAAAGCACTTCAGTTAAGCGCCTTATGGACATGGAACCCTGAGTAACCCTTTGAACTGACCATAACTAACATTCTCTCTCTCTCTCTATATATATATATATATATGTGTGTGTGTGTGTGTGTGTGTATATGTATTTATACACACACACATATATGTATGTGTGTGTGTTTGGGATTGCATGTTCTGCCTTATATATATGCCTTCTACTTTACTGCTCTTCCTTGGTGCCCCTTTTGTTGTTATCTTGTAGTGCTTTTTTACTCTATTTCATTTTATCTTTATTTTTATCACATTCAATCATTTATTCTCATGCCTCGATGACATCCAGGTGGTTGGCGAGCCATCTTGTCCCCTTAGGCTGAGTCAGTTTCCTAGAGCAGCATTCTTCAGACTTTTTTTACTGCAACCCACAGCAAGAACCACATTTTGCATCGTGACCCATCACACCCAAAGCCAAACTCTATTCCCCAGGTTCATTTATTTAGCATCGGCAATTCATATGTATATTTCTTATATTCCGCACATATTGGAATTGTATTTATCTATTTGTATGGATGTCAGAGTATTATTTTTAGAAAAATATATTTAGAGGAAATTCCAACACAAAGGTAAAGTAAATAATATTTGAAAAAAAATGTCATTTAATGAGATTGATGCCCTTGTTTGTTAACCCTTTCGTTACCAACCCGGCCAAAACCACCTCTGGCTCTGTAGTATAAATGTCTTGTTTTCATAAGTTTTGAATTAAAATCTTTCACCAATCCTTAGTCACAATTTATGTTCCTAACACTAGCTTAATGATACTAAGTTATTTTACTAAATTCTTTGTTATATTTAAAATTAATTGAAAGAAACACAGAGCATCTCAACAGAAATATGGTAACAAAAGGGTTAATAAGCACTTGATTGCAGTTAGGAACAGAGGAAGACAATGCTACATGCATATCAGGTGCAGGGTTGAGCCTGTTTCTGTCCTGTCTTCAATTGAGTTAATGTCAAAAATCCCAGTTCACATAAGAAAGTAGTTGCAAAAGCAATAATAATAGAAAAGCCTTTTTTACTCAGTAGTGGAAATTCCTCTTTGTTCTTAATCCAAAATTAGCACAAATTTAATTTCTCAAAACCATTCTTAAGTGTGAAGGAACAACTAAGATGCAGCAATTCAGCTTCCTCTTCAGGGAAATAAGTTTAACCCTTTAGTGTTTAAACCGGCCATATCCGGTCAAAATATTCTACCTGTTTTATGTTCAAACTAGTCAGATATGGTCATTCATAGCTACCTATTGTGTCATTTTAAAAATAAACAATCACATCATTGAAATCTCAACGCCATGAAATGATGCAAGATTAATTTTACATGGTGTGAATACATAAGCTTTACATTTTACAGAATAATCTGAATGCTAAAGGGTTAACTCAATTACTGATGCAGGGCTTTGGAAAGCAAATGGATTTGCTTTCCACGGGCTTTTTCTTCACTGATTCAAATTTCTTTTCAGGGAAATACTTATCAAAGCTTCAAGATAGGAAAGTAAGAAGTGACAAAATCTCTAGTTTTAATCTTCATAATGTCATCACTGACAATGTTCTCAGCATTGTATTGTAACAATGTTGGGAACATGTAATAATCACTTTTAAGTCTTCTTTGCCATAGACTCAGCATTTTCTGAAACCCCCTCAAGGCAATGAGCTAGTAGAAATCTTTGCACGCTGAGTGAAATGCTTGGCGATATTTCGTCTGTCTTTACGTTCTGAGTTCAAATTCCGCCGAGGCTGACTTTGCCTTTCATCCTTTTGGGGTCGATAAATTAAGTACTAGTTGCGTACTGAGGTTGATCTAATCAACTGGCCCCCTACCCAAAGATTTCGGGCCTTGTGCCTAGAATAAAGATTTTCTGAAACCCTTCAATATGTTGAAATATATTGCCACTTTTTCCTTGAAGTTTCATGTTTGGATCATTAAGAATGCCAAAAATATCAGGTAAATAAGCCAGTTTGGTAACCCAAATATCCTCTTCAAAAAGTTGTGCCATGGGATTATTTCTTTCTACCAAAAACATAAGTTCAGTTCTAAGTTCATACACCCAGCTAAGTACTTTGCCTCATGACAACCAACAACCTTCTTTGTGATACAGCAAGTGGGTGTATCGGGATCCAATCTCTGAACAGAATATTTCAGATATTCTACCATTTAGTGAGCTCTCTTCAATGAAATTTACAATCTTAAATGCACTTTTCAATGCTTCCTTAAGATTCACCGAAAGTCCCTTTGATACCAGAGCTTGTCAGTGTATAAAAGTGATTCCAAATTGTAATCCCTTTGCAGTTTTTCAAGTTTAATTTATACTGCCCAACAAGACAGTCTTTTAATGTAGCAAATATGTCTGCACCAGTTGTATACGATGTCAAATTTAGGCAGCACAAGTCTTCCAACACATCATTTTGCCACGCATATCTACTTGGAATCTTTACGGTTTGAACGGCAGTTTTTAACATAATTTCTGGGTAATTAAAAAATTTTAAACCTCGTATACTGGTAGAATGTGTTTATAAAACATCTTTTTCTCTTGCCTTTATTGAGAAAATTCTATAGTTTGTAAGATATTTGTTGTTTTATTTCTTCAATTTCAATCAATCAGTGATGTCTATTGAGTTAAAAAGCATTCTGTGCCGTATGAATATGTCCCTCATTTAAGAAACAGATTGGGTTTATTTACATTTGTGAAGAAAAAAGATACCCTTCCCCCACCCCTAACCCTAAAAGAGATTGAAATGCAATAGATCGATACTAGGGTCATAATTATGAGTGACAATTTCATATAACACCGCTAGAAAAAAACTAACGTTCAAACCGAAAAGATCCTCTATCTGACATAAACTAAAAGTGTAGTGCAATTTGCAATATCACTGCTTACGTCTAGCTGTATTGCAAAATCTATACCAGATTGCAGTCTTGCAATAAGCATTCCTTCTAAATGCCCTGCAATTGAACAAATTCTCTGTGATATTGTATTGTCACTGACAGGTATTACTGCTAATTCGTTGGCAACTTTTTCATCAACCATATTACACACAATAATCCAAACATGAAGGAAGAATAAATTGTTAATGAATAATAAATCTGTAGTAAAGTAAGAAATAGCTATAGTAACAAAATTATAAGGCACATCTGCACAATCGTGCCCCCTTCGGCTTAGATTCCTCGTAACTTTCAGTGGAGATACATTTGCGTAGCTATGCTCCATTTATAACTGCAAAGTTCTTAAATCAAAAGATCGCGAAAAGACGAGATGATGGCCCAAGTTGAGTGGCTCTGTGGTAAGTAGCTTGCTTACCAACCACATGGTTCCGGGTTCGGTCAAACTGCGTGGCACCTTGGGCAAGTGTCTTCTACTATAGCGTCGGTCTGACCAAAGCCTTGTGAGGGGATTAGACGGAAACTGAAAGAAGCCCGTCGTATATATGTATATGTACGTGTGTTTGTCTCTCCAACATCGCTTGACAACCGATGCTGGTGTGTTTACGTCCCCGTCACTTAGCGGTTCGGCAACAGTGACCAATAGAATAAGTACTAGGCTTATAAAGAATAAGTCCTGGGGTCGATTTGCTCGACTAAAGGCGGTGCTCCAGCATGGCCGCAATCAAATGACTGAAACACGTAAAAGACTATGTTTAACCATTTAGAGTCCTGCCTGTGGCTAACCAACAATATCAGTAATGAATGCGAACTGAGTTACTTACTTTCTCATCAAACCGCTGCAATGCCTTATCTAGAAACAATTTATGTTTCTTGGAATAGACGTGTTTTTTACCTCCAGTATGACTTGCATGACATATAGAGCAAAACTGGAATTGCTGTGGGTCAGAAGACATGATTAATTCTGTAATTCTAAATGAAAAGGTAAACAATGCAACACCGTGTTTACTAAAGGTTGAATTGCTTTACTTCTTCAGCACTGCTGTTTCGTATTTATCTCATTATACCTAGATAGAATAAAAGAGTGAAATATACCTAGATAGAATAAAAGAATTAATTATACCTAGATAGATAGATTGGGAGATAGAAATGTCACAAAAAGGTTTTAAACACAAGAAGCAAATGAAGATAGGTAAATATTGCATGCTGTTTCGTATTTATCTCATTATACCTAGACAGAATAAAATAATTAATTATACCTAGATAGAGAGATTGGGAGATAGAAATGTCACAAAGAGGTTTTAAACACAAGAAGCAAATGAAGATAAGTAAATATTGCATGCGGCATTTATTAAAAGCACAATAACGTTCGGAGTTCCAGCGGGAACTGACTTCTCTTTTTATGTTTTCAACTATGAAACGGAAGAATCAATTATATATTAAATTAGATCTAATTGCAATATACAAAGACTTGGTTATATTTGTTTCAAAATAATTTCTTATTTTATAATGTCAAGGAAAAGTAAATGACTGTAAAATTTCTGTTAGAAAAATTTATCAACACATCAGATTTATCCACAGTTACTTTTATTCCGTCTACACCGGTTGCAAATTTATTGACCAATCAACATCAGTAGTTTATTTTAATCAACCAATGAAATACAAGCGTGGCAAGCTTAAATTATGTTCCTCATTCGTTTTCGTTAAAGTTTGAATTTTGTATTCACTGTTTGCGTTTTATCAGAAGCCGAACGATTTCTGTTCGATATTATTATATCTTGGTTACATCGTGTATGTAAACACAATCTCAAATAAACGTAAGTACAATAAATGTTTGGACTTCTAATATTAACAGTAATTAAGGTGCTTGTTTATACTTGTTATTTGTCATAGTTTCACCCGACATCACTTTCAAGTCAGCTCTCCCACTTCTCAGGAAATGTCCGATTTCTTTTGAATAGCATCAAAATCTAAATATTTTTTGTAATTTATCTAAAAAAAATAAAATTGGTGATCTTCGAACTTATATATATAATATATACACACACATATATATATATATATATATAATATATATATATATATAAGTTCGAAGATCACCAATTTTAATGTATGCATGTATATATATGATGTTGGACAATATGCCCTTATTAAAAGTGAACAGAATATCCTTAATCTCTATATAATCAGCAGAATTGTAAAGTGCTTTTGATTTAGTTATTTTATATATACATAAGTATTTTCTAACTAGTAGACCAAAGTACGGATATAACGTAGGAAAATAACACTAATATTTTGACACGCACGTTTGTGTTTCAAATTGCATAAGTCATTACTGTTATAGCCGTTTACCAAGTTTTTCTATTATTATTATTATTATTATTATTATATAGTATAGCGAATATTTTCTGGTTGGTTTGTATACTGTTAATGGGATCTTTTCCTTTTGAACAGCAGTTTTCAACACAATTTCTAGTTAACTAAACACTTAAACTTCGTAAACTGGTAGAATGTGTCAAAATAAAACATTTTTTTCGGTAAAATTACAGATTAACACCCGCACGATTTTCACTAAGAAAAAAAAAAATCGGATTTTTTGCGTGGAATCAAGTACCCTGACCTCGTAATATGCTGTAAATCCCATATTTGGGTTCGGAAGGGTGGGGCTAACCCCCCCCCCTCCGAACCAAAATATGGGATTTGCAACATATTAAGGAGGTCAGGGTACTTGATTCCACGCAAAAAATCCGAGCTTTTTTTTTTCTAACATAAATAGTTGCAGTCAGGAATTATGGAATTATATTTTGTATGGTGCATTTTCAGATTAGATACAGTTTTGCTAACACCATTATTATTCTTGTATAAGTCAACTGAATGACTCGCATGACTATGTTCTGCGGGTGAAAACGAAAGATGGCCCACATTTCTTTAACCGATCCTTCATGTTGACATGACACATTATAAGATAGTAATGTGCGAGATGTTCTTCAAAGATGTTGCATTAGTATGTTCTCTTAGAGTTTGTTGGGAGTTTTAAGTCTTGGAATTTTGCCTTTAGTTCACATCTACAATATTTACAAGAAGCTTTAGTTTCAACTCCTTAAATTCCCACGATCCACATTTTAGCAATTCTTCACTTAATTACACTTGTTGTCTTAGAATGTTAAACTGTTATGATATTATTTGAATAGTGTGTTATTGTTTAATGCATTATATCTTATTTACATAAATGACATGTAATAACTCATAAAAATATCTTGTGTTAAACAATCATCATCATCGTTTAACGTCTGTTCTCCATGCTAGCATGGGTCGGACAGTATGACCGGGGATCTGGGAAGCCAGAAGGCTGCACCAGGCTCCAGTCTGATCTGGCAGTGTTTCTACAGCTGGATGCCTTTCCTAACTCCAACCACTCCGAGAGTGTAGTGGGTGCTTTTTACGTGCCACCGGCACAGGTGCCAGGCGAGGCTGGCAACGGCCACGATCGGGTTGGTGCTTTTTACGTGCCATCGGCACGGAAGCCAGTCAAGGCGCCACTGGCATCGGCCACGTTCGGATGGTGCTTTTTACGTGCCATTGGCACAATATGATCACAAACGGGGCTCCTCAAATGGATCTATGGAGTTATGTTACTTGACAGGGTGTATAACCTCGGTGATCAGGAAGGTCACAGCATTTGTACCATGGACATGTGATTAGAATGGCACAAGAGAGAATTGCAAGATTGATTATTCAAGCTGAGCCAACCGGCAGGAGACCGAGGGGTAACCTAAGAATGAAATAGTTAGATGATATCTATACTTTCAGTTGGTCACACTTGGTAATCCAGCTGGAAAGTGTAATGACAATTGCTTTTGATAGGACCCTATGAAAAAGATGCCTTAGGATTATACCCCAACAACCCTCCCGGGAATAGAAGGCAGAGAAAATGGCTGGATCCTTCCAAAGGCCAATAAACTAAGTGCTAGTGAAGTAACTTAAAAAATTCTGCTCACACACAAATGTTGACCTAGTGCCAATGCTTGTAATGATAATCTCTTTTGGCCTTTAACTCTTTAGCATTCAGATTATCTTATCTATTAACATCATCATCATTTTGTGTCTGTTTTCTATGCTGGCATGGGTTAGATGGTTTAACCGAAACAGCTAAGCTGGAGAGCTGTACTAGGCTCCAGTCTGATTTTGGCTTGGTTTCTACAGCTGGATGCCCTTCCTAATATCAACCATTCCAATTGTGTAGTCAGTGTCTTTTACATGTCACTGGCATAAGTGCCTTTTATGTGTCCCCGGCACAGTCCATGACTACGATTTCACTTGGCTTGACAAGTCTTCTGAGTACAGCAATTTGCCAAAGATCTCAATCATTTGTCATCACTCTGTGAGACTCAGCATCCAAAGATCATGTCTTTCCCTAGGTTCCCTCCACAGTTAGAGATCTGCACTTCCTCACGCAACTGTCCTAGAATTAACCATGCATTATCTTGTAGCTTCGACATTTTGATGATGTCATTGTATATTTTTAGAATGACATTGTAGGACAGGTATGAGAAGCTAGATCTGACCAGTTTGAACATAAAACAGATAGGATATTTGGGTTTGATGTGGTTGGTATAGATGCTAAAGGGTTGATATACAGTAATCCCTCACCATATCGTGGTTCACCTATTGTGCACTCAGTACATTGCAGATTTTTCTGGCGAATATATGTAAATTTATATCATGGACTCCTCAGTAAATCTGGGTTTTTGTGGCTGATAGGTATTTATACTTTTTTAGATTTTAATTATTTCTGTGGGAGGTTTTGGAATGTAACACCCGCAATAGTCGAGGGATTATTGTATAAAACATTTTGCTTTCCATTTGATTTGTTCCACCCATGCCAGCATGGAAGGTAAACATTAAACAAATATGATGATGATGATGATATTGTTTTATCTTTTGCAGATTGAATAAAATGTCAGACAAGATTCAAGTCGTTATTCGACTACGGCCACTTAATGAACGGTAAGCTTCTATTTCTTTTTCATTCCTTACAGGATGACCATTACTGCTATTTAGGCAGTCTGTAAATCTCGTAGATATCATCGGTACTGTCTTAGTTGTTGGAATTGAGTCTCACTTGAGAGATATCTTAGAAAAAATCTTGGAGAATGGTTCCTTTGTTGTCCCAACAGACTTTGTGCTGATCATAGGCTCTTTACCCTTTTGTTACCATATTTCTTATTTCTTTACAGCCCACAGGGGGCTACACACAGAAGGGATAAAAAAGGACGGACAAATAGATGAAGTCGATTATATAGATCTCAGTGCGTTACTGGTACTTATTTAATCGACCCCGAAAGGATGAAAGGCTAAGTTGACCTCGGTGGAATTTGAACTCAAAATGTAGCGACAGACGAAATACCTATTTCTTTACTACCCACAAGGGGCTAAACACAGAGAGGACAAACAAGGAAAGACAAACGGATTAAGTCGATTATATCGACCCCAGTGCGTAACTGGTACTTATTTAATTGACCTCGAAAAGATGAAAGGCAAAGTTGACCTCTGCAGAATTTGAACTCAGAACGTAGCGGCAGACGAAATACCGCTAAGCATTTTGCCCGGCATTCTAACGTTTCTGCCAGCTCGCCGCCTTATTCCAAATTTCTGTTAACAAATGCTATCTTTGTTTGAATTAATTTTTTAAATAATGAAGAATTTTGTAAAATAACTTTCTAATAATTAAGCTGGGGTCTGGAATAATTTAACAAACTAATTTAATTGATGGAAGATTATAATTTAGAACAGAAAGTTTTTGTTATAGAAGCTGGAGCAATCTCGGGTAGGTTGGTATCAAAAAGGTCAAACTTCTGAAGTTTTGAAGAAAAGTTGCAAGTCCATTCCATGTACTGAACTTTTGATATCTGAATCATAAGGATAAGCCCACATTTCATCTCTTAAGGATCTACAGGTTTCAAAGAGAGGATGACAGGACCAAAACTCTTGGTGGTTTGCTGTGCTTGAAAAGACACATTAAATTAAGAAAAAAACGTGGTTGTCCTTGCATACATGTTCATCCCCTGCAACCCTCTCCAACTGAGCATCCCTAGTCTTGCAGGCCCTTAGGTGCTGGTGTCACATAAAAAGCACCCATGCCGGTGCTGCATAAAAGCACCCAATACACTCTGTAAAGGGGTTGGCATTAGGAAGGGCATTCAGCCATAGAAACCATGCCAAAACAGACATGGAACCTGAACAGCCCTTCAGCTAGTTAGCTCCTGTCAAATCGTCCAACCCATGTCAACATGGAAAATGGACGCTAAGTGATGATGATGATGATAAAATCAGATAAAAAATGGTGTTCGTTCTTTCTTCCAAATTGGGTGTCAGTAGCTAAGGTACCCATTTTGTATACATTTTCCGATACTTAATCTTCTTTAATGCATTGTGACCACCATGCTTTTGTGCAGCAAGGTCATAGATCATAAATCAATTCATTCCCAACTACTGGTGATCTGCATCAGTAGTCATAGTGAATGTTCTTCCAGGGTGTGGCTTGTTTCCAATGCCAATTTCCCCTTCTTTAAATTCTTTCATCCATCTATGCAGATTGTTCTTGTTAGTGGTGTTATTTCTATTAACAAGCTGCAACCTTTTGTGGATATTGGACAATCTGCACCTTGCTTTTATCAAGAAGTTGATGGATTCTATGCAGAAGCAAAATGCTGCCACTATCTGCCTGCAGAGAAAACTGTAAAGGAGAATTATTCAGGAATAGTTACTCTCCCACTATGTGCAATTTGAATGTTCTGTGTCAGTTAGTAAAAATGTTACGCCCACTTTTGAATTACTTTCTCTCCAATTGTCATATATAATAGAAAGATATATTCAAGATTTTTGCCTTCACAGTTGTTTCTGAGGCACTATTTCCTTTGATGTATCTTCTTGAAGTATAATAGATTACATGGAGTTCTTATTAAATCATTATATATCATATTATTTGCAATTTATACCAAATTCTTTCTATATATAAATATATACACGGATCACATGCCACCTGGAACCATGTGGTTGGTAAACAAGCTACTTACCACACAGCCAATTTTATATGTACATATTTTTCTCTTGTAGTGAGAAGCACAATGGCAGTGACTTGGCTTGGCAAACCAGAGAGAAGAGAATTATCTCAGCTACAGAAGGAACCAATAATCAGTCATATATGTTTGGTAAGTGCTTAAATTTTACTTGTTAAAGGAAGGTGTCAACAGAAATGCTGGCAAACTGAGAGAGGATGAAAGCGTGTTATCTTTTCCTCATCTTCAAACAATTTATGCCACTTTGTGTAAAATATCCTATAATAAAATCCATCCAACCCATGCCAGCATGAAAAAATGGGCGTTAACCCTCTAGCGTTTAAGCTGGTTGTATCTGCTCCAAATATTCTACTTGTTTTTATGCTCAAACCAACTTGATTTGGCCTCTCGCATCTACCCTACAATGTTATCATTCTAAAAATAACCAGTCACATTGTTGAAATATCAAAGCTATGAGATATTGCAATGATTAATTCAAGCCAATATGAATGAATAAAGGAAACAAACATATGCTCACTCACACGCATATACAAATACATGTGTGTGTGTGTGTGTGTAATGTGTATATAAAAAGGATCTCAGAATGTACTTAATCCTTCAAACACACCATCATAAAAAGCAAGAGACAACCCAAATCTATGGAAAGTCTCCTAACACAAGCCCGAATACACTCAACAACAACATAGAAGCCGTCAGTGAAAAAAATATGGAAGACCTAACTGTGGGATATGCGTCAATTTAATCGAGGGATCAGAGTTCTCCTTCAAACAGGCACAACGTTTCACAGTGAAAAGCAGCTTCACATGTGCTTTGGAAAACCTGATATATGCACTAACCTGCTCTGGGTGTCAAGAGCAATACATAGGCCAAACAAAAAACAGTCTACATCAAAGGATGGCTCAGCACAGATCCCAGATCAAAATTCCCAAAAACAGAAAAATAGCATTCAGCCAATACATCAACATTTGCGCCAATAACAAAATTCCAAGCTTCAGAATTTTTCCCCTTTACCAATTAATGACCCCAAAAAGACGAAAGGCAAAGTTGACCATGGTGGAATTTGAACTCAGAACATTAAGATAGATCTGTAGCATACCTGCCATGACTGCTTGGATTATCTCAGGGCTAAACGTAAAAGGCCCAGAAGGGACAAAGCAGACAGCCATAATGCATGTGCAAAACACAACAGCCCTTAACAGAAGTTATGAAAGGCATATAAGGAGCCCAACTAAAAGGACACTTCCTCTTTCCCTTTTGGGCAGTCAGCTTGCCAACTGCCCACAGCTAGGACTGCCAGCTCTCTTTCTTTGCTTCAGTGCCCTACACGTGGTGTTGTGATACCTCTCTCTCACTAGGTACTTCCTGATGATATATTTGCTTGCTCTGTTTATATTTAAATGGTGCATGCAAGAATGCCACAACATCCTGCAATGCATCTCCAAAAGGATAAAAATTGTTATATTTAGTAAGTGTTTATTTTTCATTTACACGCAGTCCACACCTAATCAGCACTTCACCGACCTAACAATGGTAACACACATATACCCACTATAGATCAAATGTCTCTAGCTATTTCTATCCAGCATACTAACAATTCTGCCAGCTGATTACAGAAATACTAATGGTGAAACATTGTTTTGTTTTTGTAGATCGTGTTTATGATTGTAATGACATCACTGCAGACATTTATCATGAAACTGTGGAACCAATTATTTGTGCCACTATGGAGGGTTTCAATGGTAGGCAATTTTCTCATTTAAGATTTTTTTGTTTTCTTTCACTCCTCTCTTTTACTCTCTTTCAGTCATTTGAATGCTGTCGTGCTGGAGCACCGCCTTTAGTCAAGCAAATCGACCCCAGGACTTTTTCTTTGTAAACCTAGTACTTATATCGGTCTCTTTTGCCAAACCGCTAAGTTACGGGGGTGTAAACACACCAGCATCGGTTGTCAAGCGATGTTGAGGGGACAAGCACAGACATACAAACATATACACACACATACATATATATATATATATATATATATATATATATTATATATATATACACACACATATATATATGTGTGTGTATATGTATGTATGTATATATATATATATATATGTATGTATATATACACACACACATATATATACAACAGGCTTCTTTCACTTTCTGTCTACCAAATCCACTCACAAAGCTTTGGTCAGCCTGAGGCTATAGTAGAAGACACTTACCCAAGGTGCCCCACAGTAGGAATGAACCCGGAACCATGTGGTTGAGAGGGTGCCACATCTTCAGTCTTGGTCTTGCAGTATGGGAATAGCTGTGGTTGTGCACTTAAGAAGTTTGCTTTGTAATCATATGTGAAGGTATGGCTCAGTGGTTAGAGCATCGGGCTCACAATCATGAGGTAGCGATTTCAATTCCCAGACCAGGCTGTGTGTTGTGTTATTGATTAAGACACTTTATCTCATGTTGCTCCAGTTCAGCTGTAGAAATGAACTGCACCGGCACTAGTGCCAAGCTGTATCGGACTTTGCCTTTCCCTTGGATAACATCTGTGGCATGGAGAGGGCAGGCTGATCTCTAAACAACCTTCATCATCATCATCGTTTAACGTCCGTTTTCCGCGCTAGCATGAGTTGGACGGTTCGACCGGGGTCTGAGAAGCCAGGGGCTGCTCCAGGCTCCAGTCTGATCTGGCAGAGTTTCTACGGCTGGATGCCCTTCCTAACGCCAACCACTCCACGAGTGTAGTGGGTGCTTTTTGAGGGTAACCTTCTAGGTGCAATCTGATGGTCATTCATGACTGAAGGAAGGGGGTGTGCTCTTCCATCACTTCCTCACCTTTGCAATCACGATTTTCTCTTTGGTCTCTCAGTTGCATAGCAACTGGGTGAGTGCCTTCTACTCTAGCCATAGGTTTTGACTCAAACCCTGTGTATGAAACTATATAAAGCATAAGTCTGTACATTTTTATGAGAATTCATTCTCTGCAATGTAGGAAATAGTGAACGTAACATTCTATTTTACTCTGTTACTTGTTTTAGTCATTTGACTGTAGCCATGCTGGAGCACCGCCTTTAGTCAAGCAAATCGACCCCAGGACTTATTCTTTGTAAGCCTAGTACTTCTTATTCTATCGGTCTCTTTTGCCGAACCGCCAAGTTACGGGGATGTAAACAGCAGCATCGGTTGTCAAGCGATGGTAGGGGGACAAACACAGAAACATATACATATATATATACATATAAACGATGGGCTTCTTTCAGTTTCCGTCTACCAAATCCACTCACAAGGCTTTGGTCGGCCCAGGGCTATAGTAGAAGACATTAGCCCAGGGTGCCACGCAGTGGGACTGAACCCTGGACCATGTGGTTGGTAAGCAAGCTACTTACAACACAGCCACTCCTATGCCATTCATTAATGTTGCAAATAGCCACCTGTCTGAATAAAGACCTGGTATGTGGTTTGTTGTATTGCATTATAATCAACCCTTCAGCATTTAAACTGGCCCAAATTTTATACCTATTCTATGTTCAAGCTGGCCAGATTCAGCCTCTCATACCTACCTTTCATGTCATTGGAATCTTTGAAGCTACAAGATAATGTAGATTACAGTGTGAATAAATAAGCATTACATTTGAGAGAGTAATTTGAATGTTAAAGGGTTAAACTATAGAGCCATTGTTTAAATCAATTCAATGTAAACATCTCTCTTCCTCTCATCGTAGCTATCCTCTTCCCTCTCTCTGCCCATACACAAATAATGTTTACTTTTTAATCATTTTTAGGAACCATTTTTGCTTATGGCCAGACTTCTTCAGGGAAAACCTACACAATGTCTGGGTCAAAAGAAGAGAAAGGAATAATTCCAATGGCAATGCAGTCCATGTTTGATGCCATCGATAATGTAAGTAAACTTGAGACATTTCTTTGGTAAGAAAAAAAACAGCAATGAAGAAATGATATTGTTAGCCATATCATTTTATTCCTTTTATTATGTTTATATTATAGTTTTATATAGGCGCAGGAGTGGCTGTGTGGTAAGTAGCTTGCTTACCAACCACATGGTTCCGGGTTCAGTCCCTCTGCGTGGCATCTTGAACAAGTGTCTTCTACTATAGCCCCGGGCCGACCAATGCCTTGTGAGTGGATTTGGTAGACGGAAACTGAAAGAAGCCTGTCGTATATATATATATATATATATATATATATATATATATATATATATATGTGTGTGTGTGTGCGTGTTTGTGTGTCTGTGTTTGTCCCCCTAGCATTGCTTGACAACCGATGCTGGTGTGTTTACGTCCCTGTCACTTAGCGGTTCGGCAAAAAAGACCGATAGAATAAGTACTGGGCTTACAAAGAATAAGTCTCAGGGTCAATTTGCTTGACTAAAGGTGGTGCTCCAGCATGGCCGCAGTCAAATGACTGAAACAAGTAAAAGAGTAAAAAGAGAGTATGCATTAAATATTACAATTATTAGCAGTATCGCCCGGCATTGCTTGGGTTTGTTTCGACCCTTAGAATTGGAATTTTTGAGAAGTAAAAATGTTGCATTATGTAGCTTGTTATTCTCTTTAAGTGAACATTTTTTTGGTTGAAATACACCGAAAAATGGCGACACAATTGTCAAAAATCGTAAAAAATAGGGATTTTCATAGAAAAAGAGCAGCTTTTTGATGTAAATAATTTTTGGTGTTAACATGGTCCGATTTGAATTTTATTTCATACGGAATGAAGAGCAAACCTTCTTCTATCATACTCTCAATTTTGGTCATCTTGCACCGTGGGGTCTCGGAGGAGATAGTGTTAGTTGAAGGCTACCAAACCTGCCACACACAGACAACTTCAGCTTTATATATATAGATTAACTATTAAAAGATAACTAGTTTTGCTACAAAGAACAAAAATCAACTATCTCTTCAAAAGTACACATAATTCCTTTGCCTTTTTGAGATTCAGTTATATTTTGTAGCTGAACATTAAATAACTTCTGCATTTTTGTCTCCTGTGAAAATGGCTGTGTCTTAAGTATAAAGTCATTAGTAGGCTTTGTCTCCAAAGGTTATAGAAATTTTTCTCAACAAGTTAACAGAAGTAGGAAAACTCTCAAACAGTTTGAATGTTATCATAATGTGCACTTAAACAGAGAGACACGATGAGAGTGTTAATATTCTCCAGTTGCTAGCGAAAGCCTTTTTTTCCTCTTTACATTTCTATTTTTAACTATATTTCCCTTAAATACTGCAAAAGAGGCTCAGGAAGGTGGTTACTAATTGGCTAGTTATAGAACTAATCAAGATAGCCTAATTGGCTTCTGCTCAGCCAATTTACAGTTTGGCTGAAAGATAGTTTGATTATGTCATTTGATAGTGTCCTAAAGGATGTCACAATTACAAAGCTTTCTCTGCTACATTCTTACTGATAAATTTTATATGGAGTGAAGACCTATCTAAATCTGGAAATAGCTTCGTCACGTGATAGGGGACACATGGTTGCAGTGAATGTCATGGGGTAATTGCAGTGGTTTGTAATATCTGCATTATTCCTTAGTTGCTAACTTACCTGAGATGTTTGATGATGAGAAATTTCTGATTTCATAAGTTTATTTAAGACCCTTTAACCCTTTTGATACCAACCCAGCCAAAACTGGCTCTGGCTTTGTCGTAGAAATGTCTTGTTTTCCTAAGTATCGAATTAAAATCTTCCACCAAACCTTAGTCACAATTTATGATCGTGACACTAGCTGAATTATGACTAAGTTATTTTATTAAATTCTTTGTTACATTTAAAGTAATTTTAAGAAACACAGAGCATCTCAAAATAAATACAGTAATGAAAGGGTTAAGTCATATTCCAAACACCAGCATAACAAAGAAATAGTTGGTTATTTTAATATAAACACCTCCAAATTGATGATTGTCATCGTCTCTTGCATTATGTTAGGTGTGGTGCCTTTGGGGGAAAGCAGTTTCACATTACAGAACTTCAGATTATTGCAAAATTCTTTAAGAATGGACCTCTTCCAAAAGTGGGAGATGCCTGTATTTCACAAACAATTGGTAGTGTATTTCATTAGCAATATGATCTGGAAAGGGTTAATTATGTAAGGCTAGTCATACATCTTGGTCACTTAATTAAATTGGACTTTTCCCTCTTAGAAATTTGTTATTTTGTATTAAAAACTGTTTTCCAGCATATTCAGTTCCATATAGTGGAAGCACTCTGTCGGTCACGACGACGAGGGGTTCCGGTTGATCCGAATCAACGGAACAGCCTGCTCGTGAAATTAACGTGTAAGTGGCTGAGCACTCCACAGACACGTGTACCCTTAATGTAGTTCTCGGGGATATTCAGCGTGATACAGAGAGTGACAAGGCCGGCCCTTTGAAATACAGGTACAACAGAAACAGGAAGTAAGAGTGAGAGAAAGTTGTGGTGAAAGAGTACAGCAGGGATCACCACCATCCCCTGCTGGAGCGTCGTGGAGCTTTAGGTGTTTTCGCTCAATAAACACTCACAACACCCGGTCTGGGAATCGAAACCGCGATCCTATGACCGCGAGTCCGCTGCCCTAACCACTGGGCCATTGCGCCTCCAGTTCCATATAGTATTTAGTACAGGAAACTATAAACTATATTGGTTTAACAGTGTTGGGACTGTGGACCATAAAGTGATCCTTTTCTTATCCTTAATGTTTATAGAGATAAATTTGTGGTTAAGGACTTTGCTTCTCAACAATATGATTTCAAGTTCAGTTCCGCTGTGTGGCATCTTGGGCACGTATATCCTACTATAATCTCAGGCTGATCAAAATCTTGTGACTGGATTTGGTAGCCGGAAACTGAAAGAAACTCATCATACATAAGTATGTGTGTGTTTACATGTATGTTTGTGTTCTCCTTGTCTTGACATTGTAAGGCAGTTGTAAGAGAATGGGAAAGACTTCTTTTTATCATTTCTTTTCTTTTTTATTTGAAGGCTCCAAATCGACAGTTTCTTCTGCGAGTTTCATACATGGAAATATATAATGAAAAAATCACTGATTTGCTTGATGTTGAAGAAAAGACACTGAAGCTATTGGAAGATGAGGTAAATAATATTGCAATAAGATTTCTTTTTATCTCTGTTCTGTCATTGTGATATGCTGATGGTAACTGGAGTGGTAATTTTTTTTTCAAAATTCCATCTAACCCTGCTACAGGCTTTTAGAAGCTGGTCTTAGCTTTGGTTTTATGGTTTGTTTGTTTGTTCCTTCTGGAGCAATCCCTGGCTCATAAGGGCCAGTTTCCCAGTTTCCTTGATGTATAGGTTCCTCACCTGGACGGGATGCTGGTCCGTTGCAGGTGAGCTGCAAGATGCAGGAGGAAAGAGTGAGAGAAAGTTGTGGTGAAAGAGTCAGCAGAAGTTTGCCATTACCTTCTACCTGAGCCACGTGGAGCTTAGGTGTTTCTCTCATAAACACACACATCACCCGGTCTGAGATTCGAACTCGCGATCCTTCGACCACAAGTCCGCTGCTCTAACCACTAGGCCATGTGCCTCTACTAGTTTTATGGTAGTGGATAAAAAAAAAAAATTTCTTCTAGATCGGACAGTAATCTGTTGGGGTCAATGTATCCTAATGATTTTTAAAATATATTTTTTAACAGTTTGGTCTTGGAGATGATGCTGTAATCTATGTCCTTTGTAGGTCCTCTGATTCTGGTAGGATTAATATGGAAGTTAAGAGTACTTCTCTGGCAGGAGCCACACACACACAAACACAAAATGGGCTGCAGTATGCTAGGCCAAAATGCTTTTAGGCTGTGCAGCATGTGATTCATTCAAAGGATCTTGAGGTTAGGGGCACTGATTGTGTGTGAGACATGGAGGGTCATGCCTGTAACAATTTTTGTTGGGGAAAATGTGCTGGTGCCGTATAAAAAGCCCTCAATCCACTCTGTAAGGTGGTTGGTGTAAGGAAGGGCATCCAGTTGTAAAACCCCTACCAAAACAGACAGTGAAGCCTGGTGCAGTTTTCTGCCTAACCAGCTCCTGTCAAACCATCTAACCCATGCCAGCAAAGAAAACAGACATTAAATGATGGTGGTGGTGGCACTGGCTGCTGCTTCTTCTTCCTCCTCCTCCACTTCTTCATCTTCTCCTTCCTCTTCTTCTTCTTTTTCTTCTTCTTCTTCCTCTTCTTCTTCTTCTTCCTCTTCTTCTTCCTCTTCTTTTTCTTCTTCTTCCTCCTCTTTTTCTTCTTCCTCTTCTTTTTCTTCTTCTTCCTCTCCTTTTTCTTCTTCCTCTTCTTTTTCTTCTTCTTCCTCTTCTTTTTCTTCTTCTTCCTCTTCTTTTTCTTCCACTTTTTCTTCTTCCTCTTCTTCCTCCTCCCCCGCCTCCCCCGCCTCTTTGCTTTCTTCTTCTTTGCCTTCCTTTTCTTCTTCCCCTCCTCCTCCCTTCATCTATGCTGTCAAATATGATATTTCCATGAAGAAAAGTTTCTTGGAGCAAGCTAATTTGTTCTTTCTCCATTGTTCCCAGAATCGAGTGGTTCATGTGAGTGGGCTGAAGGAAATGGTCTTTCAAAACATAGATGATATGTTAGCCATTAAGAAGAAAGGAGATTGTAAGTATATTTCTATTCCTAGTGCTGGTTTTGAACCAGTAAAGGAACCTCTGTCTTGTCTAACCTTCTAGAAATAGTAGTTAAATCTCTCTTAACCCTTTAGCATTTAAACCGGCCATATCCGCCCAAAAGTATTCTGCTTGTTTTATGTTCAAACTGGCCAGATCTGGTCTCTCACACCAACCCTACAATATCATCTTAAAAATTAACAGCTACCTCATCAAAATCTCATAGCTACAAGATAATGCATGATTAGTTCAAAACATTGTGGATAAAAAAGCATTAGTTTTGGCAGAATAATGTGAAAACTAAAGGGTTAAAACATGGTTCAGGGTTAAGGTTTACTCCTAGAAAATTTATACCTGATAAAGGAAAAGATGGGAAGATCAGGGTTGGCATTATTTTTTATCAGAATTCTGCTCTGGCAAGACAGGCTTGTAGTCTTAGAGCAACACCAGCAAGAATTGGCTGGTTTTGATCTGTTTCAATCTTTATTCTATAGCAGTTGTGGCAGTGGTCAAAAATTTGTTTCCATACACATGGTTTCTGGTTCAGTTCCAACTACTATAGCACTGGGCCAATGAAAGCCTTCCGAGCGGATTTGGTTGATAGAAACTGTAAAAAGCCTGTTGTATATATGTATGTTTTTATGTATGCATGTGCTACTGTCTCTTTGCTTCAAAATGTTGTGCATGTGGTATCCTTTGTTCCCAATCTTCTCTGAAAACATGTCTGGTCAAAGGGAAATATTGCTTGGAAACAGATGAGGGTTAGCAACACGAAGGGTGTCTGGCCATAGAATATCCACCTCGACAAATACTGTCTAACCCTTGCAGTTATGGAAAGGTGGGTTTTCAGTTTCCATCTACCAAATTCACTCACAAGGCTTTGGTTAGCCCAGGGTTACAGTAAAAGGCATTTGTCCAAGGTTTAGTCAGACAAATCAACTCCAGTACATATTTTCATGCCTGGTATTTATTCTATTGGATTATTTTGCCAAACTGCTAAATTAAGAGGATGTAAACAAATCAACGTTGGTTATCAAGCAGTAATAAGAACAAATACAAAAGTACACGCGCACAGACACACACATGTACATATGATGGGATTCCACACAGTTTCTGTCTACCTAGCTCACTGACAAAGCATTGGTCACCCAAGGTGCTATGGAATGGGACTGGATCTTAAACTAGCTGATTGTAGAGCAAAGTTTTTGACCTTACTGCCATTTCTGTGCCTAGTATTAATATTCTTAAAAGAAAAAGTCTAGAAGGATTAACTTTGTCTTTCATTGCTCTCAGCTGAATTTAAAAGTGTATCAGTGTAAGCATTCTGATCCGTATATTGCTGGGTTATAGGAACCCCACTAAAATCTCAAATCTTCTTGTTCTTTTCATTCTTCCAGCAAGAAGACGTGTGGCTGAAACAGCCAGAAATGAAGAGAGCTCTAGATCACATGCAATATTTTGTATGGTAAGTTAAATCAGCAGTTTTTTTTTTTAATTATTCATTCTGCATCATTTCCTTAGTGGCATTCACACTGTAATGAATTCACCTGACATCAACTTTATGCCATGGGTTAGAAGCACCAGCTCTTTCAATAACCTCTCTTGGGCTCTAGAGGTAATTTATATTGCTGTTTCAAACCACCAACTGCTTTATAAAATATAGTTTGTTTTCAAATTTTGGCATGAGACCAGCAACTCCAGGGATGGGAGCTAGTCGATTATATTAATCCAAATAATAAAGGCGGCGAGCTGGCAGAATCGTTAGCACGCCGGGCGAAATGCTTATCGGTATTTCGTCTGCCGCTACGTTCTGAGTTCAAATTCCGCCGAGGTCGACTTTGCCTTTCATCTTTTCGGGGTCGATTAAATAAGTACTAGTTACGTACTGGGGTCGATATAATCAACTTAATCTGTTTGTCTGTCATTGTTTGTCCTCTCTGCGTTTAGCCCCTTGTGGGTAGTAAAGAAAGAGATTATATTAATCCAAATGTTCAACTGGTACTTATTTTGTTGACCCACAAAAAAATGAAAAGCAAAACAGACCTTGGCAGAATTTGAACTAGAAACATAAGGACAAACGAAATGTCTGGTGTGCTAATGATTCTGCCAGCTCACTGCCTTACCTCTTTATAACATATATTGTGCTAAGAGCACCATCTGAGCGTGTTCGTTGCCAGAGCAGCTAACTGGCTTCCGTGCCAGTGGCATTTAAAAAAGCACCATTCGAGTGTGATTGTTACCAGTGTCACCTTACTGGCACTTGTGCTGGTCGCATGTGAAAAAAAACTTTCGAGCGAGGTTGTTGCCAGTGCCGCTGGACTGGCTCCTGTGCAGGTGGCACATAAAAAACACCATTTGAGCATGGCTGTTGCCGGTACCACCTGTCTGACACTTGTGCTGGTGGCACATAAAAGCACCCACTACACTCTCGGCGTGGTTGGCGTTAGGAAGGGCATCCAGCTGTAGAAACTCTGCCAGATCAGATTAGAGCCTGGTGCAGCCATCTGGTTCCCCAGTCCTCAGTCAAATCGTCCAACCCATGCCAGCATGGAAAGCGGACATTAAACGATGATGATGATGATGATGATGATTGTCACCAGTAATATACAGTAATTATTTACTTGACTATGAGTCAATTATACCATCTTCTACAGGAACTTGCTTTGTGCCTATACATGAAATCTGATTGATATTTGTAGATTATTGAGAGCCAAGAACGACAGGATAATGATGATGATGATTTAAGAGATGAATCTGTGCGACTTTCTTTATTGGTAAGTATATTTTAGTTTTACATCTAATAATTTTCTTCCCCTCATCCATAGGCAGTAAGAGATTTTGTCTAGTTACATAAAAGGAGGTTGTCCCAACTGTATCTCCCATATTTTCCAGCATGCAAGTCAACATATTACATAGCAGGATGTGAAAAGACAGTGACAGTATTTGAACGTGGCCGTTGCCAGCGCCGCCCCGACTGGCCTCGTGCCGGTGGCACGTAAAAAGCACCATCCGTTCATGGCCGTTGCCAGCCTCGCCTGGCCCCCGTGCCAGTAGCACGTAAAAAGCACCATCCGATAGTGGCCGTTTGCCAGACTCGTCTGGCACGTAAAAAGCACCCACTACACTCACGGAGTGGTTGGCGTTAGGAAGGGCATCCAGCTGTAGAAACATTGCCAGATCAGACTGGGCTTGGTGCAGCCTTCTGGCTTCCCAGACCCCAGTTGAACCGTCCAACACATGCTAGCATGGAAAGCGGACGCTAAATGATGATGATGATGATGATGTCACTGTCCTTCCAAATCTTGCTGCATTTCACATGGAATTTTTGGTCTTCCATAGTCTTGGTATATATAGTTAACCCACTTTGTATTTGACTGTAAATCTTGGTCTGATAATTCAATTTGTATGACCAGAAAATACAGTACTTGGGAAATAGAGGTTAGTGATGACATGAAAATATTAAGGAAAAGTAACCTAGAAGATATAGTTTTGAGAAAGAAAAGATTGAATAACCTAGCCATATCTAGGAGATGAACATAGCTAATCCTTCATGTTGAGCAGTTCATTTTATTATGGTTTGTGATCACGTATTTAAGTCATAAAAGAGTTGGATCCGATTATTACCAATATTTTCAACATCAAAAATAATCACCTCAGTGTTAAATATCATCACTACCATCATTATTTAACATCCACTTTTCCTTGCTGGCATGGATCAGTCAGAATTTGTTGAGGCAGATTTTTTTATGACTGGATGCTCTTGCTGTCACCAATGCTCATGTTTCCAAGCAAGAGAATTTTTTTTCCCCATGGCCAGACACAAGAAATGAAATGACATTGTTTGTATGATGGTGATTCTTATTTACAACCATCAGATGTTGTCATGACAAGTTTAGGCATACACACACACATACAGATGGCTTCTTTCAGTTTCCGTCTACCAAATCTTCTCAAGACTTTGTGCAGCCCAAGGCTATAACAATAAACTTCTGCCCAAGGTGCTAAACAGTGGGATTGAACCTAAGACCACATGGCTGGGAAGCAAGATTCTTAACCACACATCCACACCTGTGACTAATTATCAATGAGGATGAACAAAAATATTAAGGGATTAGCTAATAACTTTGGGTCAGTAAAGAGGGAGATAAAAGAATATAACTATGTAGCCTCCTGGTACAGTAAGAACATTTTATGATAGACTGTAGATTTTAATTCTGCTCTTTTACTAGTGGTTAGGATATAACACTCACGAATATAAAGATTGTGGTTTTGATTCCTTGACCAGGCGGAATTGTTGTGTTCTTGGGCAAAAACACTTCATTTCACCTTGCTCCAATCCACTCAGCTGTGAGTTCCAGGAAAAGCTGAGAAGTTAACCCTGTGATGGACTGGTTTCAATTTCAGGAGAGGTGAGGACTATTGTAAACTTACTCACTCTCATATACACACACGCATATGTATATGTTGTATATGTCTGTGTCATTGCGTGTCTATATCATCATCATCATCATAATCTTTTAACGTCTGTTTTCCGCGCTAGCACGAGTTGGACGGTTCGACTGGGGTCTGGGAAGCCAGGGGCTGCACCAGGCCATAGTCTGATCTGGCAGTGTTTCTACAGCTGGATGCCCTTCCTAACACCAACCACTCCGCGAGTGTAGTGGGTGCTTTTTACGTGCCACCTGCACGGAAGCCAGCCAAGGCGGAGCTGGCATCGGCCACGTTCAGATGGTGCTTTTTATGTGCCACCGGCACAGAAGCCAGTCGAGGCGGCGCTGGCATCGGCCACGTTTGGATGGTGCCATTTATGTGCCACCGGCACAGAAGCCAGCCGAGGCAGCGCTGGCATCGGCCACGTTTGGATGGTGCTTTTTTTATGTGCCACCGACACAGAAGCCAGTTGAGGCGGCGCTTGGCAACGGCCACGTAAGATATATAGAAAACATGACGAATTATTAGTGCATTTGGTTCGTTTTCAAAAGAATCCCTTAATTCTAGTCACGTTTATAGTTAAGGAATTTATAGTTATATAACATCCTGGGATTTGTGGAAGGCACATAACTTTCCAGTGAAATTTTGTATCTAATATCTTTTAAGTGTATGCAGATAGAATTGTAAATTACACTAAGACAATTTTTGTCCTTGGGTAACAACCCTGTTTAGTTACCCCTTGAGAGTATGAAAAATGGCTAATATTTCTTTGAAACTTTGCTTTTGTTACATTTATTCAAACCCCAAAGAATCCCTCTTAACACATGGCTGTGATGTTCCTCCACTACTTCTGCTCATAATCAGAGATGCGCATATCGTCAACTACTAAGGGTAGTTAAGGTCAAGTAAATCTGTGATATTGAGCAGAATATTTGCTATAATGATATTTCTTCGGATCTTTTCGCTTTGACCGGCAGTTTTTTAAAATAATTTCCATGTAACTAAACACTTTTAAACTTTGTATACTGGTAGAATGTGTTTTTAAAACATCTTTTTCTCTTGGCTTTCTTGAGAAAATTCTGTAGTTTGTAAGATATTTTCTGCAATTTCAACCAATCAATGACGTCTATTGAGGTGAAAATATTTTCTGCCATATGACAATGTCCCTCATTTAAGAAACAGATTGGGTTTATTTACATTTCTGAAGAAAAAGATACCCTTCCCCTCACCCCTAACCCTAACCCAGATTGAAATGCAATAGATCGATACTAGGGTCATAATTATGGGTGACAATTTCATATAACACCACTACAAATTATTTTTAAAAACTGCCAGTCAAGGCGAAAAGATCCACTTCTTCTTCAGCATCTCAGCACTGGCTCTGTCTGAGATGTAAAGGAAAATAGGTTAGTTTCAAAACATTGATGTCCAGATCACAAAAGCCAAAGTTTGAAGGGAATAGCAAGAATTTCCTTTGATTTCTAAATAGGAGCAAATAGGAAAAAACACTTACTTACCAAAGACAAAAAAAAAAAAAAAGACATTAAAATTTTGTTACACAGTGTAGCCAGTCCACTTATGCATACCTTTCCTTCTTGGGACACAATTTTACTTGTGAAGACCTGTTGAGGCAAGTGAAAATTGAAATTGATCAACATCAATAGAAATTGCAGCTGTGGTACGTAAGAGAACCATCCGAACGTGGCCGTTGCCAGCGCCGCCCCGACTGGCCTCGTGCCGGTGGCACTAAAAAGCACCATCCGATCGTGGCCGTTGCCAGCCTTGTCTGGCACGTAAAAAGCACCCACTACACTCACGGAATGGTTGGCGTTAGGAAGGGCATCCAGCCATAGAAACATTGCCAGATCAGACTGGGCCTGGTGCAGCCTTCTGGCTTCCCAGACCCCAGTTGAACCGTCCAACCCATGCTAGCATGGAAAGCGGATGCTAAACGAAGATGATGATGATGATGAAGTGTTAGATGTTTAGTTCTGCAGACTTGTACTGTAAAACATGTGCTCATTAGGGACCTCGTTTGATGTAGATTAACACTTGTCCGTTTCACTTGTAACGATAGATGATGAACATTTAAAATGCATTTTGTAACACAGGATAATATTGAGTTTTTTTTTCTTCCCTCCACTACTTTTCAATTTTGCAGTATTTCATAGATTTAGCTGGATCTGAAAAATGTTCTGAAAATACTGGTGACCGGTTCCGGGAAGGTTGTGCTATCAATAAAAGTCTCTCAGTTTTAGGACAAGTAATCAGCAAACTTAGTGATGGTATCAGGTTTGTACGAGAAATAGCTTTCTTTTTTTAACTACTGTTTTATTCTTTGTTCCTTTTACTAGTTGCAGTCATTGGATTGCAGCCATACTGAGCCACCACATTTTAGTCAATCATATTCATATAAGTGCTTTTTTAAGCTTGATATTTTAATAATATCTCTTTGTCAGACCATTTGGTTATGGCATATCTTTATATATAAAACTGAAGTTGTGTGAGAGTCTGTCTCCTCCGATTTAGATTCCTAACTACTCCCACATTTTGCGGTGCAGTTTAACCAAAAGCGGGTATCTTATAGTCGTGATTCATATCGAGCCCTTCTGGGTATTAGCGCGCGTCTACGATTTAAAAAAAATTTACCACTTTTTCGTTTTTTTAATGCATTTTTTGCTCTTTATATAAGGGAAGTAACTCTCTAAAAATGCTTATATAGTTATTTCCCTTACAAACCCGAGCAACGCCGGGCGATACTGCTATTAAAGAACAAAACAGACACACACATGTTTGTATGTGTATGTGGGTATGCATATATCAGTATCCATAAAGCTGAAATGTGAAAAAGTTGTTTGATTCCTTGGTTATTTGTCTCATTTTGTGATGGGAATGGTTTAAGGGGCAGTAGATGCGGTTGGATTGGCGCCAAAATTTACACTGGGGGTAAAATGGGGTGGGCAATGGTGTGAGGAGGGTTGCAAGTCACTCAGGACTACCATTTGGTTGCCATGGTGAGGAATATGTGAAAAATTGAGTTTTATGGGATAGACAGGTTGCGCTGTTTGAATAATGGTGGCTTTTTGTGTTGCTGCAGGGGCTAGAGGCGGTTATCTTTAATTGTGGGTGTAAAAATTTGGGAGATTTTGGAAAAGGGGGTAAAATTTTTCAACTTTTAAAAAGAGTACATTTTTGCCCTATTTTTAGATTTAATTTTTTCTGTTTGCATTATTTGGTTGACATGGGTAAAAATGGCATTGTGTTAAAGGCCAAAATGTTAGCATTCATTTGCATCATGAACCGTCAAAATATACTAGAAAAAAGTATCAAATTTCACAAAATTTTAAGTAATTTTGAATTATTTTTGTGATCTTAATTGCACATGTAAAAGTGTAATTATTTTGTCAACTTGGCCGCGGCCAAGCTTGCTTGGGTTATTGATTTTTTTTCTTCGCTTAAGCTTGCAGACTCAAATCAGCTGATTTGAGTTTAAATTCAATTAGCGTGTTGACACAAACCATGAAAATCCAAGCGAAGCACGGGTCAAAATATCTAGTATATATATATAAAATTTATAGTGACAGAAACAGTATTAATCTCAAAAAGCTATCTTCATCTCCAACTTGACTTGGTTGTTGTGTTAGAATTACAAAATGCTGCATTATTTACCTCGGGAGGACCTACCCCAAGCTTCATCAGTGGAACCAAATCACAGAGTGGAATGAAATGAAAAGTCTGTAGTGACGCTACTGTGTAAGTTTCAGTGCACATGCGCAGAATTGGATTACTTCTGGCTGGCCACCGGAAGTTTTCCTCATGTGCAGGAACTGGAACCTAAAAACCTGACCGCTAAATCGGTCTTTCTGGCATGAGCAGCGCTAGCGGTCGGACGTGGCTTCACTTTCTCTCAGGGAACAACCCTACACTCAGAGAACCTCACCCTAACGAAGCGGGAGTGAACCGACGAATCGTCTTGACTCGCACGAGAAAGCATCGCAACCAGTCCTGCGGATTTGGCTGCTGGTTTCCCTACTAGAGATACATGTGCACTAGTTCTTACCAGTAACCGCAGAATAAACCACCACTTACTGTTATCGAAGACCGCCTGACTTTGTCTCCGTTTATTCAACTTAAATTGTATGTGACAGGATCAGATCGGACACCCCTCCAGTGTTCTTGAGCTCTGGTCCTGTTACAGGTCCTTTTATAGGTCAACAGATTCCAAGTGCGGGAGCTCACTCCTGACTTAGTACTTATCCTACAGTTGCCTTTCTTGCAGAAAAGTATCAGTAGTACATCTTTCTGGCACAAAATTGAATTGCATCCCATTTAGATTGATTGATTTCCTAATAAATTGAGTTAGAACTATTTTCTTTCTAATTTGGTCTGGCATTGTAAAACAAAGAATTGTCAGGATAAAACATTAGAGCTAACGACTGTCAAACATTGTGCATAAGAAAATTGGACATTTTATTCTTAAGGACTTGATATATGCCTGATGAAGCCTTCTGGCTTCACAGACCCCAGTAGAACCGTCCAACCCATGCTAGCATGGAAAATGGACGCTAAACGATGATGATGATGATGATATATATATACATATATATATATTTCTTTACTGCCCAGAGGAGACAAACAAGGACTGACGAAGGGATTGAGTTGATTATATCGACCCCAGTGCGAAACTGGTACTTTATTTATCGACCCCGAAAGGATGAAAGGCAAAGTTGACCTCGGCGGAATTTGAACTCAGAACATAACGACAGACAAAATACCGCTAAGCATTTCGCCCGGTGCGCTAACGTGTCTGCCGGAAGTTCATAAGCTTTATTAATGAATCACAACGTATGGCTCTACACCCCATGTGTTCTACTAGTTGTTGTTATTTTTATTATTATTATCCTACACTGAAAGGGATTCCATGCTGTATAACCATACCATCAGATTACCTTAGAAGATGGAACTAAAAGTGGTAGCTGGCATAGAGGAGCGCAGCTTTTAAGAGCTCATTACAAGGCTTTTGCCCAAACAAATTTAAACATATATATATTGAATTTAATTATATCTATCTGTCAATTTATCTATCTATCTATCTATCTCTCTCTCTCTCTTTATATATATATATATATACACACACACACACACACACACTCACACAATGAGCTTCTTTTGTTTTCTGCATGCTAAATCCACTCACAAGAGTTTGGTTAGCCCTGAGCTATAGTTGAAAGTACTTGCTCAGGGTGTCATGCAATGGGACTGAACCCAAAGCCATGTGGTTGGGAATGAAACTTCTTAACCACACAGCCATGCCTATGCTTGAGTGTGTGTACAATATTTTATATGTTCCATTGCATTTAAAATTGTGAATTTTTTCTTGTTTTATTTTCCAGTCACCAGCATATTAACTACAGAGATTCTAAGTTGACAAGATTACTTCAGAATGGTCTTGGAGGTAATTCAAAGACTGCTATTATTTGCACTATTAACCCAACTGCAATTGATGAGACACATTCCACTCTGCGAGTAAGTAGCAATGTTAATTTCTTGACTGAATCTACAATATGTTGTTGAGTTTTTTTCCCTTCTTTGTATACATTAATCTGTATCACTTTTCTATTCATTCTTCAGTTCTGTATTTATTTACATTCAGTATTTTATACACTCATGTCGGTGCTACATAAATACACACGTGCCAGTGGCATGTAAAAAAACATGATACACACTCTGTAAAGTGGTTGCCATTAGGAAGAGCACCCAGCTGTAGAAACCATGTTAAAACAGAGAATTGGAGTCTGGGCAGCTCTCTGGCTGGCCAGTTCCTCTCAAACCATCCAACCCATGCCAACATGGAAAATGGAAGTTGATGATGATATATATATCTTTATATATAAAAGAGAGGTTGTGTGCTGTCTGTCTCCTACGATTTAGATTCCTAACTACTCTCACATTTTGCGGTGCAGTTTAACCAAAACCGGGTATCTTATAGTCGTGATTCATATCGAGCACGCATCTATGATGATTCTACGATTTAAAAAAAAATTTACCATCAATTTTCCCCATTTTTAATACATTTTTGGCATATATAAGGGAAGTAACTCTCTAAAAATGTATTATTAAAAAGCTACAGTAACACCCCCCCTTTGTGGTTAGCCATATTGAGATGGCTATTATATTTTACATCTCTAAAAATGCTTATATAGTTATTTCCCTTACAAACCCGAGCAACGCCTGGCGATATTGCTAGTCATTTATAACAAGACACCTGTTTCTGTCTCTCTGTCACACTGTAACCTTTCATTATCTAACACAAGATCTCCTCCTCCAGTACCTTCTCTCCTCTCAAAATTCCTTGTCTTGCAAATTACTTGGTGACCCTGCTAGTGCTGGTGCCATGTAAAAAGCATCTAGTCCACACTGTAAAGTGGTTGGCATTTTGAAGGGCATCCAGTTTTAAAAACCATGCCGAAACTGACCTTACATGTGCTGGTGCCATGCAAAAAGGCACTCAGTACACTCTGCAGAGTGGTTGGTGTTAGGAAGGATATCCAGTCGTAAGTACCCTGCCCAAATAGACACAGTAACCTGAGGTAGTCTTCTACCAGGCTGGCTCCTGTCAAACTGTCCAACCCATGCCAGTATAGAAGGTGGATGTTAAATGATGATGATTAATACACATATACTGACTGTGGTGAATAAATTGTTTTCTGAATTACGCAAAAATGAAAATAATACGGATGTCTCAATATCCTGAAATAGTTAAGAGTAAATTTATTGTGGATGGTCTCCTTGTTTAAGGTGGTGAATGTTGCCATAATTCTTTCCCTTCAGTTCATCTTTGGTGTAACAAGGAGTTTTGTTGGGCTCTTTGCTCAACTGCACCCCACACATAATAATCAAGGGGGTTGCCGTCTGCAGATGTTAGAGGTTATGTGGTCACATAATTGTCTCATTTTTATCACTCTCAGTACATGTCCCCAGATTGCACTGTCCTTAGATTGACACCCAAACACTCTGAAAGCTTCCAGCACAAATGCTGGAACTGAGACCTTAAAACCGAGGTGTCTTGTAAAAACCATTGGTGTGGGTGCTAGTGCCACATAAAAAGTACTGGTGCTGTAGCACATGGAAAGCACTAGGGCTGGTGCCACATAAAAGGCACTGGTGCTGGTGTCAAACAGAAAAGCACTGGTACTGTTGCCCCTTAAAAAGCACTGGTACTGGTGCCACATAAAAAGCACTGATGATGTTGCCATGTAAAAAGCATCCAATCCATCTGTGGAATGGTTGGCATTAGGGAGGGCATCCAACTGTGGAAATCAAGCCAAAACAGGCTATGGAACCCAGTGCAGTTCCTGTCAAGCTGTCCAACACACGCCAGCATGATAACTAGACCTTAAATGTTGATGATGATTGAGTAATGGGTTTTCACTTTCTTGTTGTCTCTCTTTGCAGTTTGCCAGTCGAGCCAAAACCATAAATAATCAACCAATGATTAATGAAATCACAGATGTGTCGAACAAGGCTATTTTGAAACGCTATCAACAGGAAATTCACCAATTGAAGAAGCAACTGGAATCGGTAACTGATAGTTATCTGATTTTATTTTTCTTTCAGCTATAAATATTTTTTGTTAATTTTTACAATTTACTACCATTTTTTTGTTTCATTGAAAGTGTAACTATGTATCTCCCCTACAGCGAGACTCCTGTTCTTCTTCCCCTATCATACCCTAAACCTTTCGTTACTGTATTTATTTTGAGATGCTGTGTGTTTCTTTCAATTACTTTAAATATGACAAAGAATTTTGTAAAATAACTTAGTTTTCATTCGGCTAGTGTTAGAAACATAAATTGTGACTAAGGTTTGGTGGAAGATTTTAATTCAAAACTTATGAAAATAAGACATTTGTACTCAGAGCCAGAGCCAGTTTCAGCCAGGTTGGGAACAAAAGGGTTAACCTCTCATCACCTGGCATGAAACCACCCTGCTCAATACCACACCTCATCTCAGTTGGTGGGTTCTTCACTTGTGAGCTTATGTCTTTTTTAAGAGGTTATCCATTTATGTTGATAACGAAGAATGTTACTAATATAAATTTAAAATTAATGCGGAGAGAATCCCTGGAGAAGGACATCATGCTAGGAATGGTCAGTGGCAAGAGAGGAAGAGGCTGACCAAGAACCCACTGGCTTGACACCATCAAGAGTGATACCGGAATGAACATAGCCAATCTGAAGGAAGTGGCCCAGGATAGAACTGACTGGAGGACACTGATCCAACGAGTGACCGAGAGTCGACTTCAACTGAGCGGATAGAGAGAGAGAGGGTGATTAGAGATGTTGGGGGGGGGGATGAATGCACAAAAAAAGCACCCATTGTAAAGTCGTTGGCATTAGGAAGGACATAGGAACCATGCTGAAGCAGACATTGGAGCTTAGCACCCTCCTGTAACCTGCCAGCTTGCTTCTGTAGAACCATCTGATCCATACTGAAGCAGACATTGGAGCTTACCTGTAGCCGACCTGCTTCTGTAGAACCAGCTGACCCATGCCAGCATAATGGATATTAACTGTTGTATGTGTATGTACTTTTAGTATGTATTGCTACAGTACATCAACCACATTGTATGAAGCTTATTTTTTTGTGAGCTTGCCTGGGTCTCCATTATTATCACTTGTATGTTGATAGCTTACATTTGGTACAGATTTTTGTGATTTATACCTATTTTCTGCCTGTCAAATATTCTTCTCAGTACCACAAATTGGTTTTGTAAGTTGCTTGACCCTTAACCCTTTGAGTACGTCCTTTAGTGGCTGACAATATGTGCTTCTCTGATCATGAGCAGGAGTAGTTGGGGTGCATCACAGCCTTGTTTTGAGAGGGATTCTTTGCGGTTTGAATAAATGTAAGAAAAGCAAAGTTTGAAGGAACTATTTGCCATTTTTCATACTTTCTAGGGGTAAGCAAATAGGAAATAAGAGTTGCTGCCCAAGGACAAAAGACATGTCACACAGTGTTATCATTTGCTTTACTATCTTGTACTTATCTCAGTCATTTGACTGCGGCCATGCTGGAGCACCACCTTCAGTCGAGCAAATCGACCCCGGGACTTATTCTTTGTAAGCCCAGTACTTATTCTATCGGTCTCTTTTGCCAAACCGCTAAGTGACGGGGACGTAAACACACCAGCATCAGTTGTCAAGCAATGCTAGGGGGACAAACACAGACACACAAACACACATACATATATATATATATATATATATACATATATATGACAGGCTTCTCTCAGTTTCCGTCTACCAAATCCACTCACAAGGCATTGGTTGGCCCGAGGCTATAGCAGAAGACACTTGCCCAAGATGCCACGCAGTGGGACTGAACCCGGAACCATGTGGTCGGTTAGCAAGCTACTTACCACACAGCCACACCTGCGCCTTGTTAATATTTAAAAAATATTTATGAAACATTTTTGTTTGTTGGTGTATAACATTTCTCTTTTATTTTCCCATAGTATAAGAAACAGACTCCACAGAAGAACTTAAATCCTTATTATAGATTCATAAGCAATGATTCAGAGAAAGAACAATTGGAGAAGAAATACCAAAATACAATTGACACACTGAAGAAAATGATATGTGTCTCGACTTCTGAAAATACCAAGGTATATCATAATTTTTTATCTTTTACTTGTTTCAGTCATTAGACTGCAGCCATGCTGGAGCATTGCCTTGAGGAATTTTAGTCAAACGAATCAACCCCTGTATTTATTATCTCTTATATAGCCTGGTACTTATTCTGTTGGTCTCTTTTGCCAAATCGCTAAGTTATGGGGATGTAAACACACCAACACCGGTTGTCAAGTAGTGGGGAGGGGGACAAACACATACATAAAGACCCCCACACATGTCCAAATCCTGCCATCATGGAAAACTGATGTTAACTGATGGTAACAATATCTATCTATCTATATATATATATATATATATATATATATATATATATAATATATATATATATACACACTTAATAAATAGGTGTTCAGCAAAGATTTGCTTTACCACATACTTTTGGTTTTTCTGGGAGTCCCTTTTTAAAGTAGAAGAAATAGCTAACGTTTTTGGCTGCTATTTCTAAACTTCGGTATGTGGTAAAGCAAATCTTTGCTGAACCCTATTTATTAAGTATTACTTAAGTTTACCATGAAATGGTCCTTTTTTCATGCCGAATTCTACTTGGGGAAAATTATTGATTACTTCTTAATTAATTAATTTTACCCTTTGTTATTATATATATATATATATATACGCACACTCACACACATATATATATATATATATATAGAGAGAGAGAGTTAACAGATGACATCCAGAGATACTCAATATAGAAAATACTTAGTAGTGCTCAAATGATTTGAACTTACCCTCCAAAATCTTTTCTGAGGAGAGCTGCACCAGGCTCCAGCCTTCATTTTTTGGCTTGGTTTCTACAGCTGGATGCCCTTCTCAACACCAACCACTCTAGAGTATGTACTGGGTGTCTTTTATGTGTCATCAGCACTGGCCACAACCATAATTCCACTTACCTTGATGTGTTTTCTGAAGCTCAACAAATTGCCAAAAGTCTCGGTCACTTGTCATTGCCTCCATGAGACTCAACAACCAAAGATCATATTTCACCACCTCATCCCACATCTTCCTGGATCTACCTCTTCTACAGGTTCCCTTCACAATTAGAGATCAGCTATATAATATGGATTTCCGCTGTTTCCATCTATCAAATTTTACTCTCAAAGCTTTCATTGAAAATAATTGGCTAACATATCACAGTCCTACGAATTCAGACCTTGGCTATGAAGCAAACATTTTAACGACATAGCTGTACATTAGGGTTTCATCATCATCATCGTTTAACGTCCGCTTTCCATGCTAGAATGGGTTGGACGGTTCAACTGGGGTCTGGGAAGCCCGAAGGCTGCACCAGGCCAGTCAGATCTCGCAGTGTTTCTACAGCTGGATGCCCTTCCTAACGCCAACCACTTCGAGAGTGTAGTGGGTGATTTTATGTGCCACCGACACAGGTGCCAGACGAGGCTGGCAAACGGCCATGCTCGGATGGTGTTTTTTATGTGCCACCGACACAGGTGCCAGACGAGGCTGGCAAACGGCCATGCTCGGATGATGTTTTTTATGTGCCACCGACACAGGTGCCAGACGAGGCTGGCAAACGGCCATGCTCGGATGATGTTTTTTATGTGCCACCGACACAGGTGCCAGACGAGGCTGGCGAACGGCCACGCTCGGATGGTGTTTTTTATGTGCCACCGACACAGGTGCCAGACGAGGCTGGCGAACGGCCACGCTCGGATGGTGTTTTTTATGTGCCACCGACACAGGTTTCTCAATCATTTTTATCTATGGACCCCTTTTGATTACTATTTTAGTCTGGTGGACCCCCATAGCCATTCAATATTTAAAAACTAGTTTTATGGAAACTTCTTTCAAAATTCCTATTTTGTTTTTCACACATTAACTTGTGTAGGTCAAACTATGTAAAATGCTGGAGAAAGAAACCTAGCTGTTTCTTGCAATGTATATCAATACATATAGCTAAAGCAACATTTTTCAGAGGCCCTTAAAATACTATTGTGGGTCCCCAATTTACTACTTTGTTGCATGGACCTTCAGGAGCCATATGGATCCTGATTGAGAACCACTGCTGTAATTGTACCCTCACATAAAATTATTCAATTTTGTGAGCCTTATTAAGTAACTGCTACCAATGCAGGCCATCATTGGTTTCCTTCTTTAGTATTAGAAATCCATTGAAATAAATGCTGTTTTAGTATTTTATTTTGTTAGTAAAAGAATTCTTTTTTTGTCCTTTCAGCAAAGAATCATTCGGAGGAAGACATGGTGTCCAGGACTTTTGAAGAGGAAAATTGAAGCACCAATAACAGGTTTTAAATTTTTTCCCTACATTTTAAAATGTAATGGTTGTGTAAAGCTGAAGCGGATGTTACATCTAAAACTTGGAAAACACAAAGAAAAATTGATACAATCTTATAGTAATTAATTGTTATATAAGTAAAAGCAGTAATAGGCGCAGGAGTGGCTGTGTGGTAAGTAGCTTGCTAACTAACCACATGGTTCCGGGTTCAATTCCACTGCGTGGCATCTTGGGCAAGTGTCTTCTGCTATAGGCACGGGCCGACCAAAGCCTTGTGAGTGGATTTGGTAGACGGAAACTGGAAGAAGCCTGTCGTATATATGTATGTGTGTATATATTTGTGTGTCTGTGTTTGTACCCCCAACATCGCTTGACAACCGATGCTGGTGTGTTTACGTCCCTGTTACTTAGCGGTTTGGCAAAAGAGACCGATAGAATAAGTACTAGGCTTACAAAGAATAAGTCCTGGGATCGATTTGCTCGACTAAAAGGCGGTGCTCCAGCATGGCCGCAGTCAAATGACTGACACAAGTAAAAGAGTAAAAGAGAGAGTATATTAGATGATGCATAATTAATTCAAAACATTGTGACTGAAGTAAGTATTACATTTGACAGAGTAATCTGGATGCTAAAGGATTAACACAACCATCTCCAAGTCTTTGGATGCTTTTTTATGGAATCTACCCTGTGTCATGTATTCAGACCCGACAGATAGGATATCTTAATGAAACTGAATCTTATTGCAGCAGACTACGAATCAATGTCGTTTCCTACCCATCCCATTGCAATTGTATCAAAAGCACTGCAAAGAGCCATAGTTGCTGTCCCTCCTACTCTGGAACTTGGCTATGTTTCATTCAGGCAACTCCACTGGAAGTAAAACATAACCTTTTGATGTCTAGACCTGTGTTCCACAACCTTTTTTTCACCTGTGGTATACTTTTATTCTTTTCAAACTTGAGCGGCACATCTGAACTGGGAAGCACTCCGTCGGTTACGACGACGAGGGTTCCGGTTGATCCGAATCAACGGAACAGTCTGCTCGTGAAATTAACGTGTAAGTGGCTGAGCACTCCACAGACACGTGTACCCTTAACGTAGTTCTCGGGCATATTCAGCGTGACACAGAGAGTGACAAGGCCGGTCCTTTGAAATACAGGTACAACAGAAACAGAAAGTAAGAGTGAGAGAAAGTTGTGGTGAAAGAGTACAGCAGGGATCACCACCATCCCCTGCCGGAGCCTCATGGAGCTTTAGGTGTTTTCGCTCAATAAACACTCACAACGCCCGGTCTGGGAATCGAAACCGCGATCCTATGACCGCGAGTCCGCTGCCCTAACCACTGGGCCATTGCGCCTCCACCTGAACTAAAAATATAACTAAAAGTATAAGGGTAGAAATTATAATCGGGTTACACTGTGGCACAACTAGTACTGTCTCGCGGCATACCAGTTGCAGAGCACCAGTCTAGACAAAGCTCTTAAATCTAATCTCTGTTCCTTTTCCTTCACAGATGCTTGTAGAACTCCTGCGAGATTTCTTGACAGCATTGCCGAAACCTCACTGTCTGATGATGAGAGCAAAACTACTGATACCAGTAATAACTTGAAGCGTATTTCCAATGGCAAACCTCTAGTTAACTATGTCAGCTGTTCTGTCCAAACAGAATGTAAAGTAGGTTTGATCTTTTAGTTTTCTACTTTGTTGTTATGTTTTTTGCATTCCTTCTCTTCTTTTAGCCATTTTTTGTTTTTGTTTTTCTTGTTTTTATCTTGTATTTTTGTTTGTATTCTTTGACATGTCAGTACTTGGCACAAGTAAGACCATCAAACGAGAATCTTGAAAATAGCAGACACACTTAACCCTTTAGTGTTTAAACCGGCCATATCCGGCCCAAATATTCTATGCTTTATATTCAAACTGGTGATATGTAGCTTCTCACACCTAACCTACATTGACATTCTAAAAATAAATATTCATATCATTGAAACCTCAAAAGCTATAAAATAATGCAGGATTAATTAAAAACAATTTGAGTGAAAAAATATTACATTTAACAGTAATCTGAACACTAAAGGGTTAAATACACACACACACACACACACACAAACACAATGTTTTTTTGACTTTTTGTCACCCTTGACAATTGGCATTGGTTGGTTTACATCAGTGGTTCCCAAAGTGGGTGCTATTACTCCCC
This sequence comes from Octopus sinensis, assembly GCF_006345805.1. Classification (NCBI taxonomy): domain Eukaryota; kingdom Metazoa; phylum Mollusca; class Cephalopoda; order Octopoda; family Octopodidae; genus Octopus; species Octopus sinensis. The sequence goes on along the minus strand of NC_043014.1, from coordinate 12,366,805 downwards.
TGGGGACAGTGGAAAATTCCAAGGGGGCATTGAAGGAAAGCAGGGCGATAATGGGGTAGTGATTCATGTGCAAACAACAAAATTACGGGTTCGTTAGGTTAAGTTTATTTGTGAAATACAGTTGCTTTGAATTTGCTTCAGAAAGAGGTCTATGTTTGTGATAGTTAGCTGGGGTGGGGTCACTAGGAATGTGGCCTGGGTGTCAAGGGGGCTGCAGTCCAAAAAAGTTGGCACCTTTCTAACTTCACAGTTTGGCAAAACGGGCCAACAGAGCATGTAGCAAACTTAAAAATAAAAACAGAAGTCCTGGGGTCAATTTGTCCTACTGAAACCCCTCAAGGCAGTGTCCCAATATGACCTCAGTCCAAGTACTGTAGTAAATGATGAAAGATAATAGTGAACGTTTTTTTTCTTGGCTTTTATTCTTTCTTCAAATTGTTATTATTTTTAACCCCAAGTCAATCCAGATCAAGCAGTTATATGATGAACAGGCGTTCCTATTGTGGTCGTCCCATCTTTTATAGGGGGATATATAAAGCTATGTTAATATGTCATTTCCTTTCATTAAGATGATCAGGGAGATCTGGCTGCTGTTTCTTGCAGGTTGAGTGACACACAGAGACTCTATTTGTTTTTTTCATGAAAGATTAAAAGAAATTGAAGAAAAGTTATCTGCTAAATCACAAGAATGTTTAGTGCATTCCAGAGAATTCTCTGAGCTTGAAGGAAGAAATATAGAGCTGAACAAGACAGTAAAAGAACTGGAAGAGGAATTGTTTGAGAAATCACAAGAATGTTTAGCGCTTAGCAAAGTATTGTCGGAGCTTAAACAAAAAAATGAAATTTATTTGGAAGAAAACATATCCTCTTTAATGCATAAGGAATTTAAAAACAATAATAATAATATGATTCAGGATGAATCCTTGTTGGCCCTTGACTGTGGCATCTTTATTTCTTTTATTGTTTAGTTTTGTTTCTCTAAAAAAAAAAATTGTTCATCTTAGTTTCTTTCAACTATTTCCCAAATAGAGTTCATCATCATTTAATGTCTATTTTCCATGCTGGCATGAGTTGAATGGTTTGATAGGAGTTGGCAAGCCAGAGGGCTGCACCAAGTTCTATTATCTCTTTTGGCTCAGTTTCTACAGCTGGATGTCCTTCTTAATGCCAACCATCTTACAGAGTGTACTAGGTGCCTTTTTGTGGCACCAGGTGCTTTTTATTCTCTCTCTCCTTACCTTGATGCTCTTGTTTAACTTTTTGCTGCCATATTTCTTTTGAATTACACTGCCTTTCATCATCATCGTTTAACGTCCGTTTTCTGCGCTAGCACGGGTTGGACGGTTCGACCGGGGTCTGGGAAGCCAGGGCTGCACCAGGCTCCAGTCTGATCTGGCAGTGTTTCTACAGCTGGATGCCCTTCCTAACACCAACCACTCCGCGAGTGTAGTGGGTGCTTTTTACGTGCCACCTGCACAGGGGCCAGGGGGGTCTGGCATCGGCCACGATCGGTTGGTGCTTTTAACGTGCCACCGGTTTCAATTAATTTTGGAAATAATGAAGAAAGTAAAATAACTTTCTCGTTATTAATCTGGTGTTTGGAACATAAATTACTGTAAGAGCCCATGTAATTTACGCATTTTTTTCCCCAAAAATAAAAATAAACTTTCAAAGTGTGTAAATTACATAAGTAGATGATTTCCAGAATTTTTTTAGAAATATTTTATCTGTTGAAGAAAGACATACAAGACAAGCATTCATACTGGAAGTTGACTCATTTAATGTCAGAATAGGTTTTACAGAAAAAATAAGGGCTTAACCCTTTAGTGTTTGCATTATTCTGCCAAAACTAATGCTTTTTATCCACATTGTTTTGAACTAACCAAGCATTATCTTGTAGCTATGAGATTTTGATAAGGTAGCTGTTAATTTTTAAGATGATATTGTAGGGTTGGTGTGAAAGACCAGATAGGGCTAGTTTGAACATAAAACAGGTAGAATATTTTTGGCCGGATATGGCCGGTTTAAATGCTAAAGGGTTAAATATGATGAAGTTGACTTTATTTATGCTGGATGGTATAATGCTTACATTTTCTGTATAAATTTACTAAAACCATTAATGTTTATTGGTAATTAAGCTTAATTTGCAACACCTGTGCATATTTATCAGCTTTGTTTTTGTTGATAATTCTTATCAATAACTTTTCCTGTGATCGTGATTTGAGAAGACATACAGCAGTATGCTAAAGATCGGACATAATCTCTTGTGGGAAAGAAATGTAAAATAAAGTTTATTATAAACAACACAAACACTTTGTAGTTCAATAGCTTTCAATGTGAGACCTGTTAAACAGAAATTTTGTTTTATGAGAATTTAACAAAATCTAATCATAAATAAGTGAAATTATGCTAAATACATCTAAAGTGAAAACCTTTTCCCTCTGGCCATATCAGCAATTCTGAAAACTTTTGGGTGCGAATTTTACATGAGTAGAAGCTTTTTTTAAGAAATTTTATCCTGAAAATCACCTGTGTAAATTACACAAGTGCGCAAATTACATGGGTTTTTACAGTAACATGAAATTTTGATGGAAGGTTTTAATTCAGGTCACTTAATCCCTTTTGTTACCATATTTCTGTTAAAATATTCTGCCTTTGTTTCAATTAATTTTGGAAATAATGAAGAATTTAGGTGTAGGAGTGGCTGTGTGGTAAGTAACTTGTTTACCAACCACATGGTTCAGTCCCACTGCATGGCACCTCGGGCCGACCAAAACCTTGTGAGTGGATTTGGTAGACGGAAACGGAAAGAAACCTGTCGTATATATGTGTGTGTTTGTCCCTCCCCAACATTGCTTGACAACCGATGCTGATGTGTTTACGTCCCCCGTAACTTAGCAGTTCGGCAAAAGAAACCGATAGAATAAGTACTAGGCTTACAAAGAATAACTCCTGGGGTCAATTTGCTCGACTAAAAAGGCGGTGCTCCAGCATGGCCACAGTCAAATGACTGAAAACAAGTAAAAGAGTAAATTAGTAAAATAATTTTCTGATTATCAATCTGATGCCTGCAGCATAAATTAGCACGAAATTTTGATGGGAGCTTTTAATTAAGATCGTTTCAAATGAAGAAACTTTCATCATAGAACCAGGAGTGTTTTCAGGCAGGTTGGTCACAAAACGGTCAAATTGTTTATTCCTGTCTCAGTATTGTGAAATGCATTGTTTTTGATTTTTTCCAGAATGAAAATGAACATTTCCTGAGGTTTGAAAATGAAATGTTAAAGAATATGTTAACAATGAAAGAAAATGAGTCTCATATGCCCAGGTAAGACTTCCAAATCTATTTTAACCTTTTCTCGACTATATTTTTAATGTGTGTGTGAGTGGGTGTGTACAGGCTCTTGTGTGTATGTATTGACTCTTTGTTTTAATTGATATCCAACATCTAGGTGCAGGCATGGCTGTGTAGTAAGAAGCTTGCTTCCCAGCTACATGGTTTCAGGTTCAATCCCATCGTGTAGCACTTTGGGCAAGTGTCTTCTTCTGAAGCCTCAGGCTGACCAAAGCCTTCATCATCATCATCATCATAATCTGTTTCTTTACTACCCACAAGGGGCTAAACACAGAGGGGGAAAAACAAGGACAGACAAACAGATTAAGTCGATTACATCGACCCCAGTGTGTAACTGGTACTTCATTTATCGACCCCGAAAGGATGAAAGGCAAAGTTGACCTCGGCGAAATTTGAACTCAGAACGTAACGGCAGACGAAATACCGCTAAGCATTTCGCCCGGTGTGCTAACGTTTCTGCCAGCTCATCATCATAATCGTTTAACGTTCGCTTTCCATGCTGGCATGGGTTGGATGATTTGACTGAGGACCGGTGAGCCAGATGGCTGCACCAAGCTCCAATCTTGATCTAGGAGAGTTTCTACAGCTGGATGCCCTTCCTAACGCCAACCACTCCGAGAGTGTAGTGGCTGCTTTTACGTGCCACCAGCATGAGGGCCAGTCAGGCGGTACTGGCAACGGCCATGCTCAAATTGTGCTTTTCGTGCCACCTGAACAGGATCCAGTCCAGCGGCACTGGCAACAACCTCGCTCGAATGTTATTTTTCACGTGCCACCAGCACAAGTGCCAGTAAGGTGATGCTGGTAATGATCACGCTCGAATGGTGGTTTTTACGTGCCACCAGCATGGAAGCCAGTCAGCTGCTCTGGCAACGATCACGCTTGGATGGTGCTCTTAGCGCTCCACCAGTGAGTGGATTTGATTGACGGAAACAAAAAGAACCCCATTGTGTGTGTGTGTGTGTATGTGTGTGGTTGTCCCAGGACTACAGCAGAAGACACTTGTCCCAGGTGCCATACAGTGGGATTGCCAGTACTTGCTTCTCCTTTGCATGCATGAACTATGAAAATTATGAAGCAGATATTATCATCTTCTTTAGAAGAATGGTGTATTTGATGTATGTGGTAGTGAAACTGCATTGAAAATTGGTTTTATAAACTTTCTTTACAGCCCAACTAAAAAACCTCGCCTCTCTGTCCCTGATCACGATGAAACCAAGGAATTCCTTGAGTTGGAGTTACAGTGTGTCAACGATGGAATCAAATTGAGTGTATGTATATCCATAGGTTATTATTTATCATCATCATTATCGTTTAACGTCCGTTTTCCATGCTAGCATGGGTTGGACGGTTCAACTGGGTCTGGGAAGCCAGAAGGCTGTGCCAGGCCCAGTCTGATCTGGCAGTGTTTCTACAGCTGGATTCCCTTCCTAACGCCAACCACTCCATGAGTGTAGTGGGTGCTTTTTATGTGCCACCTGCACAGGTGCCAGACGAGGCTGGTAAACGGCCACAATTGGATGGTGCTTTTTACGTGGCAACGGCCATATTTATCGTTATCATTTAACATTTGTCTTCCATGCATGTGTAGTGGATATGTGTGTGTATTAATAAATGCATAAGTTGTTTCATGATTAAAAAGGGATTTATTTACATGGATTATAAATACACTACATACAATTGTAAGCAAATGCTACGCATTGCTTGTACAGAGCACATAATAAAGATGAATATGTTTGTGTGTGTGGGTGTGTGCGTGAATCATTCTAAACAGTAGCCTGTAGGCATTTTCTCTGTCGTCTCCAAAACGCGGGGTGTCTGCTGGTGTGTCAGTTCCGATTGTGTTTCTTTCTCTGTTTTTCCCTTGTATTTATATTTCAAACAGCTAGAAAGATAGACATACTGCAACAGAGCCACCACTTGAGTAGGTCAGCGCTTGTCCAGTTGAACTTGGCTTGACATGGCTGAGGTCGCAGGTCAAAGGAGATGATCAATCACTTTTTGACAGAACAAAGGATCTTTAAATTTCGCGCCTATACATGCATTGGTATTTGACGACCGATAATTCTTGGATTCGATTTTGAATCTAGGCTTAGAGAAGAAAGTGAGAAAGCCACAGAGATCGAACGATATTGGAAATGTTATTTTTTGTGTGTATGCAGAAAAAATTTACACATCGTAACAGACAAATGAACAATAAAATTATGAAGCAAAGGTTTACTGTTTGTGTGTGCTATATGGTGGGCAATATGTATTTGTGCCCAGGCAGAAATATGTTGGCACGTTGAAAGAGATGTGCGTCTATTGATTACTTGACCCACTAGAGGTCTAATAGAGGCAAGGTGTCTTTCAGTGGCGAAAAAGATCGAGTGATAGCACACATGAGAATATGACTTGTAAATGTGTGTGAATATGCAGTTAGCAAAAATATATTTACAAGAAAGCAAAACATGCAAAACATGCAAAAATGAAAGAAATGTTCATCGGCAAAGTTCGATTGTGAAATGTTCCGTAAATGTTCATACAGACAGTTTTTCGTTGATGTGGAACAACGTTTTTGTTTTCGTTTTTTTTTTTTTTTTATGCACATAAATGTTCTTTGATTTCTCTGGGTTTGTATGTGGGTGATGCAGTTATGTGAGTTATGTGTTGATGTATGCATTTCATTTAGGAAGATGGACAAGTTAAAAGTTCGGAACCTACCCGAAAAACTTGCATAAACCTTGCTGGCCATCGAACTGTTCTTCCCGATTTGGTGTGTCGGGGTTGTGCAGAATCTGTGGTGTTTGCTGGAGTTGTTGAGTCTGTTCGAGGAAAGGAGGGAACTGAATGTAAGTCCTCCTCGATGAAAGCTTTTTTTAAACGATCAATCGAGACTGTATTTCGTTTGCCTCCAATATGGAGGACGAAATACTTGGGTTCTCTTTTGATAACCTTGTAGGGCCCGGAATATGGTGGGCGAAGTTGAGATGGTATCCCATCATTCCTCACGAAAACATGAGTCCAAGTGTTGATATCTTTTGGGACTCGTGAAACGACGTTCTGTTGTCTGGGGCCTGAAGGTGATAACTGCGACATGGATGTCCGTAATCGGTGCACATATTGTTGTGGGTCAGGAAAGCCTTGTGAAACAGGTTCGATCATCTGCCCAGGTAAGGTGAGTGCTGTGCCATAAACGAGTTCAGCCGGAGTATATCCCAGTTCTTCCTTAACCGTGGATCGAATTCCAAGGAGGATGAGAGGGAGATGTTCCAACCAGTGAGAACTGTCTAGAGCTGCTTTGATAGATGCCTTGAGTTGGCGGTGAAAGCATTCGACCATGCCATTTGCTGCAGGGTGGTAAGCCGTAGTGCGGGTGTGTTTACACCCGAGGAGACGAGTCAGCTCGGTGAAAAGGTGGGAATCGAACTGACGTCCTCTGTCGGTGGTGATTGTTGTGGGTGTGCCAAAACGCGAAACCCATTGTGATATCAGCGTTTTGGCGACCGTTTCTGCTGATATATCAGATAAGGGCCAGGCTTCGGGCCATCGCGAAAAATGATCTACGCAGGTAAGCAAATACGAATAGTTCTGCGAAGGTGGCAGGGGTCCGACGATATCAATGTGAACGTGCTGAAATCGTGCGTCGGTTTGCGAAAATGAACCGATTGATGATTTTATGTGCCGGTGGATTTTCGCTTTTTGGCACGCAACACAGCACTTGGTCCATTCTCTGATATCCTTGTTGATACTGGTCCACACAAAACGGGTCGATATCAGCTTTTGAGTGGAGCGAATACCAGGATGTGACAGAGAATGCAGAGTGGAGAAAACTTCTCGATGATGTTTCTGTGGTACATAAGGGCGTTGGTAACCAGTGGAGATATCACACCAAATATGGGCTGTGGATGATGGTAGCGGAACATGCTGAAATTTCAGAGATGACGAATTCTGGAGCTTTAGAAGTTTTTCGTCATTCTCCTGGTCAGCTGCTATACGTGCCAGATCAATTGTAGACGTGGTGTGGATAGCATTGATCTGCGCGTGTGAAAGTGCATCGGCTGCTAAGTTGGTCGTCCCTTTGATGTGGCGTATATCCGTTGTGTACTGCGATATGAAGTCGAGGTGGCGGATTTCTCTCAGCGAGTGGCGATCCGGCTTGGTGTTAAATGCATATACTAATGGCTTGTGGTCGGTGTATATGGCAAAATTGGTACCTTCTAGCATGTGACGGAAATGCTTAACGGCTAGGTATGCCGCTAATAATTTCCGACTGAATGTGCTGTATTTGGTTTCCGCGGGTTTTAACCGCTTAGAAAAGAAAGACAACGGTTGCCATATACCGTCAACAAGCTGCTGTAGTACACCTCTAACTCCGGAATCGGATGCATCAACGAGTAAACATCGTGGGGCGTCTGGTTTTGGATAAACCAACATGGTAGCGTTAGATAACGCTTTTTTCAGGGCAGCAAAAGAAGCGAGTTGATCTTCGGTCAGAGCTATATCTGCAATTTTGCAAGTTCGCTGATGTAGCAAATCCATGAGCGGTTGCGCTATCTCAGCGAGGTGGGGTATGAACCATCGATAGAAATTCGCTAGACCGAGATATTCCCTTAATTTGCGGAGAGATGTGGGTGGTGGAAAATCCACGATGGCCATGACTTTCTCGGGAAGGGGACAAATTCCATTCTTATCGATGATGTGCCCAAGAAAATGAAGGGAAGCAACTCCGAACAAACATTTAGTAGGGTTGATAACAACACCAAATTGACGGAGGCGTTTGAATAGTAGGTGATGGTGTTGGTTACGTTCTTCGTCCGAGTTACTGGCCACGAGTATGTCGTCTATGTAGGTATAGACGAAGGCAAACCTCTAGTCACTATGTCGATAAACCTTTGGAATGTCTGTGCTGCATTGCGTAAACCGAAAGGCATACGCAGGAATTCAAACATTCCGAAAGGCGTAGTAACTGCTGTCTTCGAGATGTCCACAGGTTCCACTGGGATTTGGTTGTATGCTCGCACAAAGGTCGATTTTGGAAAAGATTTGAGCTCCATGCAGCGAGCTCGAAAAGTCTTGAAGAAAAGCACCGGATAGGCATCACTGATAGTGCTTTTATTCAGCGATCGATAATCGCCGCAAACCCGCCAATCGGTCGATGATTTTTTTGGGACGCAGTGTATCGGCGAGGACCAGTTGCTGCTGGAAGGGCGGATGATTCCGAGGTCAAGCATGTGCTGGAATTCCCGCTTGACGGCCTGGAGACGATCAGATGGTAACCTTCTGGGCCTTGCAGCAACAGGTGGACCGCTGGTTTTGATGTGGTGGGTAACGTCGTGTTTGATCGGCTGGTTGTGGAATACTGGTCGAGCGACGTCCGGATATTCCTTCAGGATGGAACTGTGACGAGTCGTTGTTGTAAGCAATACTGTGGCCATACGAGCGGCTATACCACGCACAGTAAGCCTGGTGGTGCTGTCAACAAGTTGTCTGTTCTTTATGTCTACCAGGAGACCGAAATGATGCAGGAAATCGGCTCCTAAGATAGGGGTCGGCAGTTTAGCGACGCCAAATACCCACTGAAATGTGCGGCGTAGTCCTAAGTTCAATGTTAGGGACTGTTCACCGTAGGTTGGAATGGGTGAATGGTTGACTGCCTGAAGACAGACTGATGTCTCTTTTCTTTTTCCAGAAGTGTTGGAGACAGGGATGATGCTGACTTCCGCACGGTGTCAACCAGGAAAAGCGTGCCTGTTACCCGATCGCAAACGAAAAACAGGCGACTGTGTGGGTGCAAACCAGGAACTTCCGTCGCGTTCAATTCCTGGCTGTGCCGTTTCCCGAACTGGGTGAGGAAAACGAGCACGGTACCGTACATTTTTGTGCCCGTGTTCCGAATGTCCGGTGGTACCAACACGTGTCATGTGAATTGCGGGTAGCACTGGGGCTTCGGGACCGTCTGCCTCTCGTCGCGATTGGCTGGTGCTTCGACGCTGGGGACTAAGCTTTAGGGCCTGTATTTGGGTTGTGAGGATCTGTATTTGAGCAGCTTGCTGTGTCATTAATGCACGCAAGTCCGAAAAATCGGAAGAACTGGTTTGTGCACGGAAAGGATTGGTACTGGGAACGGCTGGCGTCACCGTCGATACCGTTGGATATTTGTGCGGTACTTCGGCTATTTTGTCAGCTAGATCCGCCAGTTCTTCAATGGATGTATTTTCTCTAGTAGAAGCGAGAACAACCTGGGTATTGGAGGGCAGACGCTGGAGAAAAAGCTGCTTGAAAATTTTTTCTGGGAGGCTCTCATCTCCGAGAAGCTGCTTCATTCTACAAAGAAGCTGGGACGGCGTTTTGTCACCCAATTCTTCCGATATCAGAAGCTGGTGAAGTCGTTTCTGTTGCGATTCGGAGGTTCTGTTTATCAGCGTGGTTTTAAAAGTGTCGTACGACACAGAACCGGGTGGTGCCATGATAAGATCACGGACAACGTTTGTTATTTCTGGCGACAGAGAACCGATAACATGCGAAAGTCGAGACGCATTGCTCAGTATTCTGTGAGAGGAAAACTGTGCCTCTATATGGTAAAACCATAATGCAGGGTCGTGGGTCCAGAATGGTGGAATTTTCAAAGAAATTGCCGCTTGGAATGCCATGTCGATCTGAGGTATGATGTTGGCCGCTGGATTCTGTTCCGGGAGGTCCATTGTGTTCGTCGGAATTCTCAGGTGTTTCATTGCCGGGTGATGTGCAAGCTGTAATTCTTCAACGTGGTTGATGAAGCTGGTTCCGGGGAAGGCGCAATTTGTTTGACGGGGTCACCAAATGTAGTGGATGTGTGTGTGTATTAATAAATACATAAATTGTTTCATGATTAAAAAGGGATTTATTTACATGGATTATAAATACACTACATACAATTGTAAGCAAATGCTACACATTGCTTGCATAGAGCACATAATAAAGATGAATATGTTTGTGTGTGTGGGTGTGTGCGTGAATCATTCGAAACAGTAGCCTGTAGGCATTTTCTCTGTCGTCTCCAAAACGTGGGGTGTCTGCTGGTGTGTCAGCTCCGATTGTGTTTCTTTCTCTGTTTTTCCCTTGTATTTATAATATTTCAAACAGCTAGAAAGATAGACATACTGCAACAGAGCCACCACTTAAGTAGGTCAGCGCTTGTACAGTTGAACTTCGCCTGACATGGCTGAGGTCGCAGGTCAAAGGGAGATGATCAATCAGTTTTTGACAGAACAAAGGATCTTTAAATTTCGCGCCTATACATGCATTGGTTTTTGACGACCGATGATTCTTGGATTTGATTTCGAATCTAGGCTTAGAGAAGGAAGTGCTAACTCTTACACATGTATAAGTAGGACGGTTGACAGGGGCCAGCCAGGTAGAAGACTACCTCAGGATACTGTGTCTGTTTTGACAGAGTTTTTACGACTGGATGCCCTTCTAAATGCTAATCACTTTACAGAGTGGACTGGATGCTTCTAACATGGCACCAGCACTGGCAGGGTCACCAAGTAACTTGCAAGACAAGGAATTTTGGGGAGGGTAGGGGCATTTAAAGAGGGGACTTGTGTCAGAGGATAAAAGGTTAGTGTGACTGAGAGATAGATACAGGTGTCTTGCTATAGAGGAGCTACCTGGTTACCCAGCGAGAGACAGAGAAGAGAAAAAAAAGGGTTGGGTTGTGGGGTTTAAAGTTCCTTCCTGAGTCATATAGATTCATAAGGCTAGTTTCCCAGTTACTGTGATGTGTATATTCCTTCCTGGATGCGGCACTAGTCCTTTACAAGATGACATGCTTTTGCCAGCTGAGTGGACTGGAGTAACATGAAGTGATGTGTTTTGCTCAAGAACACAACACACCGCCTGGTCCCAGAATTGAAACCAAAATCTTATGACCATGAGTTCAACACCCTAACCACTAAGCCACTTGCCTCCACTTATTCGTCTCTATTTTATTCTTATTCTTTAATTCTTTTACTTGTTTCAGCCATTTGACTGTGACCATGCTGGAGCACACCCTTGGAGAGTTTTAACCAAAAAAATCGACCCCAGGACTTATTTTTAATTACTGTACTTATTCTATCAGTCTGTTTTAAACACACCAACACTGGTTGTCAAGCAGTGATGGGGGGGGGGGGACAAACACACACACACACACACACATATATACAACAGGCTTCTTTCAGTTTCCATTTCCCAAATCTACTCACAAGGCTTTAGTCAACTCGAGACTATAGCAGAAGACACTTGCCCAAGGGGCCACACACTGGGATTGAACCCAGAACCATGTGGCTGGGAAACGGGCTTCTTACCACATATCCATGCCTATGCCTATTTTAGATATTCCTATTAGAAAGCTCTGCACCACATCTTGGTGCTGTACACCAACTTAACTAGGCTTATAAGATGGCAATTTTGAATATTATAAACCTAATTGTTAACCCTTTAGCATTCAGATTATTCTGTCAAATGTAAAGCTTATGTATTCACACCATGTAAAATTAATCTTGCATCATTTCATGGCTTCGAGATTTCAATGATGTGATTGTTTATTTTTAAAATGACACAATAAGGTAGCTATGAATGACCATATCTGACTAGTTTGAACATAAAATACATAGAATATTTTGGCCGGATATGGCCGGTTTAAATACTAAAGGGTTAAAGATGAAATATCTTTTCTGCGTGGATTTGAGAGGTGCAACGAAATATCAAAATGTTTTTTTCTCTTTTGAACTTCTTCAACTGAATCTATAAACAGATTCTGTAGATCACTTTCAGTTAGCATCAGCCACTAATTGCCAACAGGATCTCTTTCTCTCCCTTTTTTTCTCTTCCTTTTCTGAACAATAGATTCCATTATATCACTCTTTTTAGCACTACCACTTTGACCCATGGGCACCTTTGTCAGAATCCACTCTGTCGCAAGCATTCTTTTGGCTGAGCATTCTCATGATTTTTTGAGAAACTTTCATCCTTGGCATTTTCCCCAAGATGTCAGAAACCAACACTGAATCTTGTGAACAATTTTCCTACTTCTTTGATGTCCATGGACTTTGTTGCAACCTAAATACCACACATCACCTCACGCTCACACAAACTCTATGTCCTATTCCTCTCCAAGCCACAGATTTCTCAGCCTGTATCCATAATCCATCTGCACCATTGAGGCTACATTCTTTGCTCAAACTCTATTCTGAAAGGTTGTGTCTGCATTTGTTCAGACTCCTCTCATCTTCCACTAGGGTTTCAGAAATTATGCAAGCTCAGTTTCCCTTACTCCTTCATATTCATCTGCTCCATTTGTCGCCCTCTGAACTCCTTGAACCACTTGTAACTCTTCATCTACATCTTCCCCTGCATTGTGGGTGGATTTGCTAGACGGAAACTGAAAGAAGCCTGTTATTTATTTGTATATATATATATATATATATATATATATATAGTTATGTGTTTGTCCTTCCACCATCACATTACTACCATCTTGGTGTGTTTACATCCCCGTAACTTAGCAGTTCAGCAAAGGAGACCAATAGAATAAGTACCAGGCTTACAAAGAATAAGTCCAGGCAGCACTGCAGCATGGCCACAATCAATCAAAATGACTGAAACAAGTAAAAGAGTAAGAAAGTATATATTTTCCCACACACTTCCACTTCCCCCAATTGCTTACATGATGCCTGTTTATTATTAGATGAATGGGGCTGTTGAGAATTAAGATTATTTTCTTTGCTAATTATGTTATGAAGTGTGAGTGAATGTACAGAAATAGTCAAACCTTTCATCGCAGAATACAATGTAATTATAGGAAAATTATCTGTGACACGAATCCTATTGAAAGTGTAACAGGATGAAGGTCTCAGGAACACTTGAGGAGTGTCGGTCTAATCCTGTTACATTCAATTGTGTTGAAAGGAAAACCAAAGCTTCGACTATCTTCAACAGCAATAAATAATACTTTATTTTTGTCTGGATTCGCAAATAAAATATATGCACATATATTTTCTTCGGGGCGAACCGGTAGCCAAGTCCATAAAACTATTCACAACAGTTAACTTGTGTGAGCCAAAATGCTGTCTTCGTTCCCTCGTAGAAGGGGGCTTTTCTACGTGTTAGGTTTTCCTTGAGAGAAGGTTTAGTTGTGTCCACTTGATAGGGCTGCAGCTTCAAAAAGACTGATCTAGCGGGAAAACTTTCTGTTCGCAGTTCTCTGCGCATGAGGGAACTTCCGGCGGCCTACCGGAAGTAATCCAACTCTGTGCATGCGTGCTGAAAACTTCCAAAATAGCATCACTACAGAAGTATTTCTTTGTTCTTACAGGTGGAAGAGGAAAAGATTGAAAAGGAGAGACAAAGGCTGAAAGAAGAAAAAACGAATCATGACAGAGAAGTGAAAGCTTTCATTGACTCAAAAACAGATCTGATGCAAAAAGTGCAAAGTACAGAAATTGAAAATATGTACTTGCTGTCTAAACTGCAAAATAGTCAAGAACGTGTGAAGAGCCTTGAAGAAGAGCTTCAGCATGCACAAAGATCTAGTTTGTTAGATACTAGCTGTTGTAGTAATTCTGGAGATAGGCCGTTACTGAATCTAAGCAACATCACTAGTCGTTCAGCTTCACGATCTGCACGTATAGCAGACTATAACCTGCTTAATGATCAAATATTTAATTTGGAGTCCCAAGTCCAAATTTTGGAAAGCCAGGTTCAGAAACTGTCTCATGATCTTCAATTGGCAAAAGAGCAAATCTTATCTAAATCTGAAGAAATAACTTTCTTATCATCGGAAAATAATGAACAAAAACTAGAACTTAATAAATTGATTGCAGAAAATGACAAACTTAATCAACTTGTTCAGGACAAAACGCCTGTTTTTGAGCATAAAGAATACATCGACTTGAAGACACAACTTAATAAAGTTATGCAAGATAATGAAAAATTGAACTACAAACTAAAACTCAAAGCAGAAGAACTAACATATTTATCAAGAGCATCAGTGGATCAGCAAGTGCAATTAGATGATAAAATTCCTGAATTAAGTACTTCTGAAGAAAGTAAAACACCAGAAGATAACAATGATGTTCTTTCTGAACTTCAAGAACAATTAGCAGCAACAATTAGAGAAAAGGAGAAAATTGCACTTGAACTTGCAATAAAAGGTGAAGAATGTACAAAATTGCAAGAAAATGTGGAGATTGCTCATCTTGTTGTTTTAGAAATGAAAAAATCTTTGAAAGAAACCAGAGAACACTTACTAGCTCAAAAAGATGTAGATCTTTCACAAATCGAACAGTTAGATACCAGCATCAGAAAATCTATGAGCTTAAACTCTGCTGATAGGAGTCAATGGAAATCCGTTTCAATTGTTCATCAAGTTAACTTGAAAGATAATGATAAGGATGATTCTGATGTCCTAATTACGTCTCTTGAAGATTATGACTCAAGTGATATTTCTGACTTAGCATCCAAAAGTCAGCTTCTTGAATGCCAAACAAGTCTAGATAAGAAAATTCAAGAATGTCATTCTTTGAAGGATGAAATTAATTCTCTGAAAAAAGAAGTTGAAATTAAAACTAAAGAATGTTCATCACTCAAAATTAAATTAGAATCCTTTGAAAGTGTAAGTGAAGTGAGGTCCAACCCTATTATTGTTAGTCAACAGAATTCCAATGAATCTGATTCTGAGCTAGAAAGGCTCAAACATGGAAGTGGAGAGCTTGTTGAAGATGAGAATCTACAGATACAGAATAATTTGCATCAGTTAAATTCATTGGCAAGAGACTGTACACTTGACAAACAAGAATATGACTACCTGAAAGGAGAGTTGCTTTCAAACAAAGCAGAATTAGAGGCTAAAAGACAACAATGTGAAGATTTGGTTGAACAATTAAGCGAAATGAAGTCAAAATTCTCTGATTATAAAACACAAAAAGATAAGGAAATAGAAGCCTTGCAATGTTCTTTACAAAGATTAGAATCCAAAGCTCTAGAATATGATGTACTTGTTGAAGAAATTGGAAGATCAGAGGGTGAGAGTAAAGAGAAGGCAGATATTATCTTGTTGAAAAGTGAACTTTCTCATAAAACGAAAGAGTTGAATGATCTGAAAGAGAAACATAAATTACTATTTGAATCGTCGGAATCTAAGATCCAAAATTTTGCCGCTTTGGAGAAAGAAATAAGAGATTTTAATATATTAGATGCAGAGCAAGAAGAACAGCTGTTTTCTGCTGATGTAAATCTTCAATCTGCCAAACAAGAAATTTGTGATGGACTAGAGCTAAATTTATCTCATTCAGGATATATTGATAATATACAACCAAATTCTTTTGACATCAATGAAGATGACATTATAGAACTCAGAAAAGAATTAAAATCAAAACTGACTTACATTAATGAACTGAAGAGAGATAATTCTAATTTGAAAGACTCATTAGAGAGACTTACTGCTGAGAATGCTGGTTTTATCAGTCTTGACAGTAAATTGAATGTTTGTCAAAAAGAACTGCAATCCAAGGTTGATGAATGCCATAATTTAGCTGCAGAACTTGATCTTAGGGCACAGGATAGTGAAATGATAAAGGAACTTGAAGAGAACCTTTCTGCCAAATCACAAGAGTGCTTATTTCTCTCCAAAGAATTGTCTTTACTGAAAGAAAGAAAGATGGATGATAATGAAAGAGTAACAGAGCTTCCTGAAATTAAAGAAAGTGAGATGGATGAAGATTAAAAGAAATTGAAGAAAAGTTATCTGCTAAATCACAAGAATGTTTAGTGCATTCCAGAGAATTCTCTGAGCTTGAAGGTAGAAATATAGAGCTGAACAAGACAGTAAAAGAACTGGAAGAGGAATTGTCTGAGAAATCACAAGAATGTTTAGCGCTTAGCAAAGTATTGTCGGAGCTTAAACAAAAAAATATGGAGGAGAGTATAACAGTGAAGGAACTAGAAGAGAAATTGTCTGAAAAGTCAGAAGAATGTTCAGCTCTTTTCAAAGAATTGTCTGAACTTAAGGATGGAAAAATGGAGGAGAGTGTAACAGTAAAGGAACTAGAAGTGAAATTGTCTGAAAAATCGCAAGAATGTTCAGCACATTCCAGGGAATTGTCTGAACTTAAAGAAAGAAAGATTGAGGAAAGTGAAATGGTGAAAGAACTAGAAGAGAAATTGTCTGAGAAATCACAAGAATGTTTAGCGCTTACCAAAGTATTGTCTGAACTTAAGGAAGGGAAAATGGAGGAGAGTGTAACAGTAAAGGAACCAGAAGTGAAATTGTCGGACAAGTCAGAAGAATGTTCAGTTCTTTCCAAAGAATTGTCTGAACTTAAGGATGGAAAAAGAGAGTTGAGTGAAATAGTGAAAGAGCTAGAAAAGAAATTGTCTGAAAAGTCAGAAGAATGCTCTGCTCTTTCTCAAGAATTGTCTGAACTTAAAGAAAGAAAGATTGAGGAAAGTGAAATGGTGAAAGAACTAGAAGAGAAATCACAAGAGTGCTTAGCTCTTTCTCAAGAATTATCTCAACTTAAAGAAAGAAAGATGGAGGAAGTGAAATGGTGAAAGAACTAGAAGAGAAATCACAAGAGTGCTTAGCTCTTTCTCAAGAATTATCTCAACTTAAAGAAAGAAAGATGGAGGAAAGTGAAATGGTGAAAGAACTAGAAGAGAAATCACAAGAGTGCTTAGCTCTTTCTCAAGAATTATCTCAACTTAAAGAAAGAAAGATGGAGGAGAGTAAAATAGTGAAAGAACTAGAAGAAAAATTCAATGACAAATCACAAGAATGTTTAGCGCTTATGAAAGTATTGTCTGAACTTAAGGAAGAGAAAATGGTGGAGAGTGTAACAGTAAAGGAACTAGAAGAGAAGTTGTCTGAAAAGTCAGAAGAATGTTTAGCACATTCCAGGGAATTGTCTGAACTTAAAGAAAGAAAGATTGAAGAAAGTGAAATGGTGAAAGAACTAGAAGAGAAATTGTCTGACAAATCGCAAGAATGTTTAGCGCTGACCAAAGTATTGTCTGAACTTAAGGATGGGAAAATGGAGGAGAGTGTAACAGTAAAGGAACTAGAAGAGAAATTGTCTGAAAAATCGCAGAATGTTCAGCACATTCCAGAGAATTGTCTGAACTTAAAGAAAGAAAGATTGAAGAAAGTGAAATGGTGAAAGAACTAGAAGAGAAATTGTCTGAGAAATCGCAAGAGTGTTTAGCACATGACCAAAGTATTGTCTGAACTTAAGGATGAAAATAAGGAGAGTGTAACAGTAAGAACTAGAAGAGAAAATGGTGAAATGTAGTGTGCAAAAATCACAAGATGCTTAGCACTTCCAGAGTATTGTCTGAACTTAAGAAAGGAAAGATGAAGAAGAGTGAACAGTAAAGAACTAGAAGAGAATTGTCTGAGAAATCACAAGAGTGCTTAACACATTCCAGAGAATTGTCTGAACTTAAAGAAAGAAAGATTGAAGAAAGTGAAATGGTGAAAGAACTAGAAGAGAAATTGTCTGACAAATCGCAAGAATGTTTAGCGCTGACCAAAGTATTGTCTGAACTTAAGGATGGGAAAATAGAGGAGAGTGTAACAGTAAAGGAACTAGAAGAGAAATTGTCTGAAAAATCACAAGAGTGCTTAGCACATTCCAGAGAATTGTCTGAACTTAAAGAAAGAAAGATTGAAGAAAGTGAAATGGTGAAAGAACTAGAAGAGAAATTGTCTGACAAATCGCAAGAATGTTTAACGCTGACCAAAGTACTGTCTGAACTTAAGGATGGAAAAATGGAGGAGAGTGTAACAGTAAAGGAACTAGAAGAGAAATTGTCTGAAAAATCACAAGAGTGCTTAGCACATTCCAGAGAATTGTCTGAACTTAAAGAAAGAAAGATTGAAGAAAGTGAAATGGTGAAAGAACTAGAAGAGAAATTGTCTGAGAAATCACAAGAGTGCTTAGCACATTCCAGAGAATTGTCTGAACTTAAAGAAAGAAAGATTGAAGAAAGTGAAATGGTGAAAAAATTAGAAGAGAAATTGTCTGACAAATCGCAAGAATGTTTAGCGCTGACCAAAGTATTGTCTGAACTTAAGGAAGGGAAAATGGAGGAGAGTGTAACAGTAAAGGAACTAGAAGAGAAATTGTCTGAAAAATCGCAAGAATGTTCAGCACATTCCAGAGAATTGTCTGAACTTAAAGAAAGAAAGATTGAAGAAAGTGAAATGGTGAAAGAACTAGAAGAGAAATTGTCTGAGAAATCACAAGAGTGCTTAGCACATTCCAGAGAATTGTCTGAACTTAAAGAAAGAAAGATTGAAGAAAGTGAAATGGTGAAAGAACTAGAAGAGAAAATGTCTGAGAAATCACAAGAGTGCTTAGCTCTTTCTCAAGAATTATCTCAACTTAAAGAAAGAAAGATGGAGGAGAGTGAAATGGTGAAAGAACTAGAAGAAAAATTCAATGACAAATCACAAGAATGTTTAGCGCTTATGAAAGTATTGTCTGATCTTAAGGAAGAGAAAATGGTGGAGAGTGTAACAGTAAAGGAACTAGAAGAGAAGTTGTCTGAAAAGTCAGAAGAATGTTTAGCACATTCCAGAGAATTGTCTGAACTTAAAGAAAGAAAGATTGAGGAAAGTGAAATGGTGAAAGAACTAGAAGAGAAATTGTCTGAGAAATCACAAGAGTGCTTAGCTCTTTCTCAAGAATTATCTCAACTTAAAGAAAGAAAGATGGAGGAGAGTAAAATGGTGAAGAAACTAAAGGAGAAATTGTCTGAGAAGTCAGAAGAATGTTTAGCACATTCCAGAGAATTGTCTGAGCTTCAAGCTGGGGAAATGAAAACTGAGAAGCACTTTGCATGTGAGCTTGAACAAAAACGTAAAGAACAAATTGAGCTGACCAATGAATTAGCTGCTTTCAAACAAGACAAAGAAAATCAAATTAATGATTTGGAAAAGCAGCTTATGGTTAAGACCCAAGAATATAACTCTCTTTCTGAAAACCTCAAGTCATTAGAAATAACTCATTCTGGTATACAGTCGGATCTCAAGAAGGAATTGGAAGAGAAGTGTCAACTCTATGAATGTCAGTCCAATGAATTGGATACTATTCTTCAGAAATATTCCAGTCTTCAAGGCTCATTGTTAGAGCTGAAGAGTGACATTGCAAAGAAATATAATGAAATTAAGGACAAAGACTTAGAAATTGAAGAACTTCGACATCAAGCATTATGTCTACAGTCTCAACTGACAAAAAAAGATCAGGTATTTACATTTGATTTTTCCAATTAAAAATTTTTTTTTAAAATTTGATAATTCAATTTTGACTTCTCCATCAACTTTTCTGCCCTTGTTCTGTATCTTAATAATCAATTGAAAAAATTTGCTTGCTTCATTCATACACATACTTAAATGCCATACTTTCATCTAGTTTAGTTCCACACTAAACTGAAATGAGTGCTAAGTTCAGTACATCATCATCATCATCGTTTAGCGTCCGCTTTCCATGCTAGCATGGGTTGGACGGTTCAACTGGGGTCTGTGAAGCCAGAAGGCTGCACCAGGCCCAGTCTGATCTGGCAATGTTTCTACGGCTGGATGCCCTTCCTAACGCCAACCACTCCATGAGTGTAGTGGGTGCTTTTTACGTGCCACCGGTACAATCAATTAAAAAAAATACTTAATTCTTTAGCATTTAGATTACTTCAGCTCAATGCTTATTTATTCACACTGTCTTGAATTAATCATGCATTATTTTGTAGCCTTGATATTTTGACGATGTGATTGTTTTATTTTTAGAATGTCATTATAAGGTAGGTGTGAGAGGTGAGATCCAGCCAGTTTGAATATGACAGGTAGAATATTTGGAGTGTATATGGCCAGTTTTAACACGGAAGCATTAAAGACCAATGCCTTTAAGACTATCAGTTGATTATAAAATTTTTACACCAATACACATACCTCTGCTGGTGACAAAAGGCCTCTCGCATAGAGTGAAAGGCAGACTGTATGATGCGTGTGTACGAACAGCATGCTACATGGCAGTGAAACATGGGCCGTGACTGCTGAGGATATGCGTAAGCTCGCTAGAAATGAAGCCAGTATGCTCCGATGGATGTGTAATGCCGGTACTCACACTCGGCAGAGTGTAAGTACCTTGAGAGAAAAGCTGGACCTAAGAAGCATCAGTTGTGGTGTGCAAGAGAGACGTTTGCGCTGGTATGGTCATGTGGTGAGAATGGATGAAGATAGTTGTGTGAAAAAGTGCCACACCCTAGCGGTTGAGGGAACCTGTGGAAGAGGCAGACCCAGGAAAACCTGGGACGAGGTGGTGAAGCACGACCTTCGAACTTTAGGTCTCACTGAGGAAATGACTAGAGACCGAGACCTCTGGAAGTGTGCTGTGCGCGAGAAGACCTGGCAGGACAAGTGAGTCCACAACCCGTGGCCTTCTACATGGGATGGAGCCAGCCTACGTATGCATACCTTCCCTTCTTGGGACACAAAACTCTACTTGTGAAGACGTGTTGAGGCAAGTGAGGATCAGAATCGAAATCGATCAATGGAAATTGCGGATGTGCTACCAGTGCCGGTGGCATGTCGAAACTCTGCTTGTGAAGACCCATTGAGGCAAGTGAGGATCAGAATCGAAATCGATCAATGGAAATCGATCAATGGAAATTGCAGATGTGTTACCAGTGCCGGTGGCATGTAAAAGAACTTTCCGTTTCGCGACCGTTGCCAGCACTGCCCCGTTTCGTGTCCGTTGCCAGCCTCGCCTGGCCCTCGTGCTGGTGGCACATAAAAAGCACCATCCGTTCGTGGCCGTTTGCCAGCTCTGTCTGGCACCAGTGCGGGTGGCACGTAAAAAGCACCCACTACACTCACGGAGTGGTTGGCGTTAGGAAGGGCATCCAGCCGTAGAAACACTGCCAGATTTGACTGGGCCTGATGAAGCCTTCTGGCTTCACAGACCCCAGTAGAACCGTCCAACCCATGCTAGCATGGAAAACGGACGCTAAATGATGATGATGATGATGATGACACATATATTTGTATATCATCATCATCATCATCGTTTAACGTCTGCTTTCCATGCTAGCATGAGTTGGACGATTTGACTGAGGACTGGCAAACCAGATGGCTGCACCAGGCTCCAATCAGATCTGGCAGAGTTTCTACAGCTGGATGCCCTTCCTAACGCCAACCATTCTGAGAGTGTAGTGGGTGCTTTTATGTGCCACTGGCACGAGGGCCAGTTAGGTGGTACTGGCAGTGGCCAAGCTCAAATGGTGTTTTTTACATGCCACCTGCACAGGAGCCAGTCCAGCGGCACTGGCAATGACCTCGCTTGAATGTTTTATTCACATGCCATCGGCACAAGTGCCAGTAAGGTGATGCTTTTTACATGCCACCCGTATGGAAGCCAATTAGCTGCTCCAGCAACGATCACGCTTGGATAGTGCTCTTAACGCTCCACTAGCACAGGTGCCAGTCATCGATTTGATTTCGATTTCAATTTAATATACACACATTGTGAGCTTCTACACAACTTATGGTTCCAAAATTTTGCTCACAAGATATTACTTACATTAGTTATCTGAGGCTACAAAACCGTTTACTGAAGCCTTATGAGTGGAATTTTGTAATGTTGATTGTGGGGGTACTGTGACTGAGAAGACCCGGCAAATAAATTGAGATCACAGCTGTTACCTACACCAATGTCGCATAACCAGCCAACTTAAAAAGTACCCTTGGATCGTAGAGCAACATGCTGTGCTTGAGGAGACCTATTGAGTCAAGTACATCAACATCAAAATGAAATCAAATTACAACCAAATGGAAATTGTTGTTGTGGTCCTCATGCCGGTGGCACGTAAAAAGCACCATCTGAACGTGGCTGATGCCAGCCCCCTCGCCCCAACTGGCTTCTGTGCCAGTGGCGTGTAAAAAGCACCATCTGAACGCGGCCAATGCCAGCACCACCTTGACTGGCTCCCATGCCGGTGGCAAGTAAAAAACACCCACTACACTCTCGGGGTGGTTGGTGTAAGGAAGGGCATCCAGCTGTAGAAACATTGCCAGATCAGACTGGTGCCTGGTGCAGCCTCCTGGCTTTCCAGACCCCAGTCGAACCATCCAACCTATGCCAGCATGGAAAACAGACGTTAAATGACGATGTGTGTGTGGGTATACATGCATGCATAGATACATAAAAAATGGATGATGTCCATTGTTTAACCCTTTAGCATTCAAACCGGCCATATCTGGCCAAAATATTTAACCTGTTTTATATTGAAACTGACCAAATCTCGCCTCTCACCTCAGCCCTACCTAAAAAAAATCACAGGCGATGTTTCGTTTGTCGTAGCACACGTTTCCATCGATTTCCGTAAAAAATGTAAACACTGAATCGGCCATACATACATACATACATACATACACACACACACATACATAGATACATACACACACACATACATAGATACATACACACACACATACATGCAGACATACATATACACATACACCGAGTAAAAAATTTCAGTTATCTCTCTCTTTCACACATTACTCTCTCTGTCTCTTCGCACACACTAACAGAAGCACTTCACTTACACAACATACTGTCTGTCTCCCACACCCCATCAAACACACACACGGGGACTTCAAAAAGAAATTCCCTCGTCATAAAATCGCTTCCTCTTAGTCTCTTTCGCTCTCATTACTTCAAATATTCCCGCAAAGCCATATGTAAAAAAATAAAAGTTTTTTACGGAAATCGACGGAAACATGTGCTACGACAACCGAAACTTCGCCAAATCACATCACTGAAATCTCTAAACTACAAGATAATGCATGATTAATTCAAACCATTTTGAATATACAAACATCACATTTGACAGAATAATCTGAACACTAAAGGGTTAAGGGTTCCTATTATGAAAAGCATTTTTCTCTTTGATTTTGGTGGGATTTTTTTTTACCCTTTTCTTTTTAATTCTTTTTAGTTGCATGTGACACCTGGATCTAATAATGAATCAATGAACAAAGAATCTAGTGAAATAAAAGAAGAGATCTCAAATAATTCAACCATCCAAAAACCGAGTAAGGAATCATTTTTTTACCTTTTTTGATCTTATTTTTATACGTTTTCTTTCCATTGTTTTTAACTAAAATAGAGAGTGGAAGAGATTTGGGTGTTGAGAGCAACTGACTTCTTGGTCATTGGCCTAGGGTTCAGCAATACCATTGTGTTCCCTTTTCATCACCATCATCAAATATCCGTTGTCCATGCTGGCATGGATTGTATGGTTTGATCAGAGCTGGCAAGATGAGGAGATGCACCAGACTCCATTCTGATTTGGCTGGGTGCCCTTCCATGCTGGCATAGGTTGGATGGTTTGACTGGGGTCTGGAAAGCCAGGAGGCTGCACCAGGCACCAGTCTGATCTGGCAATGTTTCTACAGCTGAATGCCCTTCCTTACACCAACCACCCCGAGAGTGTAGTGGGTGCTTTTTACGTGCCACCGGCATGGGAGCCAGTCAAGGTGGTGCTGGCATTGGCCACGTTCAGATGGTGCTTTTTACATGCCACTGGCACAGAAGCCAGTTGGGGCGAGGGGGCTGGCACCATCCACTTTACAGAATGTGCTGGGTGCTTTTACATGTTATTACATGGGCACTTTTATGTAGCACAACACAGGTACTTTTATGTGGCACTGCATAAGTGCTTTTACATGGTGCCACACGGGTGCTTTTATGCAGCACTGCAACAAGTGCTTTACACACCACCAGAGGGCCCAGTCTTAACACTCCTGCTGCAGAGTACAGGTCTTCTTAAGTACAGCAAGGCACCATGCTTCTCAGAGCATGCACCTACATAGTTTCTTGACTTGCTATAAACTGCAACCAAATGATGGTGTAACCCTTTTGTGTGGGAACTAAGTACCGTAAATCTTCGAGTATAGTCCGCCCTTGAATATAATATTTAACCCTTTCATTACCAACCAGGCTGAAACCGGCTCTGGTTCTGTAGTACAAATGTTTTATTCTCTAAGTTTTGAATTAAAATCCTCCACAAAACCTTAGTTACAATTTATGTTTCTAACACTAGCTTAATGATAACTAAGTAATTTTACTAAATTCTTTGTTATATTTAAAATAATAGAAAGAAACACAGAGCATCTCAAAATAAATATGGTAACAAAAGGGATATATATATATATATATATATATATATATATATATACACACACACACATAGGGTGCAAGAGGTATTTGAGGACAATGTTGGTAACTTGATGAAAAAACATTAACAAAAGAACATGTATTTTGATAAAATTTTGCGCACATTTTCTAAGTATGCTTTCTTTAAAGATTATTCCATAAATCTACCTTTAGTTGTACGATATAAAGTGATGTATGTTTCTGTAAATAGCATCAATTTTTAACTGCAGATTGCAATCTTTATGCTATATATTTTTATATGTTTGTGTGTATGTATTTTAACAGACAATTCTGGAGTATACAATGACTCTACTGATGTTCAGAATCTACTTAAAGAAAAAGTTCAAGAATGTAGTTTTCTAACAGATAAGTTGGAAAATTTGGAGAAGAATATTCAAGAGAAGACAGAAATGGTAAGTACAGCATTTTTACATGTAATTCATTCAGGATAACATTTCCGTTTTTGTTTTTGTAAGAGAGTTTGTTGTAGTTTGAGGGAGATTCTGGCAGGCTGGGCAACCTTGTAGAGATATATCTGTTGTTCATCCCCTGTATTTAGTGGTTTGGTCACCAACAACATACATTTATATATTTACAGAAGTGTACAGCATTGCATCCAAGAGGATGTACAACATAAAACCCCTGTTGTCACTGTGTTGTCCTGATGCCAGAAAAACATTCCCAAAATAACTGTATGTTTGGTTGTGGTTAAGAAGCTCACATTGCAACCACATGGTCCCGGGTTCAGTCCCACTCTGCAGCATTTTGGGCAAGTGTCTTCTAATATAGCCTTGGGCTGACCAATGCCTTGTGAATGAATTTGGTAGATGGAAATAGAAGCCTATTATATGTACTGGGGTCTGGTGCAGCTTCTCAGCTTGCTCTAGCCAAACCATCCGACCCATGCCAGCATGGACAACAGATGTTAGATGATGGTGCTGGTGGCACCGCCGCCATGGCTACTGCTGCTGCTAGATGTATGTGCGTTTCCTGCTCACCACTTGACAACCAGTGTTGGTTTGTTTACACCTCTATAACTTAGCAGTTTGGCAAAAGTGACTGATAGAATAAGTACCAGACTTTAAAAAAATGTACTGGGGTTGATTTATTTGACTAAACTTTTCACGGTGGTGCTGTAGCATGGCAGCAGTTCACTGGGTGAAACAAGTGAAAGCTGAAGAAAGCTATTGAACTCACTGTCAGTTGAGAATAATGTAGATGATGATGATGATGGTACAGAAAGGAGAGACATATACCTCAACTGAGGGCTCAAATGCATTTGAACTAATAATTCTGATCATTAGGAGTGTGTAGTGGATGCGTGGATGTATAATAAATACATAAGTGCTTTGTAATAAATTAAAGATTTATTATCACTACATCAATTTGTAAGCAATGTTACACATCGCTTGTACAAAATGCATATTAAATAGTGGTTGCAAATAATACATATTAAAGGAATGCATAATACAGGATACACATTAAAGCAGAATATGTTTGATGGTGTGTGTGTGTGCGTGTGTGTAAATCATGCATGACAGAGTCACCTTTCTGATTATTCTTTCGTCGTCCTCATAAATGCGTGGCGTTCTCTTAAACGTTGGTTCGGGTTCTCTCTAGATACCTATTTCTCCGTTCTATTTATAACATCTCAAATAGCCAGAAAAATAGATATACTGCAAGAATGTTATTGCGTACAGTAGGTCGCTGGTCGTCCTGTTAAACTTCGCCTGACCTGCTCGGGTCAGAGGTCGAAGGGAGACGATCCATCACTTTTTGTCAGTACAAAGAGATTCTGATTTCGCGCCTTTTTGTGCATTGGTATTTTACGACCAATGATTCTTGGGTCTGATTTCGAATCCAAGCTTTGAGAAGGAAGTGCTAATTCTTACAAGTGTACAGCTGGTTGTAGTATTTAATTGTTTAGGTATACCCGACCCGGATCTGCTCTATGTTCAAAGCTGCCAGATCTGACCTTGAGCCTAGCCTTTTACATCATTCTAAAAAATAACCAATCACATCATTGAAGTCTCGATGCTAAGAGATAATGCATGATTACTTCAAAACATCATCATCATCATCATCGTTTAACGTCCGTTCTCCATGCTAGCATGGGTTGGACGGTTCGACGGGGGATCTGGGAAGCCAGAAGGCTGCACCAGGCCCAGTCTGATCTGGCAGTGTTTCTACAGCTGGATGCCCTTCCTAATGCCAACCACTCCGTGAGTGTAGTGGGTGCTTTTTATGTGCCACCTGCACAGGTGCCAGGCGATTGGTGCATTTTACATGCTACCGGCACGGAAGCCAGTCGAGGCGGCACTGGCATCGGCCACAATTCGGATGGTGCTTTTTATGTGCCACTAGCACGGAAGCCAGTCGAAGTGACGCTGGCATCGGCCACGATTCGGATAGCACTTTTTACGTACCACCAGTCCAGGGCTCCTGGCAACTGCCGGTGCCAGTCAATTTGGTTCAATTTCGATTAAATAAATAAGCATTATGTTTAACAAAGTAATGTACTCAATGCTTTTGTTTTTCTAGCTGAAAAAACTGAAACGTGAAAAGATATTGCAGTCCGAAAAGTTGGAAAAGTATGAATGGAAAGCTGAAAAGGCTGAAGTAAGTAAAACTATATCCATCTTCCTCTCTCTATCTTTTAGTCTCTTACTTGTTTCAGTCATTTGACTGTGGCCATGCTGGAGCACCACCTTTAGTCATGCAAATCGCCCCCAGGACTTATTCTTTGTAAGCCTAGTATTTATTCTGTCGGGTCTTTTGCCGAACCGCTAAGTTACGGGGATGTAATCGTACCAGCATCGATTGTCAAGCAATGTTGGGGTACAAACACATACACATAAACATATGTACATGTACATACATATACGACGGGCTTCTTTCAGTTTCCGTGCAGTGGGACTGAACCCGGAACCATGTGGTTCGTAGTATATTTGTTGGTTTGTTTACACCTCCATAACTTAGCAGTTTGGCAAAAGTGACTGGTAGAATAAGTACCTGACTTAAAAATATGTGCTGGGGTTCGTGTATGATTGTATCTTTCTTTCTATCTTCACTGTTTATATGACACCTGATGCCTTTTATGCCCAGTTTTTCTTTAAAGACATTTGTCGTACTTGGACACTGATATGGCATATCTAGTGGAGCTTGTTGGCCTTATTTCTTCCCAGTCTTCGAATGTTTTCTGCATTCATAGTTCAAATTTCACAACCACACAGCATTGCTGTTTGTACATCATCATCATCGTTTAACGTCCGTTTTCTGCGCCAGCATGGGTCGGACAGTTCGACCGGGGTCTGGGAAGCCAGGAGGCTGCACCAGGCTCCAGTCTGATCTGGCAGTGTTTCTACAGCTGAATGCCCTTCCTAACGCCAACCACTCTGCGAGTGTAGTGGGTGCTTTTTACGTGCCACCGGCACAGGTGCCAGGGGAGTCTGGCAGCGGCCACGATCGGTTGGTGCTTTTAACGTGCCACCGGCACGGAAGCCAGTCAAGGTGGCGCAGGCATCGGCCATGTTCGGATGGTGCTTTTTACGTGCCACTGGCACAGAAGCCAGTCGAGGCGCCGCTGGCATTGGCCACGTTCGGATGGTGCTTTTTATGTGCCACCGGCACAGGTATCACAACTACTATTTCCATTGATATTTATTTTGCGTACAATTTCACTGTTTGCTGTTAATGGAACCATTTATGATAGAGACCATAAGTAACCCATTCTCTGGTTCCAACCTTGCCTCATTGGCTGCAAAACTGAGAATCATCACTTGTAATGCAGAAGAAAGAAAGATAAACAATTACAGGATCCTGACTGGCTGCTATCAGTTTGTGCCAGTTGCTGTCAAGACCTCAGGTGTTCTTGAACCCTGCACTGCAAAATTGGAATAACTGCAGCCCATCTGAGAATTAAGCCCCAAGTTAGGTGTGCTGTTGCAGTGAGTTTCCTTCATAAGGTAGTCCTGGGTCTTTCTTTTGATGGGCTTTTTTCAGTTTCCACCTGCCAAATTCACTTGCAAGGCTTTGGTCGGTGGGATTGAACCTGAAACCTTGTGCAGTCTCACTGCATAGCACCTTCTGCAAGTGTCTTCTACTAAAGCCCTGTAACAGGATCTAGATTCGGTATCACTGGAGGGGTGTCCTATCTGATCTCGTCACATTCAATTTTAGTTAAAATAACAGACAAGTCAGGCGATCTACGAACACAGCAAAAATGTTGTTTATTTCTCGTCGTAATGTAGAACTGGTGTACGTGTTCTCTGGAGGGAAACCGACAGCCGAATCTGTAGTACGGATTCTTGTTTGTTAGTCGAAATGATTCGTCATGGTTCGCTGCTTGGTTGGTATGAAGTCTTCAGAGACTGCCAGTACACGTCTGTTCTCGAGTGCTGCTAGGGCCAGAAAGGCAGAATGAGCGAACCGCGTTTTAGAGGTCAGTTTCCCGCACATGCGCATGGGGAAGACTTCCAGTAGCCAACTGGAAGTAATCCCATTCTGCGCATGTGCGCTGAACCTTAACACAGCAGCATCACTACAGCTCCAACAATATGGCTACACAGGAGTAGACTCTTTTTAAAAGAAGATTGGACTATAATTAGTCTACTATTGATTAGGAGACTAGGAGATAAGGCGGCGAGCTGGTAGAAACGTTAGCACGCCGGGCGAAATTCGTAGCCGTATTTCGTCTGTCGTTACGTTCCAAGTTCAAATTCCGCCGAGGTCAACTTTGCCTTTCATCCTTTTGGGGTCAATAAATTAAGTACCAGTTACGCACTGGGGGTCAATGTAATCGACTTAATCCGTTTGTCTGTCCTTGTTTGTCCTCTCTGTGTTTAGCCCCTTGTGGGTAGTAAAGAAATATATTGATTAGGAGACTAATCATAGTTAGTAGACTAACCATTGATTAGTCTACTAACCAATTGCTCTCTAGGTTTCCCTTGCGTACCTCATCAGCCAATCATATGCATTAAGCTGAAGTATATGACTCGGTACCACCTCCACTACCATCATCATCATCAGCAGCAGCAGCATTAAACTAGTTGTATTTGGCTCAAATACTCTACCTGTTTTATTTTCAAAAGAGCCAGATCTGACCTCTTACACCTACCCTACATTGTCATTCTAAAAAGTAAACATTCGCATCATCAAAGTCGCAAAGTTTAGAGACAATGCATGATTAATTCAAAACAGTGTGAATAAATAAACATTACATTCATAGTAAATATGAATGCTAAAGGGTTAAGCCACAAAAGGTAAACTTAACCCTTTTAACCCTTTCGCATTTAAACCGGTCATATCCGGCCCAATTATTGTACCAGTTTTATGTTCAGACCAGACAGATCTGGCCTCTCACATGTACCCTACAATGTCAGTCTAAACATACACCATCACATCATCAAAATCTTAAAGCTAAGAGATAACGAATTATTAATTGAAGACAATTACATTTGACAAAGCAATTTGAATGCTAAAGGGTTGTAAAAATTAACACTTCCTTCTCCAAGCCTAGATTTGAAACCGAATCTAAGAATTCTCGGTTGTCCAAACCACCACAATCAACAAGCGTGAAAAAAGGTTTTCTTTGTCCTGTCAAAAAGTGATTGACCATCTCCCTTTGACCTACGACCTCAGCCATGTTAGGCGAAGTTCAAATGAACAGGAGCTGACCTATTTAGGTACAAGCTCTGCTGCAATATGTCTCTCCTTCTAGCTGCCACGATTATTATAAATACGGTGGTCAACAGACAGACCAGGAGGAAGAAGGGTCTAGCAGGCAAACGAGCAAGGTCTACGACACGTCATGTTTTGAATGACCGTAGAGACTCGAGAGAATTGTTCGAAGTTCCACGGAAGACTAATGTCTCAGATGAACTACACACACACAAACATATTCATTTCTAACACATCACTTCCACAGATGTACCCTGTTTCTATTTCTAGCAACTCTTGGCAGTTGTCAACATTTTGCATGTAGTGAAGAATTGTGTGTACCAACGACAAATAAGTCCAGTGAATAAATTATTTTTAACTATGAATCGATTCACTCATTTGTTTACTTCAAAGACATACACATGCCTTTTGCATCTGTTCACCTGGTACACACACATAACGACTACAGGGTTAATTGATGTAAATCAAATAAATATGAGGTAGCCAACTGGATTTGATACAATCAAGTCAGTGACTTACTTCAGTGAAAAAGTAAGTTGAAGAACTATTGTTCCTTTTGTATTTTGCTCTAAAAGTATTCTGGTTTATATTTTTGTTCAGTTCTTCCGCAAAAAATTTGAAGATCAAATGAACAAAACAAGTTGCCTTGAGGATGAACTTGAAAAGCAGAAAGGTAAGAGCCTCAGATTTTCTCTGATTTCTGTTATGCTGTTTTTAACATTTTGTGACTTGACTGTTCATATTTGACTTTTGACCATCATCACAATCATCAGATAATCATCATCATCATCGTTTAGTGTCTGCTTTCCATGCTGGCATGGGTTGGACGGTGCAATTGGGGTCTGGGAAGCCAGAAGGCTGCACCAGGCCCAGTCTGATCTGGCAGTGTTTCTATGGCTGGATGCCCTTCCTAACGCCAACCACTCCGTGAGTGTAGTGGGTGCTTTTTACGTGCCACCGGCACAGGTGCCAGACGAGGCTGGCAAACGGCCACGATCGGATGGTGCTTTTTACACACAAACTTGTGTGTGTATATATGTGCCCCTGGCTGTACCTTGCCAAAGTGGAGCCCATAACTATGCAGGGCATGCTCATCACTCCATAAGGGATTTTCAAAATAGCCACAGACCCAACTCACTCACACTTGTGCTTGTGTGTGTGTGTGTGTGTGTGTGTGTGTGTTTGAGAGTGTAAAAGCATGTGAATGCCTTTATTCTTTTATTTGTTTCAGTCATTTGACTGCGACCAGCAGGCAGAGCAGTTGGTATCTTTCTCAACTGTGCCCCACATAGAGTAATCCATGGGATTACAATTGGATGTAATTAGGAGACCAGAAATTAGAGCTGGTGAAGCCATAGAACTTCTCTGTTAACCATTTCTGATTCTTTCCAGAGATATAGCAAAAAGCCGAATCCTGCTGTTACATATATGACCTTCCAGCAGCAACATTCCCCAGCCAAGCTTTGACCACAGTCCCCAACAGCTTCACATAGCCCTCTGATTTGAGCCTAAGGCGCTGTTGAAAAATGTGGGGCAGCATGATGTCACCGTCACTGAAGACAAATCCAAAAACCATCATAGTTTGGGGCAACTTGGTTTTCATGATGTTCATATCATGTCTTACAGTCTTTGTCATGTGCACAAAGCTTTTAGCAGCAGTCATGATGTTGGCATTTTGATAGCCAGTATGAATCATTGGTGTTCCTTTGGCATGTGGTCTACAAGGAAGATTACTCTAAGTTACTTTTTAGTTTGCTTTTCAATTTCTAAAATCCCTTAACCCTTTCATTACCGTATTTATTTTGAGATGCTCTGTGTTTCTTTCAATTACTTTAAATATAACAAAGAATTTAGTAAAATAACTTAGTTATCATTAAGCTAGTGTTAGGAATGTAAATTGTGACTAAGGCTTGGTGGAAGATTTTAATTCAAAACTTATGAAAACAAGACATTTTACCACATAGCCAGAGCCAGTTTTGGCCAGGTTAGTAACAAAAGGGTTAAGATGTTGGCTAAAGTTTTTACAATGTGATCAACAATGAGCTGAAGGTAGTTGCATTTTTACAAGAAACCAGCACTAAATTCACATCATTTCTTAAGAAAAAAAAACCTACCACATTGCTGTGTGATCTACAATTTAAAGGAAATTACCTTAGGTCAGATTTTAGTTTACTTTGTGTTAGTCCTGCTCTCCGGGTGATCTACGTGAGCAAATTTACTTTGGTGGGTGATTTACGTGCTTATTTTAATTATTATATGGTTTTCTTATTAGATTAGTAAGAATTTTGAAAAAAATGCATTTACAATGTTATGTCTGTACAAAATAATTTACAATCCCAGTCAATGCAACTTTTTTATTGGCGTAGGAGTGGCTGTGTGGTGAGTAGCTTGCTTACGAACCACATGGCCAAGGTTCCACACAGTGGGACTGAACCCAGAACCAAGTGTCTTTTACTATAGCCTCAGGCTGACCAAAGCCTTGTGAGTGGATTTGGTAAACGGAAACTGAAAGTAGCCTGTTGTCTATATATATACACACACATATATGTATGTATGTGTGTGTGTATATGTTTTTGTGTCTGTGTTTGTCCCGCCAGCATCGCTTGACAACCGACGCTGGTGTGTTTACGTCCCCGTAACTTTGTGGTTTGCAAAAGAGACCGACAGAATAAGTACTAGGCTTACAAAGAATAAGTCTTGGGGCGATTTGCTCGACTAAAGGCGGTGCTCCAGCATGGCCACAGTCAAATGACCGAAACAAAGTAAAAGAATAAAGTAACCTAAAGTATACAACCTTGTGGATCACACACCAAAGGAGCACCAAATTATCATTATCTGGGTAATTCATCTCAATTGAAGGAGAGATAGCCGGACGAGATAGTGAAGATGCCGACGACCGCTCGGTTCAAAGTTTCCCTTGACCACAAGTGGCCTGAACTCTTTACATGAACACCACCCTGTACATAACTCCATGTCCCCCTACATGGCCTTGCTTTTTGCTTTTTGAGCCAAAAAATTAACTAACTCTTTTCCAATATTCAGATGGCTTCCAGTTGTCCGTGTCACTAACTTATTCTCAACTATAAACCTTAATCTTTATGCTTTCCAATGCCTTTAACTGTTCACCAATACATCAAGCTGTTTCTGTAAACATGAGACATAAAAGAAAAAAAAAATCATCCAATTTAGCCTGAACATTCTGTACATAGCAATAATAAATCTCTGAACGAGATGTAAACAGTAACCGCTTGGCAATGTAAAGTATAATAGCCATCTCAATATGGCTAACCACAAAGGGTGGGTGTTACTGAAGCTTTTAGCCCCAGGAGATCGCAGATAGTGTGCCTAAAGCCAGCTGGAGACGATGATCTCCTGGGGCTAAAAGCTTCAGTAACACTTACCCTTTGTGGTTAGCCATATTGAGATGGCTATTATACTTTACATTCTGTACATACAATCCCAAATATCATACACATGTATATTTATATATCTACAGAGATGTGTACACTTCCCAGTGACAGCCATCTTTCCAGCAAATCTAACATCCATGAATGTAGTAATTGTGCTGCAATGGCAAATCAAATAAGAGAAGCTGAACAAAAGCAATGTCATGTGATCACGGTGAGATTTTATTGTCCTTTTTTTCTTTCTTTCTTTTCTCTTTCAGACTTATGACTTTTGTTCTCTTTCTTGCTCTTTTACTCATTTTTCACTTTTTCTGTCTATCTCAATTTTCCTGTTTCTCTTTTTCTTTCTATATTTTTTTTGTTATTTTTTTTTGTGGGGTGGTGACATAATGAATCCTTATTTAAATAAATAAATGTATTTATTCAGTTTTTATTGAACATTATTGAATAAATGTTATTGAATCATCATCATCATCATCGTTTAACGTCCGTTCTCCATGCTAGCATGGGTTGGACGGTTTCACCAGGGATCTGGGAAGCCAGGAGGCTGCACCAGGCTCCGGTCTGATCTGGTAGTGTTTCTACAGCTGGATGCCCTTCCTAACGCCAACCACTCCACGAGTGTAGTGGGTGCTTTTTACGTGCCACCTGCACAGGTGCCAGTCGAGGCTGGCAATGACCACGATCGAATTGGTGCATTTTACGTGCCACCGGCACGGAAGCCAGTCAAGGCGGCACTGGCATCGGCCACAATTCGGATAGCGCTTTTTACGTGCCACCGGCACGGAAGCCAGTCTAGGCGGCGCTGGCATCGGCCACGTTCAGATGGTGCTTTTTATGTGCCACCGGCTCAGGGATCACAACTGCAGTTTCCATTGATTTTGATGTCGGTGTACTTGACTCAATGAATCTCCTCAAGCACAGGGTCGAAATGGTGTTTCTTCACTTGCCACCTGCACAGGAGTCAGTCCAGCGGTCCTGGCAACTGTTGGGTGCCAGTCATAGGATTGGTTCAATTTCGATTTCGATTTCACGTATTTATATTTATGAATTTACTTATTCAGAGCTCAAAAGTTCAGTCACTTCTCTGAGTTTCCTTACCCAACCAAATCCTTCACCTACACCCCACCCCGCCCATCTCAAAACATAGATAGATACCCCCTCCCATCCTTCTGCTTAACTTCACCGCCCACCCTATGGAACCACATTCCACCTGGCTCCTCATCCCTAATCCCCTAACCCATTTTATTTTCTCCAACCACTTTTTCTCATTCATTCCTTTATTTTTCTGTAATATTTTCCTTCTGATGAAGGACCTTACATCTGAAACATCAAGACTCTTTCTGTTCCTTGTAAGTGTTAAACTAATGCAATATTTGTTAAAATGTGTCCCTTCTATGTTGCCTTCCTTTTTCTTCATTGTGTTCATAGGCGCAGGAGTGGCTGTGTGGTAAGTAGCTTGCTAACCAACCACATGGTTCTGGGTTCAGTCCCATTGCGTGGCACCTTGGGCAAGTGTCTTCTACTATAGCCTCGGGCTGACCAAAGCCTTGTGAGTGGATTTGGTAGACGGTAACTGAAAGAAGCCCGTCGTATATATATATATATAATATATATATATATATATATATATGTGTGTGTGTGTGTGCGTGTGTTTGTGTGTCTGTGTTTGTCCCCCTAGCTTTGCTTGACAACTGATGCTGGTGTGTTTATGTCCCTGTCACTTAGCGGTTCGGCAAAAGAGACCGATAGAATAAGTACTGGGCTTACAAAGAATAAGTCCCGGGGTCGAGTTGCTCGATTAAAGGCGG
The DNA here is from genome assembly GCF_006345805.1 of Octopus sinensis. Taxonomy (NCBI): domain Eukaryota; kingdom Metazoa; phylum Mollusca; class Cephalopoda; order Octopoda; family Octopodidae; genus Octopus; species Octopus sinensis. The sequence goes on along the minus strand of NC_043014.1, from coordinate 12,331,341 downwards.
TGCTCCAGCATGGCTGCAGTCAAATGACTGAAACAAGTAAAAGAGTAAAAGAGAGAGTATTGCTTTCATAATATATAAAAACATGCGGATACCAACAGGGTACCCGGTGTTCCCTGTTGTTGGCTAATTTCTTGAAAGATCATGATTATTCTGTATAAATGTATTTCTTCTTGAAACGACATTTATTAACTTGCAACAATGTTCCTCTTCATTCTTAATACATTACTGCAGATTTGGTTGTGAATATGTTAATTGCTGTTGTATTTCATCTTCAGAGAACACCTTCACCTTTCAGCACACACACACACACACACACACATTCAAACGTTTACTGAGACAATGTTTTTCTCTTCCTCTTTAGTGTTTACAAACTGAGATTAAGAATTTTACGTCCGAAATCGAAGAACTCAGCAAGGAAAATGGCCTTTTTAAAGAAACTATACACAAACTGCAAACAGAGACGATGAGTGAAAAACAAAGTAAGCTTCCATTCTGTCTTCTATGAAAGTCATAGAATTGGTTTCTTCAGGATTTTTTATGCTATTTTGATGTATCTTGGAAATAAGTGTCAGAACTCTTAGTATTTTCTTGAGAGCAAAAGCAACTCCTCATCTCCTTTTCAGATTTGCTGCTGCTGCTGCTTCTTATTATTTTGTTGTTGTTGTCTTTGTGCATGAAAGGGAGTTTGTGTGACTGTCATTGTTGTTACTAAACTCTGGATTAGTTTCATTAGTAATCCTTAAGATCAGTGGCATTTCTTGTGTAAAAATTTGCATCTTTTATTCAGACAAAACAAAATGTATCCATCATCATCATCATCATCATCATCAGACTCCGATCTGATCTGGCAGAGTTTCTACAGCTGAATGCCCTTCCTAATGCCAACCACTCCAAGAGTGTAGTGGGTGCTTTTATGTGCCACCAGCACGAGGGCCAGTCAGTTGGTACTGGCAGCGGCCACTCTCAAACGGACACGAGCGGATGGTGCTTTTACGTGCCACTGGCACGGGGGCCAGGCGAGGCTGGCAACGGACACGAACGAATGGTGCTTTTACGTGCCACCGGCACGGGGGCCAGACGGGGCGGCTCTGGCAACGGCCACGATCGGGCAAAGAAAATGGATAGATGGATGAAGCTCAAGTCCAATGTGCTTTTTTATCTTTCTATCTTTTAAAACATCCAAATAAAATTGGGTAGACAAAAACTGCATGCATTGTGTTTATAATGTTATACTGTCACACTGAGTTTGTATATTATCGTTTTCCTTAACCCTTCAGCATTCAAACTGGCCAGATTTTGGTCTGACCAAAGTATCTTACCTATTTTATGTTCAGACTGACCAGTCTCAGCCTCTCGCACCTACCCTACAATGTCATTCTCAGAATAAAACAATCACATTGTTGAAATCTTGAAGATACAAGATAATCCATCATCATCATCGTTTAACGTCCGTTTTCCGTGCTAGCACGGGTTGGACGGTTTGACTGGGGTCTGGGAAGCCAGGAGGCTGCACCAGGCTCCAGTCTGATCTGGCAGTGTTTCTACAGCTGGATGCCCTTCTTAACGCCAACCACTCCGCGAGTGTAGTGGGTGCTTTTTACGTCCCACCGGCACAGGTGCCAGGGGAGTCTGGCAGCGGCCACAATCGGTTGGTGCTTTTAACGTGCCACCAGCACGGAAGCCAGTCAAGGCGGAGCTGGCAAAAGAAAATTCCAAACCACATGACATGTCTGTACCTGACTGAAATTGGTTTTTTTTTCTTCTTCTCTCTTTGTTTTTGTAGGTTATTCTATATTTAGCTACATGGTTTCGGGTTCAGTCCCACTGCGTGGCACTTTGGGTAGGTGTCTTCTGCTATAGCCCCGAGCCGACTGAAGCTTTGTGATTGAATTCGGCAGGCGGAAGTTACTGCCGTGTGTGTACATGTACGTGTAGGTGCTTGTGCCTCTCCCAAAGAGAGAGAGAGAGAGGGGTTTCTATTCTTAATTCTAGTTTTTTATTTTTTTATTCTTAATTCTTCCTCCAATGTAATACTTATACTAATTTCATTCTTTCTATTTATTATTTTTTTTATTCTGTTCAAGATTGTACTACCAATATGGAATCAAAAGGCAAAGGTGTGAATACAGATGATGTAGAAGATCTGAGGAAGCAATTATCCGATAAGTTCATGAGTTTAGCACGGGCTGAAGCCACGAACAAAATTTCTAAATTACACTTCAGCAAACTGTAAGTATTTTTTGGTTTATTCTGTCTGTTGTAGTATACTCTTTTTCTTGTTTCAGTCATTTGACTGCGGCCATGCTGGAGCACCGCCTTTAATCGACCAACTCGACCCCGGGACTTATTCTTTTATAAGCCCTGTACTTATTCTATCGGTCTCTTTTGCCGAACCGCTAAGTAACGGGGACATAAACATACCAGCATCGGTTGTCAAGCAATGCTAGGGGGACAAACACAACACACAAACACACACACGCATATATATATATATATATATATATATTATATATATATATACACATATATACGATGGGCTTCTTTCAGTTTCCATCTGCTAAATCCACTCACAAGGCTTTGGTCGGCCCGAGGCTATAGTAGAAGACACTTGCCCAAGGTGCCACGCTGTGGGACTGAACCCGGAACCATGTGGTTGGTAAACAAGCTACTTACCACACAGCCACTCCTGCGCCTGTATGTTTGTTATTTGTTTTTTAATCTCAAATAAAATTTGTGTCTGTGGAAATTCCTTTTTCATCATCATCATCATCATCAGTATATTGTTTTAATGATCATCACCGTCATTGTTTAACGTCTGTTTTCCATGCATACTTTGGTAGGACGGTTGACAGGAGCTGAGCAGGTAGAAGACTACCCCAGGCCACTGTATCTGGTTTGCCTTTCCTGGCACCAATCACTCTGAAGAGTGGACCGAGTGCTTTTTATGTGGCACCAGCACAGGTGAGGTCAGTTTTGGCAGGATTTTTACAGATGGGTGCTTTTTCCAAAATGCCAACCACTTCACAATGTGGCCTGGATGCTTTCTACACGACACCAGCACCAGCAGGGTCACCAAGTGACTTGAAAGACAAGGAATTTTGTGAGTGGGGGTACATTGGAGGAGGAGATCTTGTGTCAGACGTGTCATTGTTTTAATGTTCACTTTAATTTCTGCTTGCACATGTTGGACATAGGTTTTATCGAGGTAGATTTTTCTATGGTTGGATGCCCTTCCTGTTACCAACTCTTTGCTTCTTCCCAGGCATACTTTATTTTTGTTGTTTTTTTTCTTTCAGTGAAAGTTCTTACAAAGAAACCATTTCTATCTTGGAGGACAAAATCAAATACTTACAAGAAGAGCTGCGACGAGCTCAAGTGAATTCAGATGAGAATACAAGTAAGTTCTTATTTTGCAATTCCGGTCTTTTCCCAAGTAGCTTCAGAGGGGCTGCATCTATGTTAGGTCAAGATTCTTTTATTTTTTTACTTGTTGCAGTCATTTGACTGCGGCCCTGCTGGAGCACCGTCTTTAGTCGAGCAAATCGCCCCCAGGACTTATTCTTAGTAAGCCTAGTACTTATTCTATCGGTCTCTTTTGCCGAACCGCTAAGTTACGGGACGTACACACACCAGCATCGGTTGTCAAGCGATGTTGGGGAGACAAACACAGACACAAACACACACACACACACATATATACATACATATATATACGATGGGCTTCTTTCAGGTCAAGATTCTTTTATATATATATGCACGGCAGGCTTCTTTCAGTTTCTGTCTACCAAATCCACTCACAAGGTTTTGGTCAGCCTGAGGCTATAGTAGAAGACACTTGCTCAAGTTGCTACACAGTGGGACTGAACCTGGAACCGTGAGGTAAGCAAGCTTCTTACCACACAGCCACACCTGCGCCTGTTACAATGAAGATGCATGGCTCAGTGGTTAGAGCACCAGGCTTACAGTTGTGAGGTTGTGAGTTTGATTCCCGGACTGGGCTGTGTATTGTGTTTTTGAGCAAAACATTTCATTTCATGTTGCTCCAGTTCACTCAGGTGTAGAAATGAGTTGCCCCAGGTGACAAGCTGTATTGACCTTTGCCTTTCCCTTGGGCAACATTGGTGGCATGGAGAGGTGGAGACTGGCATGCATGTACAATTGCCTGGACTTGTGCCTCAGATGGAAACTTTCTAGGTGACCGAATGGGTTCTTAGAAATGTAGAAAAGGAATTGGCGGAAATTCCCTTTGGTATGCCCAGTCTAAGCAATAAGGACACAAAGGAATGTAGTGAGATCATAAGCTGGCTAAAAAGCAAGGTAAATTCTCTGTTGCAGGTGTAGAGACACACTAAGTATTAACAGCACACAGTTAATAGGTAACCTCAAATATCTGGAAGGTGCTCAAGAAATAACTGGTGGCTTCTGTTATCTAGGTGACCTAATTAATGGTGGACGGGAATGTTTTGAAAGTATAATCACCTGAGTAAGAACAGAATATTAAAAATTCAGGAGGCTATTATGCTTGCGTGCAACAAAAGGTTTCTCCTTCACTGTGAAGGGAAAATTGTACGGTTTTTGTATGGTATTTGGCTTCCAACCACATTGGTTCTAGGTTCAGTCCCACTGCATGGCACATTGGGCAAGTGTCTTCTACTATAATGCTGGGCTAACCAAAGTCTTGAGAGTGAATTTAGTTGCTGGAAGCTGAAAGAAGCTCATAGTGTATATATGTGTGTGTGTGTGTGTGTGTGGGTTTGTATTCCACCATCACTTAATAACTAGTGTTGGTTTGTTATGTCCCTGGTTCAGTAAAAGAGAACTGTATGTAACAGGATTAGGTTCGGGAACACTGGAGGGGTGTCCAATCTGATCCCATTACATACAATTTAAGTAGAGTAAACAGAGACAATGTCAGGCGGTCTTCGATAACAGTGTAAAGGGAACTGGTTGCTTCTTTACACCTGTGGGGTGCAACTTGGATGCAACACAATTTCCTTTCTTTAGATTCCAGAGACTACCAGTCAGGAACAAGTAACGCAACCTTAAAAAATATATATAACTCTTTATTTTCTTATTTACAAAAGAAGTTCGTTAGTATCTTGGTATCCACTAGGTGCGAAATAGCAAGGCTGAATTTTAACGTTTGTAAGCTTGTTACAACAATTCAGCAGCAACAGATATTCAACAGCAACAGAGCAGGTCGTCTCGGCGCTATTAAGGAAAACGCCCTAGTAACTGTCCCCTTCAGTCTCCAGCGCATGCACATGAGGGAACTTCCCTATGCCTTTCCAGAAGGTTCTAGAAGGTTCCAACCCCGCACATGCGCACTGAAGAAGGACGTTGCGTGTGCGCACACTGGAATATGACGTCACTACAACAGTAAATGGTGGTTTATTCTCGGTCACAGGCAAGAATGAGTGCACGTGTATCTCTAGTGGGAACCTGGCAGCCGAATCCGCAGGACTGATTGCGATGCTTATTTGTTGCGAGTCAAAACGATTCGTTGGGGTGAGGTTCTCTGAGTGAAAGTCAAGACACGTCCGTCCGCTAGCGCCGCTTATGCCAGAAAGGAAGAAGGATTTAGCGGTCAGTGTTTTTTGGTTTCACTTCCTGCACATGCGCATGAGGGAAACTTCCGGTGGCCAACCGGAAGTAACCCAATTCTGTGCATGTGCGCTGAACCTTACACAGTAGTGTCACTACAAGTATAATACGTCTTGGACTTTTAGGAAAACATAAGAATCCTGGGGTTGATTTGTTTGACAAAAACCCTTCAATGACTGAAACAAGTGAAAAGATGCTGCATGGTAGGTAACAACACATCATCCTTAAATGCTGAGGATTTGTGATGACCAGGAAGAAATGAAACAAGCATGCTTTGCTGAATAAGTAATGATAACCTTATCATGCCATGTTATCGCAATAGCAGGAATAACTTTTTAAAATCTCCACAAGATTCCTGTTAACCCTTTCGCTACTGTATTTATTTTGAGATGCTCTGTTTTTATTTCAATTACTTTAAATACAACAAATGGAGAAGTTCTTAAGCAGATCAGGCCGAAAATATCGCTAGAAGCTAGGATCACCAAGCATAGATTGGCATCTTTCGGTCATATTATGAGGAGAAAATCCCTGGAGAAGGACATCATGCTCGGAATGGTAAGTGGCAGGAGAGGAAGAGGCCGACCAAGAACCCACTGGCTTGACACCATCAAGAGTGATACCGGAATGGACATAGCCAATCTGAAAGAAGCGGCCCAGGATAGAACTGACTGGAGGACACTGATCCAATGAGTAACCGAGAGTTGACTTCGACTGAGCGGATAGATAGATAGACAACAAAAAATTTGGTAAAATAATTTAGTCATCATTAAGCTAGTGTTAGGAACATAAATTGTGACTAAGGTTTGGCGGAAGATTTTAATTCAAAACTTATAAAAACAAAACATTTGTACTCAGAACCAGAGCCAGTTTCAGCCAGGTTGGGAACGAAAGTGTTAAAGCTGTAATGAACAACGCACATAGAAATAGAAGACAAAATACTAAAATTAGACAACTGATCATGTGGCAGCTTTGCAGTCAAATATGTTGTTTATGGTTCATTGTTAATGGTGTTCTCATAATTATTGTTTATTTTTGGTTTTAATTGAGGGGGAAAAATGATTTTGTGATGAAATTGAGCATGTGGTGAGTATAGCACTTTGTCTTGTAAACGTGGCAAGGCCGAGACTTTTTGCAGTTAAGGAAATTATTGATGATATTAGGATTGCTGGAAAATACAGTTGTTCTGTGGATGAAGAGTTTAACCTTACTCAGACAATGAAAGTGATTTGGACAATCAAACTGGCAAAAGTAATGAGGAAAGCAGTGATTCACATGAACAGATATGGTAGTTGAAAGATGGGCATATTATTGTTATTCTCCTGAATCTGTTATAAACGAATTCAGTGGTTGAGAGAAAGGCTTATTATTATTATTATTATTATTCTCCCAATTCTATTGTGATTCCGTCCATTAGTTTGCCTTGTATAAAAAGCACCATCCGATTGTGGATGTTGCCAGCCTCGTCTGGCCCCCGTGCCGGTGGCACGTAAAAAGCACCATCCGATCTTGGCCGTTTGCCAGCCTCGTCTGGCACCTGTGTCGGTGGCACATAAAAAGCACCCACTACACTCACGGAGTGGTTGGCATTAGGAAGGGCATCCAGCTGTAGAAGCACTTCCAGATCAGACTGGGCCTGGCGCAGCCTTCTGGCTTCCCAGATCTCCAGTTGAACCATCCAACCCATGCTAGCATGGAAAACAGACGTTAAACGATGATGATGATATGAAACTATTTATTTTCTTTTGCTCAGGAGTCCAGGTGGAGGGTAAAGTTAGACACAGGGGCCCCAAGTCTGAGAGAGTTAATGTGTATGAGCAATGGAATACTAATGAGTTGAGAGAAAACTGGTTATAGAACATGGCCGAGCTGAAGTTGTCTAATTAAAATTTAGACACCTCATGAAATAAATTTAGCCCTTTAGCATTTAAACTAGCCATGTCTGGTCTATATATTCTACTAATTTTTGTGTTCATTTGGCCAGATCCAGCTTCTTACACCTACCCTACAATGCAGTTCTCAAAAAAAACAATCATACCATTGAAATCCCAAAGCTGAGATAATAACATGATTAATTGAAAACAATTGAGTCAAGTACAACAACATCAAAAATCAATGGAAACTGCAGTTGTGATCCCTGTGCTGGTGGCACATAAAAAGCACCATCCGAATGTGGCCGATGCCAGCACCGCCTAGACTGGCTTCCGTGCCGGTGGCACATAAAAAGCACCATCCGAACGTGGCCGATGCCAGTGCCGCCTTGACAGGCTTCCGTGCCAGTGGCACGTAAAAAGCACCAATCCGATCGTGGCCGTTGCCAGACTCGTCTGGCACCTGTGTCAGTGGCACATAAAAAGCACCCACTACACTCATGGAGTGGTTGGCGTTAGGAAGGGCATCCAGCTGTAGAAACACTGCCAGATCAGACTGGGCCTGGTGCAGCCTTCTGGCTTCCCAGATCCCCGGTCGAACTGTCCAACCCATGCTAGCATGGAGAATGGACGTTAAACGATGATGATGATGATGATGAATGTGAATACATAAGCATTGCTTTTGGCAGATTAATCTGAATGCTAAAAGCTTAAAGTGTATTTCACAGCTTGCCTTTTGTTGACGAATGTCACATTTGAAACTATTTGTTGAGGCAAGTGTGACTTGGAGAAAATGACAGTGAAGACTTTTTTTTTTAAGATCCTGTTTAATCTATTTCTAAGAATAAATGCGTTTTTTTAAGAAAAATCCCTTGTGATGTTTGTTTCATCAAGTCACACAGACAATCCCTTGTTAGAAAAAAATGTAGGAACCAGTGACTGACCTGTCAAGAACCTGTAACCAATGATGTTGTTCACAAAGTGCAATGTGCAACTATTAATTCACGTGTGTATGTGAGTATATATATGTGTGTGTGTGTGTGTGTGTGCAGAAGTGGCTGTGTGGTAAGTAGCTTGCTTACCAACCACATAGTTCTGGATTCAGTCCCACTGTGTGGCACCTTGGGCAAGTGTCTACTACTATAGTCTCAGGCCGACCAAAGCCTTGTGAGTGGATTTGGTAGGTGGAAACTGAAAGAAACCCATCGTATATATATGTGTGTGTGTGTGTATATATATATATATATGTGTGTGTGTGTGTGGTGTGTGTGTGTGTGTTGTGTATCTGTGTTTGTCCCCCCCCAACATCGCTTGATAACTGATGCTGGTGTGTTTAGGTCCCCGTAACTTAGCGGTTCAGCAAAAGACACTGATAGAATAAGTACTAGGCTTGCAAAGAATTAGTCCTGGGGTTGATTTGATTCGACTAAAGGCGGTGCTCCAGCATGGCCACAGTCAAATGACTGAAACAAGTAAAAGAATTATACATATATATATATATGTGTGTGTGTGTATGTATCTCTTATTATAAAAGGCAGATTTTATCTGCCTCCCTTTGTCAGTTATAGAAATCTACAATATAGGATTTCTTCAATTACAATTTACCTAGCATTTTTAAGAGTAGAATGCATCGGGTTTTGCCAGGTCCAGTTTTTAAAATTTAAACTCCAATTAAGCAAAATTTACAGAAAACTCACATTCTGGTGTGTATGTCAAATGCTTTTCTTAGTCTGGTTTACAGCACACGCAAACGCACAGTGTGCAACGAATAAAGTGAAACTAGATGTAATATTTGTTTCTGTCTATCACGCTGATAGATACATGAGTAAAATGTATGGCAAGCTAACAGATAAGAGTGAGTGAAAATGTTCTTGGAAGAGAGTAAATAGCGACAAAAGAGAGTAAATAGCAAGTGATTTGAGGAAGACTAAACTGAAAGTATGAAACAGTGTTTATGTATAAACAGACGACACTTATATAAACCCTTTCGTTACCAAACTGCCCGAATTTACCTATTCATATTTAAATGAGAATATCAGAGTAAATCTCTTTAGTACATTCGTGAAAACACGTATTATACTTCGTAAACACTTTAAATACAGTTTTGTACAAAAATCGAAGTGTAATTTTAATTCCGTGAATTATGGGAGATTTTTTTCTGAAATTTGTTCCTATTGTGTTTTCAAAATTTGTAATTCTGACAAAAAATGGATACGAATTTCATTATATCAAGCAGCGAGTCAGAATTCGAAGGATTTTCTACTGAAGACCTTCATAAATCTAACTCTATGACTGAAAAAAAAAAGCATCTTTATATAAGAGTGAAGTTGTGTGTCTGTCTCCTACGATTTAGATCCGTTACTACTCCCACATTTTGCGGTGCAGTTTAACCAAAAGCGGGTATCTTATAGTCGTGATTCATATCGAGCCCTTCTGGGTATTAGCGCGCGTCTACGATGTGTCTACGATTTTAAAAAAATTTACCATCATATTTTTCCATTTGAATGCATTTTTTTCGCTTTTATATAAGGGAAGTAACTCTCTAAAAATATCTACGATGTGTCAACGATTTAAAAAAAAAATTTACCTTAATTTTTTTTCAATTTTTAATGCATTTTTTTGCTATTTTTTGGCTATAACTCTCTAAAAATGCTTATATAGTTATTTCCCTTACAACTCGAGCAACGCCGGGCGATACTGCTAGTGTATATATATCTTTAGTGGCTTTAGAGGTTTTTATGTTGCAAATTTATTGATAATGAAGTGGGCAATTGTACAGTTAGAGGGTCAATTTAAATTGTTGGTGATTTGATAACAAAATATGTGAAAGCTGTATTATTTTAAGGAAGTGAGATACAACAGGCTGGGGTTTGTGAATTATGAGACATGCGAGAGATGAAAGGGAATTTTTCTCATTGTTTTTCCTCATTTCCACCTTGTTATCCCTCTTTTATTCTATGTCTCTTCCTGTTACTCTCTCCCACTTTCTGTATCATTCCTTCCTTCCTCTCTAAACTTTTCTTTTTCTTTTTAATATTTACAGTAAGCATCAAAAGGGAAGTCCCTGCAAAACCATCCAGTCCACATAAATCGAATGTGATCCCATCACGTGGCGTTGTTGACCAGCTGGCTATTGTCACACTGGAGGCCGAAAAGGCAAAACTTCACCGCAAATTAGAGACTCTACAGCAGAAGCTTCTGAATTCATTGAAGAATAATGAAGACCTGAAGAAGGAATTATCAGTTCACAAGTAAGTCTATGCTCTGTCTTCACTTATATCAGCAGTTTTATTCTTTTATTCTTTTCTTTTACTTGTTTCAGTCATTTGACTGCGGCCATGCTGGAGCACCGCCTTTAGTCGAGCAAATCGGCCCCGGGACTTATTCTTTGTAAGCCCAGTACTTATTCTATCGGTCTCTTTTGCCGAACCGCTAAGTGACGGGGACGTAAACACACCAGCATCGGTTGTCAAGCAATGCTAGGGGGACAAACACATACACACACACTTATATATATATACATATATACGACAGGCTTCTTTCAGTTTCCATCTACCAAATCCACTCACAAGGCATTGGTCGGCTTGGGGCTATAGCAGAAGACACTTGCCCAAGATGCCAAGCAGTGGGACTGAACCCGGAACCATGTGGTTGGTTAGCAAGCTACTTACCACACAGCCACTCCTTTTTTTTACTTGTAACTCAATTTAGAGTAAAAGAAAATGTATTTTAGTACTTTTGCACATGAAGTTAAATGACGGTGTGGCTGTAAAGGTGTAGGCATGGCTGTGTGGTAAAAAGTTTGCTTCCCAACCACCTTTCCCTGGGTTCAATCCCACTGTGTAGCATCTTGGGTAAGTGTCTTTTGCTATAGCTCCAGGCGAAACCAAAGCCTTGTGAATGGATTTGGTAGATAGAAACAGAAAGAAGCCGGTCTTGTTGTCTGCTTGTCCTCCCCACCACCACTCAACACCCAGTATTGGTTTGTTTACATCCCCATAAGCTAGCAGTTTGGCATAAGAGACTGATAGAATAAAAGTATCAGGTTTAAAAATACAAGTACTAGAGTTGATTCATTCGACTAAAAGTTCTTCAAGGCAGTGCCCCAGCATGGCCACAGTCCTATGAGTGAAACAAGTAAAAGATAAAAGAGGATGTATATATTTGTAGTGGATGTGTGTATGTATTAATAAATACATAAGTTGTTTCATGATTAAATAGAGATTTATTTACACTACATAAATTTTGTAAGCAATGCTACGCATTGCTTGTACAGAATACATATTAAAGAATGCTTGTACAGAATACATATTAAAGAATGCTTGTACAGAATACATATTAAAGAATGCTTGTACAGAATACATATTAAAGAATGCTTGTACAGAATACATATTAAAGAATGCTTGTACAGAATACATATTAAAGAATGCTTGTACAGAATACATATTAAAGAAGAATATGTTTGCGTGTGTGTGAGTAAATCATTCAGGACAGTCACCTTTAGGCATATTCTCTAGTCGTCTCCAAAACGCGTAGTGTCTGCTTTAATGTCAGCTCCGGTTCTCTGTGTATAGCCGATTTTTCCGTTCTATTTATAAAATCTCAAATAGCCAGAAAAATAGATATATCGCAACACAGTTACTGTTTAAGTAGATCATCGTTCGTCCCCTTGAACTTCGCCTGACATGGCTCAGGTCGGAGGTCAAAGGGAGACGATCAATCACTTTTTGTCAGAACAAAGGAATCTTAATTTCACGCCTTTGCATGCATTGGTATTTGACAATCGATGATTCTTGGATCCGATTTCAAATCCAAGCTTAGAGAAGGAAGTGCTAACTCTTACATATTCATCATTATTACCATCATCATTAAGGTGGTGAGCTGGCAGAATCGTTAGTGTTGTATTTTGCCTGTCGCTACGTTCTGAGTTCAAATCCTGCAATGATGATGATGATGCATGTGTGCATGAAGACAAATATACATGAACAGCTACATGAAAAATTGTAGCGCAGGAGTGGCTGTGTGGTAAGTAGCTTGTTTACCAACCACATGGTTCCGGGTTCAGTCCCACTGCGTGGCACCTTGGGCAAGTGTCTTCTACTATAGCCCCGGGCCGACCAAAGCCTTGTGAGTGGATTTGGTAGACGGAAACTGAAAGAAGCCCGTCGTATATATATGTATATTTATATATGTGTGTTTGTGTTTGTTCCCCTAGCATTGCTTGACAACCGATGCTGGTGTGTTTATGTCCCCGTTACTTAGCAGTTCGGCAAAAGAGACCGATAGAATAAGTACAGGGCTTACAAAAGAATAAGTCCCGGGGTCGAGTTGCTCGATTAAAGGCGGTGCTCCAGCATGGCCGCAGTCAAATGACTGAAACAAGTAAACGAGTAAAGAGTATGTCTAAGTCATTTCGTTTTACAAATAAACAGAACCATGTCCACAGAATTAGCATCCAGGCGACTACTGTTACTTCAGCTAGTAATAGCTCAAGAGATATGGCAATTTGCTGCACCTGACAAGCCACGTCAAGCTAAGTAAAATTGCTAAGTGAAAAAGTGATGACAAGTGACCGAGATCATGGTGATATGCTGTGCTTGAGAGGACTCATCAAGCCAAGTGAAACTGTGGTATTGGCCGTTGCTAGTGTCATGTAGGCATGGCTGTGTGGTAAAAAGTTTGCTTCCCAACCACCTTTTCCTGGGTTCAATCCCACTGTGTAGCATCTTGGGTAAGTGTCTTTTGCTATAGCCCCAGGCGAAACCAAAGCCTTGTGAATGGATTTGGTAGATAGAAACAGAAAGAAGCCAGTCTTGTTGTCTGTTTGTCCTCCCCACCACCACTCAACACCCAGTATTGGTTTGTTTACATCCCCATAAGTAAACAACCATGTAAGTGTAGTTGTGGCTTTTACCAATGTCATATGTTGACCGTCTGCCAGCCTCGTCTGGCACCTGTGTCGGTGGCACATAAAATCACCCACTACACTCTCGGAGTGGTTGGTGTTAGGAAGGGCATCCAGCTGTAGAAACACTGCCAGATCTGACTGGCCTGTTGCAGCCTTCGGGCTTGCCAGACCCCAGTTGAACCGTCCAACCCATGCTAGCATGGAAAGCGGACGTTAAACGATGATGATGATGATGATATGGTACCTATGCCAGTGGCATGTAAAATGTACCCATACAAGCTTGTCTTTTCAAGTCCATGTGCCACATAAAAAGCACCCATGTCACTGGCACATTAAAAGCACCCAGCACACTGTTAAGAAGTTGGCATTAGGAAGGGTATCCAGCCGTAGAAACCATGCCAAATCAGACAATTAGTGTCTGCATAGCTCCCAGCTGGCCGGCCAGCTCTGTGTCAGACTGTCCAACCCATGCCAGCATGGGTTGGACATTATACGATGATGATGATGATGTTTGTCATCACCATTTAATGTCCATCTTCCATGCTGACATGGGTTGGATGGTTTGACAGGATTTGGCACTAGGCTTTACTGTCTGTTTCGGCATGGTTTTTATGGCTGGATGCCCTTCCTATCTTCCAGAGTGGTCCGGGTGCCTTTTGCATGACACCAGCACTGGCAAAGTCTGCTTTGGCATGGTTTTTACTACTGGATGCCCTTACAAATGCTAACCACTTTACAGCATGGACTGAATGCTTTTTATGTGACACCAGCACCAGTGTGGTCACCAAGTAATTTGCAAGACAAAAATCCTTTGAGAAAAGGTGATCATCTGTAAGGTGATGAGAGGTCAGAGTGCGAGAGAGAGACAGAAACAGCTGTCTTGCTGGAGAGGTGGTACATGGTTACCCTAGTCAGAGGGAGTGAAAGAAAGAGATAGAGGGATGTATATATATATATATATATATATATATATATATATATATATAATATATATATATATATATATATATATGTATGTCATTATTCAGTTATATTTCAAGTGTTCTTGCCATTAGAGAAAGAGCCAGTTTGTAATCTAGATCCACGGCACCTTCATTGGAATTTCAACATCAACAACACAGTATGTTTTGTTAGTTTGTTTGTATGTATGGATGTGTGTATACATACAGATTTGTATGTTTTTTTTATGTATGTTTTATATCCTTGTATATTGGATATATAATTTAATGGAGCAGGGGGAAAGAAAGTGTTTACATGATGCACTACTATCTCTATTGCACGAGATTCAATGCTTTCAATCAGGGCTCACAGTAAACTGCTTACCAACCGAAACTGCCAATCACTCACAGTTCTTTGCTTTATAACAATGAGTCTGTCCACCTTTAGTCACTTTGTGAGGTGGTCCGAATCCTCCCACTACAGTGTTTCCTCATTGCATCTACTTGCATATCTAGACATGCTTATACATATACTTAGATGATAAACTGCTAGAACTTACCAGGCATGACTTTTGACAGAGTAAGCCCTCTCTCCCTCTCGGAGAGGCACTGAGCACCTGCACGCACACATACACACATGGCAGTAACTTCCACCTACCAAATTCAATCACAAAGCTTTGGTTGACTCGGGGCTATAGCAGAAGACACCTGCCCAAAGTGCCACGCAGTGGCACTGAACCTGAAACCATGTAGCTAGGGTTAGGGTTAGGGTTGTGAATACTAAAGGGTTAAGAAGCTCTCTTTGCAACCATATGGTTTTGGGTTCAGTAAAAATAAAAATAAAAAAATCCCTGACTGACAACTGAAAGGGGAAGCTGCCCTCTCAACCAATACACTACTGTGGGCGCTGCTGGATGATGGACTCTTGTGATGATATTATTCCATGCTTTCTGATCCCTAAGGACTTTTCCAGATTTTTACATTTCCAGTGATGGCTTGGATCTGTAGTCTTCAAATCAGCCTTCTCCTTTCTGGTTTTGAGAAGCCTAATTTCTCCAGACAGGTATTTAGGCAGTGTATTACATATCCCAGTGCTCCAATAATTACAGGTATAAACCTGAACTTGTCATTTAGATAAATTGCAGATTTCTCAAAAGTTCAACATAGGTATTTTCTTTCTCACTGATCTGTAGCTTTGTTAACATCCATTGGGTAGCTGATTTCCACAACTGTACACAGTTTCTCTTCTCTATCCTAAATCATTGTGGAGCCACATGGCCTAGTAGTTAGAGCAGCGGTCGAGGGATCGCGGGTTCGAATCTCAGACCGGGCGATGTGTGTATTTATGAGTGAAACACCTAAGCTCCACACGGCTCCGGCAGAAAGTAATGGCGAATTTCTGCTGACTCTTTGGCCACAACTTTCTCTCACTCTTTCCTCCTGCATCTTGCAGCCCACCTGCGACGGACCAGCCTCCCGTGCAGGTTGGGAACCTATATGCCAAGGAAACCGGAAACCGGCCCTTATGAGCCAGGCATGGCTCGAGAAGGAACAAACATCCTAAATCATTATATCAAGTCTATTGTTTACATTTTATTGAGGTTTTCACTGGGACATTCCACCAGTACTCCTCTATATTATGAGTGGCTATGGTATCTACCATTCTTATTTCTGTGTGTGTGTAGACACATACCAACCACTGATACCAATGCTTCTATATTTGTACTCACTCAAGTTGAAGAAATACACACGAATGCAAAGACATGCACAAGATATCTCACAATTCATGTTAACACAAAAATTGTAAAAGATGACTGACTGTTTTGCTAATTAATTAATAACTGTTATCTCTGCTGTTACAGAAATGTTGCCATCACAAAGAAGTTAGCTGTTGTAAATAAGTCGACTGGTACTGAAAGGTGTGAAGCAGCTGGTAAGTTTTTTAAATCTAAATAATAATAACAAGCACTCAGAGTGTGCAAACCTGTGCCGAGGCACCAACACCGTCCTCCCAACGTTTAGCCGGAGATGATTTTTAAAATGAGAATGCTAAAAATGAATCTGACTGCTCTCAAAAATTAAGTAAAAAATCAGAAAATAATCCAGAGTCCTTGTCCAGTACTGGATTGATCCCAAAATCTAATCAGTTCATGCCAGTCACAGGGCCAAACATCTCTGAAAGTTTCATCTGAATCCATCCTGCAGTTCTTGAGTTATCTTGTCCTTGGACAAACAAGCAAACAAACAAACATCACTGAAAACAATACCTCTGCCTTCGCTAAGGCAGAAATAACTATTTCAAATTTTTGCCACAAGGGCAGCTTGTGGGAGGTGGAGATCTGTCGATTACATCCCTTTCTACTATATGCACTAAGCCTGAAATTTTGGAGGAGATGGGCTAATCAATTACATTGACCCCAATGCCTGTGAAGGGTTGAAATGGCAAAGTTGACCTTGGTGGAGTTTGTATGTTCTGAATTCAAACTCAGCTGAGGTCAGCTTTGCCTTTTGTTGTCCTTGTGGAGTCGATAAAATAAGTGTCAGTTAAGTACTGGGGTTAATATAATCGATTACCCTACCCCAAAAATTTCAGGCCTTGTGCCTATATCAGAAAGAAATATTATCATTATTATTATTATTATTATTATTATTATTATTATTATTATTATTATTAGTAGTAGTAGTAGTAGTAGCAGTAGCAGCAGCAGCAGCAGCAGCAGTAATAGTAGTAAAAGTAGTAGTGTCCCCTTTTTTATCTCCTATAGTTCCTTCCCTTCCTGTACTGCACATTAGTCAGTCCTTGGACAATTCCAGTAGCATATCCATTTTTATTTACCAAAATAGTTTCTGACTTCTCTTGCTCAACTCTTCTCCATTACTCATGATGGGAGGAGTGTAAGTGGTCCTGCAGGAACCTTCTTACAGTACAGCATAGCCATTTCGGAAAAAGAGAGAGAAAGAGGAATGTGTTCTCCTGTACTCCACTGCTTCTTTATTTATCATTCCTGGTGATAACTTTGGCGAGATTTGATCCCAAGTCTGCAAAGAGCCTGAACAAATTCTACTTGACATTCTATCAAATGTCTCTGATGTCTCTGCTAATTTCCTTTTGTCTGTGGTGGTTTGGCACTCCATTGGTTATAATGAAGAGCGTTCTAGTTGGTCCTATCAACAGAACAGCCTGCTTGTGAAATAAACATGCAAGTGGCTGAGTACTCCACAGACATGAGTAATCTTAATGTAATTCTCAAAGAGACTGGCTTCCGTGCCGGTGGCACGTTAAAAGCACCAATCGATCGTGGCCGCTGCCAGACTCCCCTGGCATCTGTGCCGGTGGCACATAAAAAGCACCCACTACACTCACGGAGTGGTTGGCGTTAGGAAGGGCATCCAGCTGTAGAAACACTGCCAGATCAGACTGGAGCCTGGTGAAGCCTCCTGGCTTCCCAGACCCCGGACGAACCGTCCAACCCGTGCTAGCATGGAAAATGGATGTTAAACGATGATGATGATGATGATGATTCAGCGTGACATACCGAATGCAACAGGGCTGGCCCTTTGGATTACAAGTACAACAATAACTCGTTTTTACCGGTTGAGTGAACTGGAGCAACAAGAAATAAAGAGTCTTGCTCAAGGACTCAATGCATTGCCAGGAATCACACTCATGACCTGACAATCGTGAGGTGAATACCTTAGCCATTAAGCCACACATCTCCTTTGTTGTAGTAACCTACATAGAAGCTAACCATGAAAGCTAGAGAGCATGAAGGATTAAAACAGCAGTTTGTGCATTGTTAGTGACCACCGTATTATATCTGTAGCAGAGGCACTTGGGGCCTTCTATTGCTCACTCCACTGTAAGTGATCCCTAGCCTCTTCAAAGTCTCAAAAGTTCACCTCAGCTCTTATAATCAGATTTGGGCCCCCCATAAGCTTTAATGCTATAAGAACTAATTTTCCTGATTATTTATTTCTTTATTGCCCACAGGGGGCTAAACATAGAGGGGACAAACAAGGACAGACAAGGGGATTAAGTCGATTATATCGACTCCAGTGCGTCACTGGTACTTATTTAATTGACCCCGAAAGGATGAAAGGCAAAGTCGACCTTGGCGGAATTTTTGCCTTTCATCCTTTCGGGGTCGATTAAATAAGTACCAGTGACGCACTGGGGTCGATATAATCGACTTAATCCCCTTGTCTGTCCTTGTTTGTCCCTCTATGTTTAGCCCCCTGTGTGCAATAAAGAAAATAAATAATTTTCCTGATTATTCTGTGCCGGTGACACGTAAAAAGTACTAATCGATCGTGGCCGTTGTCAGCCTCCTGGCCCCTGTGCCGGTGGGTGGCACATAAAAAGCACCCACTACACTCACGGAGTAGTTGGCATTAGGAAGGGCATCCAGCTGTAGAAACACTGCCATGTCAGACTGGAGCTTGGTGCAGCCTCCTGGCTTCCCAGACCCCGGTTGAACCGTCCAACCCATGCTAGCATGGAAAACGGATGTTAAACAAAAATGATGGTGTTGATGATGATGAGGAGGAGGAGGATGCATTGCTGAACGTGAGATGCATCTAATAATCTAGTCACACCTGTATGAATATATTTCACCTGTAGTCCAGCGCATTTTCATTATAACCTTGATTTTGGTTTAGCATAAAATATCTGTAATTTTATATCGCATAACTCTTTAGCATTCAGATTACTCTGTCAAACATAATGTTTATTCATTGACATTGTTTTGAATTAATCATGCATTATCTAATCACTTAAAGATTTCACGATGTAATTGTTATTTTTAGAATGACATTGTTTGAATACACAACAAGCAGAATATAAAACAGGCCCCTTATGGCCAATCTAAATGCAAAATGTTAATATTATGTTGATGTTAGTCAACTCATGCCTTAATATTGTCATTTATGTTAAAATTAGGTCCTAATTAGTATATGAATGTTCTTGTATGGTTTGACGGTTTAGACTGAGAAAGATTAAAATGTGATTTAAATTTCCCTTTCAGAATCACCAGTGAACATAAAACCGCCTTTGACTCCATCTAGAAGTATGAAAGATGATTGTAAAAGCCAATAAAACCATTTTGGTCACCTGTAAGAAATTCATAAGATGGTGAGCTGGCAGCATTGGACAAAATGTGTTGTAACATTTCTCCCAGTTCATTACATTCTGATTTCAAATCCTGCCGAGGTCAGCTTTGCCTTTCCTCTCTTTGGACTAAATAAAGTAAAGGGGTTGATGTAACCAACTTCCCCTCAAAATTACGGGCCTCAAGACTTTTAACGGACTGCTGTTCCATCCGGTGGGTATACTAATTCAGCGGGTTTTTAGCCCACTAATTTAAGGTACTACTGGTGAACAGTGGTCCCGGTGCACGCACACGTGCAGTTGCGCATCCGCGCTAGCTAGTCATAAGGAGTTGATCCTATGACTTGCGCGTATGCAAATGGATAGATTCGCCCATGCGCGATTAAAACGCAAAGTGAATAATTTTTGTTAATAAATTATTTTTTACAAACAAAGGTTTTTTTTAAAAAAAATGTATATAATTTTTTTACATAAATTAAATAATATTTTTAGAACAAAGTAAATAAAATGCATTAGGATGCATGCATGAAGCGCATGGTCAAGTAATGGAGACGAAAACCATTCACACAGGTGGATGACAAAAAAAAAAATAAAAAAGGAGAACGAGCTATTTAAAATGCATTATTTTTTTTCCGATTTCTTCTTTTAAAGAAACTATCCGGCGAATAGTTTCCGACGTCTGGGTCACCACTTTAGCAGGTTTTTAGCCCACTAATTTAAATATAATGTCTGGTCATCCTTCAAATAGCTGTAGGAATTAATCCAGTAAAAAACAACAAGAATTTGTATGAGTTTTTGAGGCGTTCATGTACTTGGTATAATTATTCCAATCCGGGAGGAGAGCCTTCGTACACAGGTTGTATATTTAACAGAACAGAATGAAGTTGAATAAAAAAAGGTTTTCGTCTTGCCGCTTTCCATGACTGGTATAGTAAATTCCACTCAATTCAAATCGACACTGTGTAGTCCAGTAGCAGGGAGGGAGCCAATGCCGTTAGTAACAGGCCGCTTGGTCAGCAAAAAAGAAGCCGTTTTTGGCTCTGCCCGTCTTTTTATCCCCTATCTCACGAGCGCCACCTCGTTAATGATGTGACCTGGGGAGATAACTCCAGATGACCAACGTTCGGATATGGATTCAACTACGGTTGTCTACACTATGAACTTGGTCATTTGTACCCCATAGAAACCAGGTAACTGGCCTTGTAAGGGAAACGAATTACAAAGGAGAAACCATTACTTGTCAGTAATGCTATTTCAAACATAATTTCATTTTATTTTCTAATAAAATTATGAATAATTTTTTAATACATTTTCCACATGATATACTCTTGAGAGATTCAGATTCTGTTTGTGATCATACCTGTGCTTATGTGTGTGTAGGGTTTAGACGACCGCACGAGAGGAGTTGGCGATAAATGTCCCCTTTAGAACACCGCACGGTCGTTCCCTAGCATAATAAGAGATGCCATAATAAGAGATAATATAACATACGGTGCCAAAGGAGTAAAGGAAGGAGGACAACAAACCGTCAATGTGTACAGAGAGAGAGAGAGAGTGTGTGAGTGCATGCGACAAGTATTTGTGTCTGTGTGTTCGTGTGTGCGACAGAAGTCACAGACAAAAGGTGAATGCACATAAACAGAAATACAGAGCATAGGATAAGTCTCAGCATATTGAGTTAAGATAGAGTTAGTTTACCAGTTCACGAGGTACACAATAGTAAGAGTTCTATAACAAGATGGTAGCGGTTCACGTGTCAGAGCCGGTTACTACGCTTGTAGAGGTTGGGGCTATCATGCCGTGCCGAGTCTTGATATAGTAAGTTCTTTAGAGATACTGCAACTGTATTCTGTGGTGAAAGATTCACACTGACAGCGCGAGTTAAACTTGGTTGGTGTTGATGTGTACATGTTGTTGAAGTCGATGATGGTGGAGACGACATGAAGATGAAGTACGACGATGGTGATGACGGCGGCGGAGATTGAGAATGTCCTACATTGCGGGCATACATTAGCGTTGTAGTGGCTGAAGGTGGAGCATGGCTGGTCGTCTGTCGCTGGAGCTGGAACATGACTGAGTAGCTCTGTGGTCAGTGACTAGACCTTAAAAGGTCTAAAGCCGAAAGGATTTCTTTATTTTTCCTATAAAGGTTTACATAGAGGGGACAAACAAGGACAGACAAGGAACATATAAGAGTCAAATCCACCCATTACACAATTAAAAATGGATGGGTTTATACAAGAGAACAAAATGATATGAAAACAAGTGATTAAATTAAATATACATGATGGGTATTACATTATTCTATCCGGGTTAGTAGACTAACCCGCCGGTTGGTTTCCTTTTAAGTGATTACTTTCCATTCTTGCACGTGAGCTGACCGTGCAAGCACAGCACCTTGCATATCAGCTTCCTTACAATTTCCATCTTTTACCGAATACTCTTTGTGGCAGGCTCCTCCTCTCCAGACAGATTTTGCTTGAAAGATGGGTGACGAAGTAATTCACCAGCCCATGTCCGGAGATGAATTGACCTGTCGTGATTCCTTCCGCTCGTGTCTTCCATACCACATCTTTCAGTATGGTTACTATGCAGAGAAAAGCTACCTTCTTTTCTTTGGTGAAAGAGGAAGGTGGTACAATCTTATCATGGACTCGGACGAGAGCCGTACTCTTTCTGCATCTGATATCAGCTGTTCGGCAAAGGCCATCAACTCCCTCAACTCCTCACAGTGTATGAAGGCGTGCATAACCGTTTCACTGGCACGCCTGCAACTTGGACACATGGGAGAGGTTTCAATACCATGCCTTGACAACCTTTCTCGAACCGGTAAAGCCCATCAGTAGCACAGCCAGGTCAAAGATTTCTGGTAGTTATCCAGAAATCTCGACACAAAAGTCCTCCCGAACAGGCTGGCTAGCTGGCCCTTATCAAAGCCTAGAGTCTCTCCCAGGTCGTCATCGGACTTAAGCTCTACCAACCCGCTGTAAAAATCCGCTGTGGTAACCCTGCTGTCAGCATTGCTCACTTGAGAGAAGAGGAAAAGTGCTTGTCTGCACTCCTCCCGCCATTCCCCCAACTTGGGTCTCCGCGGGATCCATGCACCTAAGTTCACAAGTGACTTTACCTTTGGGAATACCAGCTCGGCATGCGATGACCACACCTGCTCACCATCCAGGTGGCACCGGAGATGTCTCAGTCTCAGTGCGTACTTGCGCATCATTAGCCAGGGCATCCCCAGCCCACCCTTTAACGGTTTCTGGCAACAGATGGAGCGCCTCACAAGTGGAGTTCTACTTCCCCACAAAAAGTGGAAAAGGATCCTCTCCGACTTGGTCATCCACAAACCGGGGTAAGGCACGACAGTTAGGCGGTAGGTTATCACAGATGCCATGAACACCTGCGCAAACTCCGCCCTTACCAACAAGGATAACTTCCTCCCAGACCACTTCTGGGCTATGGATGTCACCTTGCTCGCCACCTCACTCCAGTTCCCTCCACCTGGAGGTCTGGTCCAAACCAGACCCTGAGCATTTTAACTGGGCCCTCCGTCCAGCGACCAACGACGCTGTTGGGAGGCATCGACTTGCCCAACCAGGTGCCGAGTTGCAAGCCAACTGATTTTTCCTGGTTAATTTTGGCTCCTGCCATCTCGTATCCTTTAATGGCGTCTTCTATACGAGGTAGCTGCCCTTCATCAGTTACAGTGATGGTGATGTCATCTGCATACGCCGACACATTCTTCTATAACTCAGATCACGTGGGTCCACCCCAGTGTCCCTCAGCTTCCGCAGCAGTGGCTCAAGCGCCAATACGTACAGTAGCGGAGACAGGGGACAGCCCTGGTGAACCGAACACTTGATCGCGAAGGAGCTCGAGAAGAACCCATTCACCCGGACTACAGATTCGATATTGCCATATATGGCTTTAATCCAGCCTCGGAAGGTCGGGCCAAATCCGGCCGCCCGGAGGACCGCCGCCAGATATTCGTGGTCAACCCTATCGAACGCCTTAGACTGGTCCAAATTCACCAGTGCCCCACCGTTGCCATGCATTTTACCCACCCGCTCTATGGCGTAGCGAATGAGGTGAAGTTGTCTTGTATCGTCCTTCCTGGGATGGCACATGTCTGTGCTTCTCCCACTAGGTCGCCCACAACAACCCTAACTCTCTTCGCAAGCACCTTGGCCAGAATCTTTAACTCTATGTTTAACAGAGTTATGGGCCTAAAATTATTGACGTTATCCCCCTTGCTCCTCTTGATCAGTGTCACCACTCCTCGGCTTACAGATTTGGGGATCCTCCCATTCTGCTGCCAATTCGTGTACAGACTGGCCAGTACGTTCTCGAACAAGTCTGGCATGCTACTATAAAATTCGTAAGGAAGACCATCCAGATCCAGCGACTTGTCCCCGTGGCACTTGGACAGTACCTCTCTGACCACCTTGGCTGTGATTGGTCCTTCGCAGTGCTCAGCATCACGGGCCGAAAGACGCGGGCCGCCAGCCAGAAAACGCTGTAAGGCATCTCCATGGTCCTCCTGAACAATGTGGCAAAGTGCTTGTGAAAGGCCTTGCATATCTCCTCTTGTCCTTGGATCTCCTGTTCGGACTCATCTGCCAAAGACCCAATCGTAGCATTGATGCCACATTGGGTTTCTTCTGAGTGAGCCCATCTGGCAACATTGATACCTTCACAGCCCATTGCACGTATCCTAGCCCGGACTCTGCATCCCTCGTGCTTGGCAACACTTGTGATACAGGACCCGATCTCAGTGCCTCTTCTAATGTCTTAACTAGATCCCTTTCTACTCTAGTCCGCTCGAGACTTAACTGCTTGCTAAATCTAATTGACTCAATCCGAAAGGCTCTTTTGAGGGCACTCCACCACCAGTTGTTAATCACCGCACCGGTTAGTGCCCTCTTAACTAATACCTTAATCTGGCTACGGTATGCTTCACAATCCAATAGTGTCTTGTTTAGCTTCTAATAGCCAGATCCCTATCTATGTACCTTATCTATATGCACCTCATGTCACTAATTTGTGATCCGTATAGGGTACATAGGTAAATTGTGGACAAGTAAAACTAGACTTATCTCTAATACTTACCACTATCCTGTCTATATAAGACCTGATCGATCCGTCATTTCTTGCCCAAATCCACATGGAATGCTCGGATGATCATGTCTATATCGATCTGCCAGCCTGAATCGCTTCATCAGATTGATGAGGCATGAGTTACTCTTTCTATCTTTTGAGCCAATGCTATCCAAGCATGCATCCAGTATAGCGTTAAAGTCGCCTAACACAACTACTGTCCTTGATGTCACCAGAAAGTTCTCCAGGCGTTGAAAGAAGTCAACCTGTTTGCCTGCATTCCCAGGCGCGTAGATGCCAACCAACCCGAAAGCCTTACTACTGTACGTTAGATCCATAACGACCGACTCGCCTTCCGTGTCCACGAAGATTGTACATGTCTGCAGAGCCAGGCTTTTCCAGATCAAGACTGCCACCCTTCTACTCCCTCCCTCCCTCCTGGCTAGGAGAAATTATTTTCTTGTAGTCGTTCAGGAGGGTTGAGAAGGCCTGCAGCTTGCCCAACCTGGTCTCTGCAGCAACCATCACAACTATTCTGTGTGACCTGAGGTCATCGAGAAGGAAAGCCTGCTTCCTCTTCGAGCCCAGGCCACGAACATTCAAACATGTGATCCTTAACTTTTGTCTCTTTTTATAGTATTATTGAATGTGTAGGGGTGGTGAGGAATGAGGAGAAAGTGAGAGAGAGTGCATGTGTGTGTGTGTATACCACTGGTATAGCAAACCTCATACTTTTCGATGTCCCTGTAGTCCATTGTCGCAAATGTTTTGTACATTGTTTGCAGACACTATGTGGTGCTCCCCCAGTTTGATCCCAAAATATGCCATATACGCTCTTTCAACAAAATCAGTGATGTTTTCTTTTTTCAAATTTCAGGTAATGTGTATTCTCCACAAACAACAAAATACATTTGTAGAATTAACGCAACACCTTTCTCAAAAAGGATATCTTGCTCCTTTTCTACTGCTCAGTTCACCACATCTAAAAAGTATGTGTAGTGATGCTACTGTGTAGGGTTCGGCGCGCATGCGCAGAATGGGACTACTTCCGGGTGGCCACCGGAAGTCTTCCCCATGCGCATGTGCGGGAAAACATCTCTCGAGCCCGCGAACCTCAAATCTCTCTCTTCGGCTCAAGACAGCACTGCGATCGGTCACGGTTTTCCTGGCTCTGACAGCCACACACCAGCTTCAACCAACTTCAACCAACCTCAACGACCAACACCAGCAGTATCTCAGAGGCTGTCTATTCCCCCATCAGACAACGTACAACCATGAATCAATAAACCAAGTTGTCTGTTCACCTTTAACCTGAGTTTCGTCTTTTTGTTTTCTGCAAGAATTTTGTATGTGACTAGAAAGGATCTCGACACCCTACCAGTGCTTCGATGATAGATCCTTTCACGTTACATATGGAAGTTTTTTTAAAAATTAGAATTAGAACAAGGTAATGAACGTACACACATACATAGTGACTATAGTAGTGTTCAATAACTTAAAAACTAGACTTGATGTCACAAAGAAGGTTATATTTGGAATCAGGAGACCGATTTTGTACAGGAATTATGTCTATTTCCTAAACAACATATATATATATAATATGAATTGGAGATAAAACCACTATTATGCAACTCAAACAGTGATAGACATAAACCAATACATTGCATCTGTAACCAAAAAAAGTTGAAATTTGTCGCCTATTGATATCAAACAATTTTGTATCACTTATTCACTCGTCAAGCAAATTATGATGATAATCTGTAGTGTAGAAGATAGTGCCCATCTTTTAGTGACTTCATGCATATTTTCATGCACAAAAATGGTTGTATTGTTGATTTGTTTCTTTTTTTTATCTATTTATTTATACGTTTTCAAAAAAAACTTTCGGGATGAATTTCAGTTTATAACATCAATGGAAAATAGGTCTCATACTACAAAATTCTGCGTTACGGCAAGATTTTCAAAAGTGCGGTATGCTGTAACACGGGGAATTTCTACATGAGAAGTGATAAAAATAAGATGAAACGTCTGATACAATTGTAAAATTTTTTTTATTCCACTTAACAGAAAAATACATTGAAAATTTCAAAATTCAAAAAATCAAATTTTTATCCCATAAAAGTGTTTTCTACATTAATTTAGTGTCTGAAGTGAATTGGTATAATACCATATTGAGGGTATTCGGAGCAAATCAGTAAGGTGCCAAATAATGTATGCTTGAATTGACTCGCTAAGCTACAATACAGTGAATGTTTGGGAGGAATAGACAGGGTACCATAGAATGTGCTTTTGTGGGACAAATCGATAAGGCACCACACAGTGCAAGCTTGGGGCAAATCAGTTGAGACCTGTGCATACAACCAGGAGACCAGCAATTATTGACACTGTTTTCCTTCCTTCCAACACATTCGACTTCGTAGTCTGAGTTGCTCACACAAGTGGCTAACAAAAGTAGCCATCGTCGCATTGAGAAAGAGTGTGAGCTGGTCTTTCAAATTGGCCTCGTTAAAAGAAAAATAATTTCCGTCAACAACAGCAGATGTAGCACAGCTGTACACCTGGAGCAGTTAGCATGTGACATTAATTTGCACATCTGTGAAAATTTGTGTACGAGGAGAAGCTTAAGCAACATAGCATTCTGTGATAAAATAGTGTGAAACAACCACCGTAAAATAATAACAAAAGAAAAGATCATTGAAATTATATTTTCAATGAAAATTTGAAGACAGAAAATAAAAAAATGAGTATTTTGTTAGGGTTTCTTTTATGAAATTAGATAACCATATGCCCATTTAAACAATGGGAATAGATCCATGAGAATGATCAAGCCAAAAGGAATGGTGATGGTAAGCACTATGGCAGAGCCCATATAGAAAGAAGAAGCTCTTTTGTCTTCTATACTGATTTTTGAACGTATGTACTTGGATGTGATTTTACGTGGAATGGATAACTCTGAAGAGATTTGGCGTAACTTCATCCCTAGTTCCTCTTGGGTCAAATTCATCGATGTCTGTGAACAAGGACACCAGCATAAATTCGCTGGAACAGAAATATGAGAATTAGGCTAACTGTTGGAACATACCATTTACTACAAATAGTGATATTGGTAACATTGATAAAGATAATAGTGATATTGGTAACAGAAGATAATAGTGATATTGGTAACGAAAAGTTACCAATACAGTGATTGGTAGCTTTAACCCTCTAGTGTTTAAACCGGCCATATCAGGCCAAAATTGCCTTCCTGTTTTATTCTCAAACCAGCCAGCTCTGACCTCTCACACCTACCCTACAAAGTCATTCTAAAAATAAACAGGGACATCATCAATATCCCAGAGTTACAAGATGCTGTACAATTAATTTAAAATAATGTAATTAAACAGGCTTTACATTTGACAGATTAATCTGAATATTAAAGGGTTAAAGATAATAGTGATAATGGTAACAGAAAGTTATAAATCCATTAATCTGTAAGTACTGTATACACTTTTTCTGCTAATATCAAGTTCAAAATTAGCGGTGCGTATAATATATGGGTGAAAGGCGCATACTTAGTGGGTTAAGGGTGTTGCTCTCACGATTGCAAGATCGAGGTTTCAAATTCCTGGACCAGGTGATACGTTGTGTTCTTGAGTAAAACATGTCATTTCATGTTGCTTTTGTTCACTCAGCTTTAAATGAGTAACCCTGGGACGAACTGGCATCCCGTTCACAGGAATATGGTGACCTTGGTCACCTATACGCAATGGAAATCGGGTAACTGACCCTATGAATTTTTGAACTTGAGACAGTAATGTCCATGGATTGATGATAATAATACTTGATATTGGGGTGCAAAGTTTTATCCTACCTATTTTTATTTAGACAAAACATGAAATTTTATTCTTTTTGACTTATTTTGTCATCATATATCCATATACTCTTTACTCTTTTACTCTTTTACTTGTTTCAGCTATTTGACTGCGGCCATGCTGGTGCACCGCCTCTAGTCGAGCAAATCGACCCTGGGACTTATAATTTGTAAGCCCAGTACTTATTCTATCGGTCTCTTTTGCCGAACCGCTAAGTGATGGGGATGTAACACACCAGCATCGGTTGTCAAGCAATGCTAGGGGGACAAACACAGACACACAAATACATATACACACATACATATATACGACAGGCTTCTTTCAGTTTCCGTCTACCAAATCCACTCACAAGGCATTGGCCGGCCCGGAGCTATAGCAGAAGACACTTGCCCAAGATGCCATGCAGTGGGACTGAACCTGGAACCATTTGGTTGGTTAGCAAGCTACTCACCACACTGGTTTCAAATTTTGGTACGAGGCCAGCAATTTCAGGTGCAAGGAGCTACTCGATTACATCGACCCCAGTGATCAACTGTTACTTATTTTATCAACTGCGAAAGACTGAAAGGTAAAGTCAACCGCAGTGGAATTTGAACTCAGAATGTGAAGACAGACCAAATACCTATTTCTTTACTACCCACAAAGGGCTAAACACAAAGAGGACAAACAAGGACAGACAAACGGATTAAGTCGATTATATCGACCCCGGTACGTAACTGGTACTAATTTAATCGATCCCGAAAGGATGAAAGGCAAAGTCGACCTCAGCGGAATTTGAACTCAGAACGTAACGGCAGACGAAATACCACTAAGCATTTCGCCCGGTGTGCTAACGATTCTGCCAGCTCGCCGCCTTTATATAAAATAAAATATTACAATAGGGTTACAAATTTTGACACAAGGCCAGTAATCTCGGTGGAGAGGGTAAGTCGATTACATCGACCCCAGTATTGAACTGGTACTTATTTTATCGACCCAGAAAGGCTGAAAGATAAAGTCGACCCCGGCGGAATTTCAACACAGAGTCCATAAAATACCACTGTGGATCTTCAATTTATTATTTTGCTTGTTTGGACCCAAAAGAATTTCTATGGGTCCCAGCTGAGAATCACTGGTGTGGAAGTAAAACGGTACGCTAAGCGTAACTTAATGCGAATTTTGTCACGAAAATTTGATTTCAAGTTGGTAACAAGGTCTTTATAGTTTTCACTTTTGTGTTTCCCAAGGAAATTTTGCCCTACTTCTGCAAAGGCTAGCCAAGCTGATGCTTCATTTTCGCTCATTACTTTCCCGAAATTTGTTTCCTTCAAGAGCTTATGGACCCCAAAAAATTTTCGAAAGTGTGAAATCAAGACTGGAGAAACTCACGGGTTGTTGGGACTATGGTAACTGGATGGCCTTCAGCATTTGATGGTCCTCCTGCTTCTGTAACTGTCGAGGTAACGACTGGGTCAGCTTCTACTGAAGATGTTCCTTCTTGTGTAATTGCGTTGTGGTAAGACGATGACAGTGTCGACCACGATGACCATAATGATGAGGGATATGAGAAAGAGGAGGAGAATGAGTAGGAGGAAGTAGAGGATGGTACAGACAATGGAGAAGAGGTGGAGGTGGAGGAAGATAATGTAGACGGAGGTGATGAGGAGACGGAAGAAGAAGAGAAAGAAATGGAAAAGGAGGGGGCTAGTGATGTTATTAGCGATGTTGAAGTTGAAGATTGTGTATTAGTCGACTGCATTATCGTTGATGTTGTTGTCGCTGTTGTTGATGCAACCGTTGGACGACTCTTCAGGGCTTCAGAGGAGGGAAAAACAAAACAAATTAAATAACTTTTAACAACATCATGTATTAACAGGTGAGCGTATGTGTATGTGGTAGCGTAAGCAAGTGCGTGTGAGTATGTGTGTGTGTGTGTGTGTGTGTGTGTTTGCGTGTAGAGCAGTGCTTTTCAACATTTTTGCTGGAGCGGAACCCCAGAGAAACATTCCACTGGCTGGAGGAACCCCTGTGCAATAATTTAATAGTCTTATGCACACATATCTGCACAGGAGAATTAAAAATTACTGCCGATTTTAGCAGTTTTGTAACTTCTTGCGGAACCCCTGGACTGTACTGGCGGAACCCTAAGGTTCCGCGGAACCCTGGTTGAAAACCACTGGTGTAGAGTATACGTGTATGCTTGAGTGTGAAAGCATGTCTTAGTGTGAGAAAGTGTTTGTGGGCATGTGTATTTTTTTTTTTGACCAAGTAGATTATTAAGGGTCAAGCAAAAGTGCGTGGAATAGTGGTTAGGATTTAAGCTTATGCTTGTAATGTAGTAGATCCGATTTCCGGACCGTACTGTACAACGAGTCCTTAGCCGTATCAACTCATTTATCAAACGCTTAGGATCTTTTCCTTTTGAAGGCCAGATTTCAACACAACGTACGGAAAGCGTGTGTAAAAAATTATAGAATTATTTTGATTGTTAATTGTTTAAATCACTTTCCATTGCTTTCGGGTTTTTTTACACACATAACAATTAAATCATTTTAACAATTAAGAAAAAAAATTAGGGTTAAGGTTAGTTACAGGATGTTGTCTTAGTTTTAGACGCAGCAAATGTTGTTTACCTAAATGGAGGTAATCGATTGGCTAAAATTGCCAAAATGCTCAGATTTTCAGACGAAATATCTTACAACATATAGAATTTTCTCAATAAAGCCAAGAAAAAATAATGTTTTATAAACACATTCTGCCAGTATACGAAGTTTAAAAGTGTTTAGTTAACTAGAAATTGTGTTGAAATCTGGCCTTCAAAAGGAAAAGATCCAACGCTTATATAATCAAACACTTCTGATTCACATGTGTGAAGGTGCCTGGCCAAATGGTTACACTGTTAGACTCACAACCATAAGATCGTGGTTTCGATATTGGTATGGGTATCGTGTTGTGCTTGCTCTTCCGCAAATCACTTCATTTCACGCTACTTCAGTTCATTCAGCTAAAAATGAGGATCAGCAACAGCGTGAGGTTAACTCTGCAACAGATTCAGGTCCTGTTCAGAATGGTAGACGTACGTATTGTACTCTCAGTCACTTACACGCCCTGAGCATGTAGAATTGCTAAGGATAACCGTCCAACCCATGCTAGCATGGAGAACGGACGTTAAACGACGATGATGATGATGATGATAATGTTAATGAGCATGTAGAATTGCTAAGGATATAATGTTAATGAGCATGTAGAATTGCTAAGGATATAATGTTAATGAGCGTGTAGGATTGTTAAGGATATAATGTTAATGAGCATGTAGGATTGTTAAGGATATAATGTTAATGAGCACG
This sequence comes from Octopus sinensis, assembly GCF_006345805.1. NCBI lineage: Eukaryota > Metazoa > Mollusca > Cephalopoda > Octopoda > Octopodidae > Octopus > Octopus sinensis. The sequence continues at coordinate 12,299,642 of NC_043014.1, read as the reverse complement.
TAGGATTGTTAAGGATATAATGTTAATGAGCACGTAGGGTTGCTAAGGATATAATGTTAATGAGCACGTAGGATTGCTAAGGATATAATGTTAATGAGCACGTAGGATTGCTAAGGATATAATGTTAATGAGCATGTAGGATTGCTAAGGATATAATGTAAATGAGCATGTAGGATTGCTAAGGATATGATGTTAATGAGCATGTAGGATTGCTAAGGATATAATGTTAATGAGCATGTAGGATTGCTAAGGATATGATGTTAATGAGCATGTGGGATTGCTAAGGATATAATGTAAATGAGCATGTAGGATTGTTAAGGATATGATGTTAATGAGCATGTAGGGTTGCTAAGGATATAATGTTAATGAGCATGTAGGATTGCTAAGGATATAATGTTAATGAGCATGTAGAATTGCTATGGTTTAAAACTATTTCGTAATTTCTTGTGTCTTTTCTGGTTCTGTGGAAGTGCAGTGTCTCACAATTACTGATGTGGTAAGTGCCCAAACGATCACAAGTACATGTGTGTGTGTGTGTGTATACACACACATAGACAGATGTATGCATACGTGTATATTTTACTTCATATCTTTTATCTTTACTTATTTTTTGTAATTGGACCGTGGCCATGCTGGGTCTCTACCTTGAATCGCTTTAGTCGAATGGACAGTCTAACTTAGCGCCATATGACTTAAAGTTTCGTGAACGAGTAGGACTCTTCCATCTTAGAAATATATGTAACTCCTACCAAATGTGCTAATTGCTACTACTTTCGTTTGTTTCACAAACTTAGTGTTTTTCAACATTCGGCGTCTTAAAGGGGTTTTCCTTCTGACGCTATCTCGCAGCCAATGCACATCAGCACATTGTCTCCCCTAGTCCGAGGTATTCAGGGATTTTCCCCTCTGATACTATCTCGCAACTAATGAGCGCATAAATAAATAAAAAAACATACAGTAAGTCTGGCTCATCGATAATGTTTACATTATTAGGGCTACTAATAAGTTTGTGTGTGTGTGTGTGTGTGTGTGTGTGTGTATGTGTGTGTGTGTGTGTGAGAGAGAGAGAGAGAGAGAGAGAGAGAGAGAGAGAGAGTGGTTAAAGCGTCTGCTAGACTGATGCTTTGAGATATTTATTCTGGCTCTCTACACTCAGAGTTCAAATTCTGTTGAGCACATTATCATTTGTCCATTCCAGATCGATGAATAAAGTACAAGTCAAGTCCTGGGTTCGATTCTCTCTCTCTCTCTCCCTCTCTCTCTCTCTCTCTCTCTCTCTCACACACACACACACACATATATATATATGAGCGGGTGAGAGAGTGTGTGTTTGAAATTGGACCAGTACTTGATTGGTACTTTATTCGTCGACCTTGAATGGATAAATGATAAACTAGTCCTCAATAGAATTTGAATGCAGAGTGCCGGAACAAATATTTCAAAGCACCAGTCTAGCCGACTCTCTTGTGACTCTGACACATTTAGAACTATACTTACGGACCATATCCGCAGAACAATGATCATTAATTTTCACCAAATTAATTTTATAATTTTCAATCCAGTCCTTTGTGATACACGTGAAGTTAACCTGGAGGGAGACAGTAAAATTTAGAGACTATAAGAGTTTATTCACATTTACAGTAATTACTACCAGTTTACAATTTAACCTCATCATTAATATCATTGAAAAAAAAACAATAACTAAATCAGTAAAGACATGTCTACAAAAAGCAACTGAGATAGTTCTTTCACTACATGTAAGTGAAACTCTTCCAGTCTACTTCCAATAATGTGATTTAGTTACTACTGTACGCGGTAGTTATTAGCGGTTGTGATGTACATAGAAAATGTAGGAGAAATTATCATAAACAAGTTTTATATCATTTATTCCCTACGTGCGTTTTACCATTGTAGTTAATCCTCTGCATGGGCGTTGCAAATACAACAAAGTGTTCCCCTGATGAACTGTAGTGGTTCAGCATCGATGTGCTAACTTCACATACTTCATTTTTAATGTGGATCATCGTCTACATGTATGTGTCGTCGGCACTGTAATATTCTTGTCGCCAGTATTGTTTTTGACTCGTCTGTCGTGCTATCACTGATTGCTCCACAAGACAACGTCTTTGTAATGTCTACTTTGACGGTAACTCGAACTCGTATGTATCACGTAAGTGACACTGACTCCAACTGAGAACTCGTACAACGACTCTACTGCCCCTGACCTCCTACAACGACAGACTATCTGACTTTATAGTGACAAAGTGGTATGAACCACTTTCTCCTGTGAGAAAGGGTGTACCATTTTCACTACAACATTTAGTCTTTTTTCATTTTTTCCTTTGGGAAGCAAGTAATTTTATTTTACTTTATTCATCCCTCCTCCCTTCTTAGCGTGTTTTTTTTCAACTTAATATTCTTCTTCTTGGCATCTATTTGTTCTTCCTTTTTCTTCCACTTGTACGCGTGGATTCAACCACCTGTAATGTGTCTTACAGCCATTCCATAGGTTCTTCCGGTTCATTTTCTATGAATCTCTTCTTCAATTGGTTTGTGCCCTTTTCAGTAGCTTTTCTGCCTTTTATTTCGTACATTATTTTTATTATGTGCTTTGTAATTTTTATTTCTTTCCAGTATTGCTTTCCATTTTTATACGACCACATGGACACTTTATCACCAATTTTGAAAAGTTTGGGATTGTCTTTCCGGGTACATTTTCTTCCCTCGCCAGGTAACAGTTTATCAAAAACTGATTTCACCAACCTTGCGAACATCAGTTCAGCTGATGAGTTTCCTGCTGGTGTACTGGGGTTCGGTATCACCCTGTATACTCTTAGGAATTACTGCAAAGCGACTTCGTCTGTGACTTCCTTGTTTGCTTTTCTCAAAGCTCTTTTGAGGGTATTCACAAAACGCCCTGCCTGTTCATTTGATCTTGGATGGTAAGGGGATATCGTTTTATGTTCTACCGTGAACATTTCGTAGAATTTTCTAAATTCACTGGACAGAAATTGCGTTCCATTATCAGATACAATCACATTTGTGGTGCCAAATCTTGCGAATAATTCATGCAAAGCATTTGTTAACGTTTAGGAGGCTGGTCTTTTGCACTTAACTATTTCCGGTCATTTTGTAAAACTGTCAACTACTGCTAAGTAGTAATAACCATTTAACGGACCCACGAAATCAGTGTGTAGTCTTGTCGATGGACTTTTTACTTGTGGCCAAGACTCCCATTTTTTAGTAGGCAATTTTGCTGCCAGAGCAGATCTTCTGTAGCCTTTTACTACGTTTTCGACTTCCTTGTCCATCTTTGGTCAATAAACATAACTGCACATAAGCGCTTTCATCCTTGCGACCCCCTGAATTCCAATATGGAATTCTTTCAACGTTCCTTTTTGTAGAGTATCAGGTATCACTACCCCTTGGCCATACATCAGTACGCCGTCGCGTGTTGAATATATGTTTTGCTTTTCCTTACCCGAACCTTCTTTTATTTTCATTCGCTGACCACAGATATTTTATATTTTTTGCTTCATTAATGAACTTGTCTTTTGACGCTTCTCTTTAACACTGCAGGGTTATTGGTCACTCTGGTACAACGTTCCACATTATGTGTTTAATTTCCCCTTCGGCTCTTAGGGCTACTATTACTGTTGGTATGTAGAAGCCATAGATGTTGGTGAGTTCGCTGTTCTGTTTGTTGCTGTTGCTTCCACTGCTGTTCTTGTTTGCTGTTGTGATTGTTGTTGCTGCTATCGTAGTGGTCACCTGTCTATGCTGGTGCTGTTGCAGTTGTTGTTGTTGTTGTTGTTGTTGTTGCTGCTGCTGCTGCTGCTGCTGCTGCTGCTGCTGCTGCTGCTGCTGCTGTTATTGTTGCTGTGGAGCGAATGGTCTTCGTCCCAGAGCTCGCAAGATGAGAGAAGTCCGAAACGTGGTCCTTTACTATTCGTAAGACCCGTAGAAGAGAAAGCAGGTCAACCACCGACACTGAGTTACGTAGGAAGTCGGGGACAAGAAACAGGAAGAAAGAGTGAGAGAAACTTGGAGCGAAAGAGTACAACAGGGGTCGCCACCACCCCCTGCCGGAGCCTCGTGGAGCTTTAGGTGTTTTCGCTCAATAAACACACACAACGCCCGGTCTGGAAATCGAAACCGCGATCCTCCTACCGCGAGTCCGCTGCCCTAACCATTGGGCCATTGCGCCTCCACTTGTTGTTGCTGCTGCTGCTGCTGCTGCTGCTGCTGCTGATGCTGCTGCTTCTGCTGCTGCTGCTGCTGCTGCTGATGTTGTTATTGTTGTTACTGTTGTTGTTGTAGTTGTTTTTGTTATTATTGTGGTGGTGCGTGCAAAGGTGAGGGAAGACTCACTTCTCTCTTTTGTTGTGAGCAAAAGGTATTTAGATGATTTGTGTCCCCACACAGGTTAATTTATGATGTCCGGAATCGTTTCTAAACTTATCCAGCTCTAAGCCTTGCCCTAGTCAGTTTTGTTTAAGCAGTTTCCGTGCATGTAGAATGTTTGTTCTGTCCTCTCTGTCCAGGAGGACAGCTGCTACCAACCAGCAGATGTCTGTTTCTGATGGTACGTCTCAAATTTTTTACAACTCTACGACCCAGATATATGGATACCGGAAAAAGTTCTCATTTTTAGGGTCAAAGTGGAGTGCTTCCTTGCTTCCTCCTCTGGCAGACCTCACCTCTACAGTACCATATTTCTTCTCTCTTGCGACATAGGTTTTAGTGTCCTACACTGGACGTAGACATTTTTCGATTTGTTGTTGTGTTGCTCGTTCTAATCTACGGCTTTTAACTCCTATTGTTTTATAAGTTATTGTTGCTCAGTAGTCCTGCACAATGGCTTCGGGTGTGTTAAGAGTTACCCTTCTTCAATTTCTCTTTAATATGGATTTTTCATTTCTTAAATCAGCTGTCGACAGATTTTTGTGTTCTTGTGTTTGCCAGACTGCAGATACGACGAACCCGTTAGGTCAAGATTTGTCATTTTTGTCAGTTTCCGCTACTGTGTTGGCATTAACGGCGGTAGTGGTGGCTGAATATGCACGTGCTATGTGTAAAAAAAAGTTATTTTTTATGTATCCTGATTTTCCTGGTCATTGTTGTATTGGTTGACATTTGCGGCGGTGACGGTGACGGTGGCAGCGGTGATGGTGGCGGCGGTGACGGTGACGGCGGTGACAGTGACGGCGGTGGCGGTGACGGTGACGGCGGTGACGGCGACGGTGGTGGCGGTGACGGTGGTAGTGGTGAAGGTGACGGTGACGGTGACGGTGGTGACACTCAGTTTTACGATTTGGCAGATGTGCGGATGACTGGCCGTCCTTTTCAACGGGCGAACAATTCTTGTCTGCCATCTTCTTTTAAGCAAAAATTGAGGGGTGTATTAGCTTAAACAAACGCTTAGGGGCTGCAGATGGAGAAAAACTAACCACTTCCCTAAGGTCCTCGTTAGAGTATCTATGTAACGGTGATAAATCTACACTATATAACAATGTTTAACAATATAAATAACAACAAAGTTATGAGAGTGATGTGAAATACATGTCAAAAACGATCAAGAAGGAGTGGCTGTGTGGTAAGTAGCTTGCTAACCAACCACATGGTTCCGGGTTCAGTCCCACTGCGTGGCATCTTGGGCAAGTGTCTTCTGCTATAGCCCCGGCCGACCAATGCCTTGTGAGTGGATTTGGTAGACGGAAACTGAAAGAAGCCTGTCGTATATATATATATATATATATATTATATATATATATTATATATATATATATGTATGTGTGTGTGTGTTTGTGTGTCTGTGTTTGTCCCCCTAGCATTGCTTGACAACCGATGCTGGTGTGTTTACGTCCCCGTAACTTAGCGGTTCGGCAAAAGACTGGTAGAATAAGTACTGGGCTTACAAAGAATAAGTCCCGGGGTCGATTTGCTCAACTAAAGGCGGTGCTCCAGCATGGCCGCAGTCAAATGACTGAAACAAGTAAAAGAGTAAAGAGTAAGAGTAAGAAGACAAAGAATTTTAAACAATGCAAAGTCATTACCCTCATAGATGACACTTGGACGGGCAGTACTTTATCTGAAGGATGCACCAAAATGGAAAGCTACTGACAATTTCTGCCCTACTTCTTGCCTTCCTATTCTTTGCAAGTTATTCACAAGTATTTTATCAGAAAGCATGTGTTTCTTCTTGGAAAATGAAAACATACTTCCAGACGAACAAAAAGGTTGCAAACAAAGAAATGTAGGTACGAAGGATCAACTCTTGTTTGATAAAACCATTCCCAAAGATTGCAAAAGAAGACACAACAACCTTTCAATGGTATAATAATTGCATGGCGGTGAGCTGGCAGAAACGTTATCATGCTGGGCGAAATGCGTAGCCGTATTTCGTCTGCCGTTACGTTCTGAGTTCAAATTCCGCCAAGGTCGACTTTGCCTTTCATTCTTTCGGGGTCGATAAATTAAGTACCAGTTACAAACTGGGGTCGATGTAATCGACTTAACCAGTTTGACTGTCCTTGTTTGTCCCCTCTGAGTTTAGCCCCTTGTGGGTAGTAAAGAAATAGGTATAATAATCGCATGGGGTTAATTCAGAAAACATATTCGCATAGATCCCCGGCTTATCTGAGACATCAAAATACAAGTACCTTCAACTAGTTCTTACTGCAACCCCACAACTGTGTAGGCCCATTTAACCACACCGATTTGGCCCCTCTCAGCAATCTTTCATAAATTAATGGATGGTGGCACTTTCGTTTTTTTCCTCACTTTCAGTTGTAACATGAAACAGTTGACGAGGTTTTGATCGAAGAGAAAAGTGTTTGTCTCAAGTTCTTTCAAACTTGTTTAATACATCCTCTTTCACCATAGTCTCCACACAACGTAAGACTACCCACTTTTTCTTGCCAAAGGGAAGTGGTGAGTCGATGTACTCGATAGGCTCGGCTGTTAGCATGTGATAGCGACTGTCTGACATAAATCTCCAAATTCAGCACTGACATTGAACGAGTCCAGTTGCACATGATTCAAACATAACCATGTTTGTAGGCTTTATTCCGAATAGACCAAAGCGCCCCGTTCCACTGACAGGCCAAGTACTTTTGAAAATTGTCCATCATTCCTGAAATAATGATAATGATAATAATAATAGAGCCTAAATACTGCTGCTATTAAACTGACCGTTCATCTTTGCTGGGTCGATACAAAGTACCAGTCGAGTACTGACCTTAGTGTCTAAAGCTCTGAAGTTATTTAAAGCATCTTAGCTGTTAACGATTATAATATAATGTAATAACTAACCTGTTTATCAGAACACCAAGTGTGGTTTACGTAAATATTCTTAAATTGTAAATTGTTGTCTCCATGATAGCAAAACATCGATTCCTGACTAATTGATGTAGATTTCCAGAACAGTATGTCTCCATCTGTTAATATATTTACTTTCCTAGGCAACACAGCAGGAAATTTCAGCAGGCACACTATAAGATCAATAACCAGAACATTCGTGTAATGAAAATATATTTTAAATAAAAGAACCTTAAAAGTATTTTTTTAATAAAAGAGCTATTAAATATATTTTTTAAATAAAAGAACCTTAAAATATATTTCAAATAAAAGAGATTTAAAAATATATTTACATAAAAGAGCTTTTAAAAAGTAAAGGAATACATGGGTAAGCTTCATGGATTCCTTAAGTTTAAACATTATTGCTTGCAATTGGTTACAATATTTGTTGGTTTGATGCAAATTTTTCAATTATACTTTCAAGGACGTTTTTTTTTTCTGTATGTCATCAATTTAAGTGTTACTAAGTTAAAAATACATTGTTATTACTGCTGTTTAGGATGAGATCTGCTCTCGTAGAACTTATACTAAATTAATTCCAGTTTACCATGCCTCAGTACACACCAGCAAATGCATTGCTTGCTGTTTTCTGTATAGAGAAAAAAATCTCGGCCTAGCTCAAGATAACCGATGAGATGTTTGCTACTGGAGAGACAAAATGATGTCGAAACACCGTAATAGTCTGCTGAATTCATGTGTAGTGCAGTTCTGTTTGATGTATTTTTACACATAATATCTCTACAGGGTTTTTTTTCTCCGAATCAAAAACTTTCAGCGTATGCCTCTCACGCTCGAGCAGAAACTTGTTAAGAATAAATGCAGACACCTTTATGTTAACCTTGCTGCTTCGAATACTTGTACTAAATATTGTCGGACGTATATTTAAACGATTATACTCCAGTCAATCTACTTTCAGTAATATAGAAATGAGGAAAACAACAAAAATTCTGAGTCATCTTTGGAGCTAAAATAAATGTACTCCTGACTTCAGTATAATGTGCAACATCCTTGGAAGATGCAGGCCATACAGAAATGGGGCCAAATTTACGGGTTATTTATAACTCAGAAGATTTTCTGGCCCTCAAAATCCTTAATAAATCAGCAAACTTTAAATTCCAGATCTGCGACTTCATTTAATGTCACCACTCTGACAAATACTTCCTGAAACACAGGAAGATACCACCACTTTGTATACAAAGTGTGTGTAACAAGAGCTGAGCATGAAACTAATTTACTATGTATTGTTACAAACACATTGCATCATTTTATATTTTATTCTTGTATTGAGTAATATAATTTTTTCGTGTAAATACCTATGGCTTAACTAATAAATACATACATACATACATACATACATACATACATACATACATACATACATACATACATACATACATACATACATACAGACAAACAGACTGATAAATAGATTTGCTAGACGGAAATTGAAAGAAGCCCGTCGTGTATGTGTGTGTGTGTGTGTGTGCCTCATTGTATCTGTATGTCTGCGTGTCTCCTTTACTACTGCTTGACAACCGGTTGGTGTGCCCCGTAACATAGCGGTTCGGCAAAGGAGACCGATATAATAATTACTAGGATTTAAAAAACAGTACTGGGGTAGATTTCTTCCACTGAAACCCATCAAGGCAGTGTCCCAGCATGGCTTCAGTCAAATGACTGAAACAAGATAAATGACAGATAGATAGATAGATAGAGAGAGAGAGATGAATGGATGGATGGATGGATGGATGCTGATATTCTACAAAGCTCGAGTGAGAACTACAGTTCAGTATTGCTCTCACTTCTTGGACAGTGCTGCAGCCATGCACACCGACATGCTAGAGAACAGCCAAAATAAAGGATCACTCGAATGATTGGCAGTCACTCACTGACAAACACTATTCTGTCTTTGACTCACAGGCGTGCTGTCTCCTCTCTGTCTCTGCCATTTCATCATCATCATCATCATTGTCCGCTTTCCATGCTAGCATGGGTTGGACTGTTCAACTGGGGTCTGGGAAGCCAGAAGGCTGCACCAGGCCCGGTCTGATCTGGCAGAGTTTCTACGGCTGGATGCTCTTCCTAACACCAACCACTCCGTGAGTGTAGTGGGTGCTTTTTACATGCCAGACGAGGCTGGCAACGGCCACGATCAGATGGTGCTTTTTACGTGCCACTGGCACGGGGGCCAGGCGAGGCTGGCAACGGCTACGAACAGATGGTGCTTTTTACGAGCCACCGACACGAGGCCAGTCGGGGCGGCGCTGGCAACGGCCACGTTCAGATGGCTCTCTTACGTGCCACCGGCACTGGTATCACAGCTGCAATTTCCATTGATGTTGATCGATTTCGATTCTCACTTGCCTCAACAGGTCTTCACAAGTAGAGTTTTGTGTCCCAAGAAGGAAAGGTATGCATAAGTGGACTGGCTACATCCCATGTAGTAGCCACGGGTTATGGTCTCACTTGTCTCACTTGTCTATAATAGGTTCTTTTCTTCGGAGCTGACTAGTTTCATGGCTGTTACAAGTACGTTCCTTCCACCCACTCACCTCTCAACTTCTTGTCCTTCTTGCTGCGTTTAAGACCTTCAGCCCTGCACAAATCAGCTTCTGCATTCCAAGCTACACCGGTCTCATAGATCATGTTCCACACTCAGCAAGTAACGAGTGTGTGCATCAAAATTGCGAGGATGATCTGGTTCTTGACTGAAGATTAGGGGCTTCGAATGACCCGTCCGTGTTTTTTGTATCGTCTATTTGAATGTTTTGCGTTCTTGTGCCATTTTGTATATATATATAATATATATAAAGTTAATCCAAACAAGAAAACAAAAAAAACACAACAACGCAAGGACGTGGAACAAATATAGTGTTATTGGACGCTCAGGAAAGAAGGGAAGAAGGATGGTTTAACGTTTCGAGCGGAGCTCTTCGTCGGAAACATAGGAGAAGGAAAGATCCAGAGAAGGGAAGACAGAGGAAAAAAAAATCGCCAACGGTACACTGGTACACATGAGGTCACATTTTGAAAGACCGGAAGGAGAAATATATATATATATACATACATACACATAAATATATATACATATACATAAACATATGTATGCATAGATATTTTTTATATATTTTATGTACATGCGTGTGTGTGTGTGTGTGTGTGTGTATCCTCTCCATTCTCATTTAAGCTTTTCTTCTCTGAAAAGCTGAAAACAGAATCAAGATTAACGGCAGCAGCAACAGCTGCTCAAGAATTTGAACCTGGAGATTTCTATTTCCAGCGACTTCGAGGGCCACCTCCCAGTGGTGTTAGGCATCAACGAAGAGCCCTCGACTACAAGACGACCAAAGTTTTTTGTTTTTTCCAAGGTCTGGAGTCTCCCGCCCCTAAGCTCTAGACCATCACCTAATCACCCTTACCTGTCTTGTTGCATAACAACAAGCAGCAGCAACAACAAGATGACAACGATGACGACAACAACAACAACAACAACAACAGCATCAGAACTATATACCTTACCTGCATTCACATAGTTCAACCTAGAAAAGTTAAGACCTGGACAAGATTCTTTCATTTGGCATTCAGTTACGTTTGGCAGACTACCTTCCAAATCTGTTAATTATAACATATAAGCATATATACATAAATGTGTGTGTGTGTGCATATGTATGTATGTATGTATGTATATGTATATATGTGTGTGTGTGTGTGTGTATAGGGAGAATTCACGAAAAAAGCAAGAGGAAGACAAGTGATGAAGAAAATAAACAGATGTATTAGTATAACACTCGGGAATTGAAAGTCTTTAACGTTTCGAGCCTACGCTCTTCCACAGAAAGGAACACAAAGAAACAAGGAGAGAAAAAAAATGTGTGTAGTGGCGATATATACATACATACAAGGGTTGGACAAAATGATAGAAACCCCTAGCATCATAGCATCATAATTTTGAAATATCTGTAAAACTGTCAAAAGCCTGATATTTTTATGTTTTTTGATTTATTATTAGTGTTGCTTAATATGTTTTGCTAAAATTGCTGTTTCTTTTCAGATATCATTAGAAAAAGGTAATTAAAATTCATTAAAATTACAGATCTATTGGACTTTCAAAGAGGTCAAGTTCTTGGTGCTCGTAAGGCACTTTATATGAGTCCATACCTTGTAGAATTCAAGCTGTAATTACTGCCAAAGGCGGTTCTGCCCCATATTAAAATTAATTTGTTTGAAATTTTAAGGTGTTTCCATTATTTTGTCCAACCCCTGTATATATGTATATATATATATATATATATACAGAGAGAGCAAGAGAGAGAGAGAGAGAGAGATAGGTAGGTTGGTTGGTAGGTAGGTAGGTAGGTAGGTAGATAGATAGATAGATAGATAGATATACATGCGTATATCAGTTGAATAAAGTTAAAACATGGTCTAGTTTTTATGCTTTTTATTATGGTATTTTAACATTAAAAATATTTTGTAATGTTAATAAAGTTCAATTAGCGCTTTTATACGTTCATAGTAATCATCAGATTTCAAAATGTATTTAACTGACAGTCGAGTTCTTGACAATTGTAGTACCTCTTAGAATGCTCCAACAAGCTGAATTTTTGGAATACGGTTTTTAACCAATCAGCATGCAGCTTAAACATCACAGTATGCCGGTCATACTGATATTCTGTAATTTGTTTATATTCATATGTTAAAGACATTTTTTTAATTCACATCATTAACTGGTTATTATATATTTGTTATTTCCATTCAGAACAGGTTTGAACATTTTAATAAACCGTTTTTCTTTTATCTTTCATCCAACCTCACTTGTGTCTTGTGGTTTGTGGAAAGGAAAAATTAGAAACATTCTCTGACCATAGGTTTCTATATGTTCACTCAGTGGAATTTGGCGAACATTGGTGTTCTGGATTTATTGTCTGTGGACTCGTGAGTGTTCAGATAATGTATTCCCTGTCTCGCTTATATATTGTTCCTCGCAATTTGGTCATTTAATGCAGCAGATCAAATTTCTGCTTTTGCATTTCATATCTGCATTTGCAAAAATCTGTCCATTTTTTTTGTTCTATTGATCTACCGGTATGTTTCTATTGACACGTTGCACATCTGTTATTACACTTTGATACTGTAAATGTTTTATCCTGCTTTTTCATGTTGAATTTTACCTTTGTTAAAAGTTTCTTTAGGTTATGTGGTTGCCTTTTGCTTAAGATAAATTTTTTGATTAGTTATGATTTAAAAAAAAATTTTTCACTTTGTTTTATGATTGGCACATTTGTTTTGATGATGTTAAAAATCTTTTGGTGGTGCGGATTGTGTGTTACTAGAAATGGTATTTTGTTCCATTGATGGGTTAGTCTTTTTCTAAGTTCTATAGCTATCCCATTTGCTTGTTGTATGCTATCTTTATATATAAAACTGAAGTTGTGTGTGTGTCTGTCTACTCCGATTTAGATTCCTAACTACTTCCACATTTTGCGGTGCAGTTTAACCAAAAGCGGGTATCTTATAGTCATGATTCATATCGAGCCCTTCTGGGTATTAACGCGCATCTACGATGAGTCTACGATTTAAAAAAAATTTACTATCATTTTCCGCATTTTTAATGCATTTTTTGCTTGGTTTATATAAGGGAAGTAACTCTCTAAAAACGCTTATATAGTTATTTCCCTTACAAACCTGAGCAACGCCGGGCAATACTGCTAGTTTTCTATAAGTAGGAGAGTATAATTTTGCTTGAGCAGAAATCTTTAATGTTCTACAAGTTCTGTATTTCTGGTATTTAGATCATCTACTATAGTACAAATTTTCTTGGCTAGACAGTACGGGATGTTGCGTTTCGTGTGTGTTGGGTGGCATGATTTGAAATATAGATACTTGCATGTATCTGTGCTTTTATAATAAGTATCACTTGTGATTGTGTTGTTTTTAATTACCATTAGAAATGGTAATTGTGTATTGCTCATTTCTCTTCTGAATTTTAGACTAGGATGTAGATTGTTGAGGAGGGTGCTGAATTCTTCCAGAGTTTCTATGGGTTTGGCCCAAATTAGGAAACAATCATCAAAGTATCTTTTCCATGTGTCCTCTTTTAAAGGTCATGCTGTAGTTCTCTTCAATTTTTTTATGTAGATTTTCTTCTAAGTATCCCAATACTGAGTTCGCGAAAACTGGAGCAAATCACGACCCCATAGCTGTGTCTTGAATATGGAGATAGGTTTTTTTCCATTGAAAAGGAATGTATTGTTTTCGAAGATGTAGCTGACCGCGTCTAGAATGAAGGTTACAGTAAATCTACTGAGGATTGCTTCTCTCGACCCAATATTTTATGGCAGTAATTCCCAGATCATGTGGAATATTCGTCTATAAGTTTGTAACATCAAAACTAACAATGAATTGGATTCTGTAATTTTGGGCACATGTGATAGGAAAACGATGTCATCCCGAATGAGACTGGGTATGTGACTGCATAATGGTTTTAGGATAATGTCAATGAGGTTTCTCAGACGATGTGTAGGACAGGCTGGACCTGCTATGAGGGGTCTTTTGGTTGTAGTAGTTTTATATATTCACTACCTTGTTCCTTTATGGCATTTTGAATTTCTTTTGACTTATGTATTTTAGGTAAGCCATAGAAGCTGCTGGATTTCGACTCAAAATTATCAATTAAATACATTTTGAAATTTGAAGATTACTACGAAAGTATGAAAGCTCTAATTCAACTTTATGAGCATTATAAATATTATGAACTTTATGAACATTGCAAAATATATATTTTTTAATGGTAAAATACCATAATAAAAAACGTGAAAACCAGGCCATTCAACTGATATATTATTCTATACATATTCACAAAAATTCAGAAAAAACATGTATATATATATATACATATCATCATCATCATCATCATCATCATTTAACGTCCGCTTTCCATGCTAGCATGGGTTGGACGGTACAACTGGGGTCTGGGGAGCCCGAAAGCTGCACCAGTCCAGTCAGATCTGGCAGTGTTTCTACAGCTGGATGCCCTTCCTAACGCCAACCACTCCGAGAGTGTAGTGGGTGATTTTATGTGCCATCGACACAGGTGCCAGACGAGGCTGGCAGACGGCCACGCTCGGATGGTGTTTTTATGTGCCACCGACACAGGTGCCAGATGAGGCTGGCAAACGGCCACGATCGGATGGTGCTTGTTACGTGCCCACAGCACGGAGGCCAGTCGATGCGGTACTGGCTACGGCCACGTTCGGATGGTTTTCTTGTGTGCCACGTGCCACCGGCACTGGTACCACAAAGATACAAATTCCATTGATGTTCATCTATTTTGATTTGTTTTGATTTTCACTTGCCTCAACAGGTCTTCACAAGTGTCACAAGAAGGAAGGTATGCACAGGTGGACTGACTACGTCCCAGGTAGGCCTGACTAGTCTTGCCGGGTCTTCGGATGGTGTTTTTATGTGCCACCGACACAGGTGCTAGATGAGGCTGGCGAACAGCCACGATCGGATGGTGTTTGTCATGTGCCCACCGCACTGACTACAGCACTGATGGATTTCTTGTGTGCCACAGGCACTGGTACCACAGATACAAATTCCATTGATGTTCATCTATTTTGTCTATTTTGATTTGATTTGATTTGATTTTCACTTGCCTCAACCGGTCTTCACAAGTGTCACAAGAAGAAAGGTATGCACAGGTGGACTGACTAGTCTTGCCGGGTCTTCGGA
>NC_043014.1:12271782-12284449 GCF_006345805.1 Octopus sinensis | reverse complement strand
GCTACCGAACTTTTTTATTTGACACACACACACCTACACATATAGACACACATACACACGCACATACACACAGGACCTGTATATCGTGTGTTCGAGACAAAAGAGCTAAGCGTTTGTGAAGATGGAGATAGATGTAGAGTTGATACTCTTAGGCTGATGTCCAAATATGGCCTTTGTATAAGAGGCAGATTACACACTCACACACACACACATACACATACACACATAGGTGGATGGATAGATGATGGATGGCCGGACGGGCGGACTGACAGACGGATGGGAGAATGGAGGGATGGATGGATATATAGACAGACAGACAGACAGACAGACACAGACAGATAGATAGATAGATAGATAGATAGATAGATAGAAAGATAGATAGATAGACAGACAGACAGACCGACAGACAGACCGACAGACAGACAGATAGATAGAAAGATAGATAGATAGACAGACAGACAGACAGACCGACAGACAGACAGGCAGACAGACAGACAGACAGACAGACATACAGATAGATAGATAGATAGATAGATAGATAGATAGATAGATAGACAGACAGACAGACAGACAGACAGACAGACAGATAGATAGAAAGTTAGACAGACAGACAGACAGACAGACAGACAGACAGATAGCAGACAGATAGATAGATAGATAGATAGATAGATAGATAGATAGATAGATAGATAGATAGATAGATAGATAGATAGATACAGTATAAGCATTTTTGGAATATATCCATCTACATTGTTCTTTCGTTATTCATAACCCCTAACAACATCCTTACACACACACACACACACGGCTGACACACATACACACATTTATATCTAGTTGTGTATACAGACTGATTCTGAACTCCCTTTAAAGCAATGGGTCTCAACCTTTTCATATCCGAGCCAGATCTAAAACCTGGATTTTTTTTAGGTGGTCTGGAACCAAAGGAATAAAACAGCAGCCAATTAAAGAAAAATTTATTATATTTACTGAGGGAAGACGACCGGGGGCCGCCGTGGGCCATATGCAGCTCTGGGAGCAGCAGTTTGAGAACCGCTTCTTTAAAGGATATCTGAATGTTTTAATTCATAATTATTCATCAGAACCATTTTATCTTCACATATCTATTATATAAAATCCGTTCTGTCTGTCTGTGTGTGTCTTCTAGGATCTCGGGCATCTTCCATCCGATTGCGCTTAAATTTCCTACGTAGATACCGACGGTATCAGGGCGTGCATAAGTCTTGAAAAAATTACAAAAATCGATTCCAGATGAGAATGCGATCGATAAAGCCGTGGGAACGTGTATTTGTACGCGCAAGTACATCAGTCGAAATCCGTCTTTTGCTGGTGTCTCAAATTTAGATTAAAGCAATGTTTCTCAAAGGGGAGGCCAAAGTTGTTTTGAGAAAATTTGGTTTAAATGTTTGACAACTCAGCACCGTCCATTGCGTTTTGCGCGTATTTAATAATATCTTTGACGAATGGATCATTAAGGTCACTGAATAAACAGAACAATGAATCAATAGAACAATGGATTAACAGATTAGTAGATCAGTAGATCAAGACATCACTGGATCAGAAGATCTTGACTTTTTTTTTTGTGCTAGGCCACTGATAATAATAATTTCTATAATTCTTATTACCCTTTTATTATTTATTATGTTTAAATATTTTTTGATAAATTTGTTCGAAATTTTACCAGCATCCTCTCTGTCGCTGGAAATGAACTGCATCTGCGCAGTGGATTTGAAAGGTTCGAATATAAAGGCAGCGAGTTTACATGCGGATCTATTTGTGTGTATATTTAAAATCTAAAGGCTACCTACTGATGAAGACTGGCCTCAGTGAATATTGTTTTACTGAAATTAGTCAGAAACCATGGCCTAGGAACAAAATTAAATGGTAAACGTTTTTAATTTTCATTCCTTTCGAGAATTTATCCCTAATTAGTGGTTTGAGTTTTCTACTGCTCTTTCTTGCACAAGGCTTTCCTATTTGGAAGCCTCTTAATGTGTTTTAATGCACACGATATTTTTATGTGAATAATATATTGACTAATTTTTTTGTGCTAGACCATTGATAATAATAATTTCTTATTACCCTAATATTATTTATATATATATGTGTGTGTGTGTGTGTGTGTGTGTGTGTGTGTGTGTGTAAATAATTAAGAGAAATAACCTGTATTAAGTAATTCAATAGTGAAAGACATTATCCACAGCATATAGAAAAAAAATTTATACTATAATAAATATTATTTTTAAAAACCACTAAATTAAATAAACATTAATTTAGTGATTTTTTAATAATATTTATTATAGTATATTTAATTTTTTCTGTATGGTGTGGATAATGTCTTTCACTATTGAATTGCTTAATACAGGTTATTTCTCTTAATTATTTACATATATTATATATTGGGAAATTTGATTTAGAATTGCTAAATTGAATAATTTTTCCCTGTAAGTTTGGAATTATATTCCCAACTATCCTACTATCATATATATATATATATATAAGACCCACCATATTTTCGCAAAGGCGCTCCGATCTGGAGGTAAGGGCCGAAACCAGTACATACATAGAAACATACATACACACATATATGCATACTTACAAACATGCATACAAATATGCATATATCTGTGTATGTATACATATTTATAGATAGACAGACAGACAGACAGACAGACAGACGAACACGTATAAACCCAATATCAGGCTTACACAGTTTTCTAAGTTTAACAATTACATCAGTGTTGTTTATAGTCTAGTTCTTAAAAACCAGACATCGTTCAAGTCTATTATATTCTCTTAACGTAGCTTATTTCCACTTCACTTTTTTTTTTTGTTCTTCCCCCACTGGAATTGTTCCATGGTTGCATTTTCGTTATTTCATTTTATTTCATTTTTATTGTATTTTTCGGGGGGTTTTGTTTTATTTTCTCCAACTGTCCGTACCGTCTCTCTCTCCTCCACCTTTTCCACCTCCATTACGTCTCTCCACACCAGTAACGGAGAAGCATAAGACAAAAAAAAAAAAAAAAATCACTGACAAAAATAACCCCACGCCTTTCCATTCCATACCCAAAATATATATAAAAAATACAATGGTTTCTTTCTTTCCTTATTGGTTTTTATTTATATTTTTTATTTTATATATATGTGTATATATATTTGTGGTGTGTATATATGTATGTATACATATGTATATGCATATATGTATATGTATACATACACACACATATATATACCAACATATATATACAAACATACATATATATATCTATATATATATATATATATATGCGTATGTACATGTATCATATACGTAACGTTTACAAATATATATATATATATTATATGTATATATATATATATATATATATATAATATATATATATATATTATATATATATATACAATAAATTCAGGGCATGCATATATATATATATATATATATATATATATACATATATATGTGTGTGATGTATATATATATATATATATTATATATATATATATATATATATATATAACATACATACACACACATACATATACATACACACATTTATATTTATATATACATGCATACATGCACACACACATGCATACATACATACATACATACATACATACATACATACATACATACATACATACATACATACATACATACATACATACATACACACACACATACATATGGTTTTCTCATATATATATAAATATTCGTGTATTGGTAGAAACGGTAGAATGAAATAAATTAATCTTTGCAGCATGTATTTCGTCTTTTTAAGTTCTGTTATTGAAACCGTCGTTTAAGTCGACTTTGCCTTTCATTCTCTTGAGGTCGATAAATTAAGTAGCAGTCAAGAAAAATACATTCAATCGAATACATGCCTGGTTCTTGAGGCCACGTTTGAAACCTATATATAGTAAGTTTTACATATGTAATATAATACTAAATTTCACTGTCTGTTTTCGTTTTTTCAGCTTTATTTCTTTTGTAGTTTGCTCATGTGATTCTGGTTTTTTTTTTTCCTTCTTTTTTTTTCTGGTTTGTTCATTCTGCGATTTCAAAGAAAACAGTCTAACATGGCTATAAAATGTTTCGAATAATGTGCTCTTGAAAAAAAAAAGGAGTTTTTCAATAAGAATTTTCCAGTTAATTTCTGTCATTTAGAACCCTAAAAACTAAAAAAAAAAAATGCTATTGATTATTGTTTTATTTATTTATGCGCCCTTTTCAAGCCTAGCCAGGCTTGGGGCCCGGTTTCCTGGTTTCTGTGGTGTATGTGCTCCCCCTAGCTGGACGGGACGCCAGTCGATCGCAGCGTTACTCAAGAAACAGGAAGAAAGAGTGAGAGAAAGTTGGGGCGAAAGAGTACAACAGGGGTTGCCACCGCCCACTGCCGGAGCATCGTAGAGCTTTAGGTGTTTTCGCTCAATAAACACACACAACGCCCGGTCTGGGAATCGAAACCGCGATCCTTTGACCGCGAATCCGTTGCCCTAACCACTGGGTCATTGCACCTCCACATTGATTATTGCATCAACACGTGAAAGCAATCTTCGGCCAATCTGGAAATTATGACAACTTATATCCAGTATGCAATGTGTTGTTGAGGCGCAATGTTGGGCAGCAGACTCGCGATCGGAGGATCGCGGTTTCGATTCCCTGATCGGGCGTTGTGTGTGTTTATTGAGCGAAAACACCTAAAGCTCCACGAAGCTCCGACAGGGGGTGGTGGCGACCCTCTGTTGCACTCTTTCGCCCCAACTTTCTCTCTCTCTTTCTTCCTGTTTCTTGGGTAACGCTGCGATGGACTGGCATCCCGTCCAACTGGGGGGAACACATACGCCACAGAAACCGGGAAATCGGGCCCATGAGTCTGACTAGGCTTGAAAGGGCGAGAAAGAAAGCTGCAATGTGTTACTCTGAAGTTCTTATTAATATCATTGATGTAAATTCCGCCTTTCCTCCTTTCGGGGTCGATAAATTAAGTACCAGTTACGCACTGGGGTCGATCTAATCGACTGGCCCCCTCCCCCAAAATTTTGAGCCTTGTGCCTAGAGTAGAAAAAAATATATAACGGGGTGTGAATGTGTGTGCATCTCTTTTGTGTTGTGTGAGCTCGCATAGACCATTTTGGGCTCCTCATATGAAATTCGTGGCTCATTCCCATCGCCTTACCTTATGCCTGCCACACTATCCTGTGATACAGAAAGCGTACATTGAAACAAAACGTTTTCACTTGGAGCTCATCTAAAGCAATAAATGAATTTATAGTGCAAAGACCAATATGATTTATTTAACGCTTATGGATATCTAGAGGGTGCTAGCAACGTCGGGGAAAATGTAAACCAGACATGGCCGGCAGGTTATTTCTAACATACTGCTGAAAAGCGTAATAAATTGGTTTGCCAGGAAAAAGAAGTCTCGCATTTCGAGTCCTACCCTTTAGCGTTCAGACTAATAATGCTTATTTATTCACATTGTTTTGAATTAATTATACTTCAATAAATTCTAAATCAATGGCAATTCCTGTATGATTGGTTTACTGTGACTAACAACTAGGAAACATGCAGTCTGTGTCTCATAGAAATCAAAAACAGATTTGAAGAGCTTGAAACAAAACCGTAAATCAACTCCCCCAAAACTTACTACCTATGGAAATTTTCTCATTAACGCATCGCATAGTAAAATGCATCCTCAATAAATTTAAAATCAAAGCAGGAGTGGCTGTGTGGTAAGTAGCTTGCTTACCGACCACATGGTTCCCGGTTCAGTCCCACTGCGTGACATCTTGGGCAAGTGTCTTCTACTTTAGCCTCGGGCCGACCAAAGCCTTGTGAGTGGATTTGGTAGACGGAAACTGAAAGAAACCCGTCGTATATATGTATATATGTATATATATATGTATTTTTAAAAATTGTTAAAACATTTTATGTACAGCAGAAGTGTAGCCAGTTTTTTGTCGATAAATTTTAACAACAAAATTTAATGTTGGCCCTGTTAGTAAATTCAGTGGCCAGGTAAAACAGGCAAACTTAAAAGTCTCATAACACAGATCGACTAAAGAAATGGAAAGACCATTTTCAGAATGGTCTTTTTGAAAGATTTCTTTTGAAAGATATTTTTGAAAGTTCCGGTTGGTTTGGGCAGCGGATCCACTGAGATCTGGGGAATTTAAATATTGAATGACTAGGAGGGTATATCCGAGTAAAAAACCTTGCAGAAACGTTAGCACGCCGGGCGCAATGCTTTGCGGTATTTCGTCTGCCGTTACGTTCTGAGTTCAAATTCCACCAAGGTCGACTTTGCCTTTCATCCTTTCGGGGTCGATTAAATAAGTACCAGTTACGCACTGGGGTCGATATAATCGACTTAATCCGTTTGTCCCCTCTGTTTAGCCCCTTGTGGGTAGTAAATAAATAGGTATTTCGTCTGTCTTTACGTTCTGAGTTCAAATTCCGCCGAGGTCGATTTTGCCTTTCATCCTTTCGGGGATCGATAAATTAAGCACCAGTTGCACACTGGGGTCGATCTAATCGACTGCCCCACCTCCCCAAAATTTTCGGTCCTTGTCAATTCGTGTGCGAATTTTCAGCCATCACGCATGTATGATTGTAAGAAACTTATCTTCCATTTCGTTGAAAGTCCGAGTTTCAGGCCACAAAAACACCTCATAAATAAACCTTACTATATTGTATTGAGTACATTCGCGTCTTTGTTTGTTATATAAAGGAAACATGCGGCGTATAATACACTACTTGGACAAACAGCTCTATCAAATTGTGTGTGCTTGCTTGCGTGTATGTGTATGTGTGCTTGCAAATCACCAGCACTTGAGACATTTTTCTTCGTGTGTGCGGGCGCTCATGCGTGCGCAAGTGTATGCATTTCGATGCTTTGTTTACAAAAATATACTTACTAATGAATGTATGCCTGCCTGAGTATATTGTTGAGTATCTGTATGTAGATATGTGTGTATGAGTATGTATGTGTGTGCCTTTGTGCGTGTTAGTGTGTGTGCATGTGTTAGTGTGTGCTTTAAGCCATGAGAAAAATGCGAAATAAAAAAAATACGAAGAAATACCATGATGACGAATGAAAAAAACAAATGCACAAAACAGATCGGAAACAAATGAAAAGTTCTGGAACAGTTTTTTTTTTTCGTGTTTTGCTTTTTCTTTCTTTTTTTTTTTTTCTTTTTTCTATATATAATATTGTTGACAAGGTTTCTGTTACAGGGATTGTTGAAAACATGGAATTAGATAGCGGAAAAACGAAATGTTTATCCAATTAAAGCGAGAGAGAGAAAAAAAAATATGGCCACTTATGTAAATGATGTTTGATAAATAAATAAATATAAATATAACAACAACAACAACACAACAACAACGGCAAAAACAATTTGAATCGACTTTTTTTTAAAAAAAAAGGAAACTGAAACGAATAAAAAAAATGGTGGAAGGAAGGAGGAAGGAAGGAAGGAAGGCTGATAGACAGACAGACTGACAGAAAGAAAGAAAGAAGAAAGAAAGAAAGAAGGAAAGAATGAAAGAAAGAAAGAAAGAAAGAAAGAAAGAAAGAAAGAAAGAAAGAAAGAAAGAAAGAAAAAAGGAAAGAAAGAAAGAAAGAAGGAAAGAACAGAAAGAAAGAACGAAGGAAAGAAAGAAAGAAAGAAAGAAAGAAAGAAAGAAATATTCAAAGAAAGAAAGAAGGAAAGAAATATTGAAAGAAAGAAAGAAAGAAATATTGAATGAATGAAAGTACGATTTATCGAAAGAAAGAAGGAATGGTAACAAAAGACTTTTGCTTGTCGTCTTCCCTCGACGACATTTTCTTACCAATGGAGGTTTTCATTTGTGATATTGTTTCAACCGAGATTGTTTTCTTTTGTTTATACGTTTCAGTCTGGTCGTTTGTTGCTGTTAAATAAATTTTATGTGTTTATTGGATTTCAAATCCGTTGTAATGGAGACGTGAGATTTGTTTAACAACGTGACTTACTGAGAAATATATGTTCGCCACCACCCCTAAACAACCCGCTCCTTCAAACTTATATACGCACACGTATTCATGAAAGTAAATGCACATATGTGTGTGTATGTATATGTGTGTGTGTGTGTGTGTGTGTGTGTGGGTGTGTGTGTACTTACATACGGGAGACCAAAAGTGTACGTACGCCGCTATATGTATATATAATTTTTTTTCAATGGAACAAGAATGTAACAGGCGACTACAAAACATTCGGACAGTTAGACGATATAAAACACGACAGGGAAAAAACAAGAACGGGTCATTCGGAGCTTCAATCTTCAGTCGAGTACCAGATCGTCTTTGCAGCTTCGGCCGGTTACTCTCGAGACTGCTCTAATATGGCCGGCCCCAAGAAAATCTAAGTTAAGAGCACTAGATTCTTTGGAAGAAAGCAAGCGAATGTATATGAAAACAAGGACGAAAAAACGGAGAAATGGTACACGATTATAAATACAAACAACAGGACATTAACAACAGGTGTCTTTCGACTAAGGACGAATTAAATCAAGCTGGCGTGGGTGGAAGTGAAACCTTACTTCAGGAACATAGAAAGGAATATAGATGCCACACGGATGATAGTCGAACCAAGAAAGAAAGGTCAGGCTTCACCGAACACCGGTCACGTGGAAGGAGAGAAGAGAGATAATGGTAGAGGAATTGAAGAATTAGGGAGAATTATTGAGTATGTTTACCTGTTGGAAATAACAGTCAAAACTCTTATTCAAACTGCCGGAAAAATAACACTGACAAAAACTACAGAAATCAACTGTCTGTTTAACTATGTAACCAATTATTAATCGATTGTGTGATTAATCTGACCTCAAGCAGAGGGACATGTCATTGAAGAGGTCATGTGTGACGCCGAAAGGGCTTTGACGAACACAACTGATTGATTGATTGATTGATTGATTGATTGACTGATTAACCGAACGATCAACTAAACGATCGATTAGATAATTGGTTAAATAGTCAGCCAATTGTTGAATAATAAGGATGTGAAAGCTAGTGCGTGTGTGTTTAAAATTGGCATAATGAACCAGTGCGTGTGTGTTTATTATTAGTACAATGACCCTCCCGAGATCCAACAAAATACGTATCAACACACGAGGTTCACAACGAAAATCTTGCCAACTGAGACAGACAGACAGACCTGAAGCAGATCTGGAGTAGAGAGAACAAGTCATTGATGAGGTCTCGAACTGCAACGAAAGGACTTTGAACAAATACAACCGATCGATTGGTTTACCGGGTGATTAATCAAACAGTCGATTAGTTAATTAGCCAAATGGTAAAACTGACAAACAATGCAGAAGTGAAAGAGAGCCAGTGCCGAGATCCAACAAAATATGTTTCAACACACGAGAAATCCAAATGCAAAAATTAAATCAAGGAATATGGCAGACTATTGAGGACAATCAGTTTGACGTTATGTGATAGCACAGAATTTGTAATTAAAGAATAATTTAAAACTTCAGTAATGGTGCACACACAAGCAGTCACCACCGACATTACTGCCTCGAGTCGTAGGAGTCACAGGGCTTGTTATGCGATTCCCTTGGCCTGTACGTGGCCGAGATCTCAACGTTCTCCCTGAACGGTACGCTGGTCTGTTGCAGAATTACTCATTTACAGCTGAGTTGGACTGGAGCAACATGAAAGAAAGCGTTCTACGCAATAAAAAAAGAATTAAATAAAAAAACATAATGCACCGCCCGGTCGGCAGATCGAAACCACGTTCTTACGATCGAGAGAGCAACACCTTAACCACTAGGCCACGCACCTTCGTGCTCACACAGCCTGATAGAAAAATAGCAGCGTGCTATTTTTCATAACAACCTGACAGAAAAGCGGCGAGCTGGCAGAAACGTTAGCACGTCGGGCGAAATTCTTAGCGGTATTTCGACTGCCGCTACGTTCTGAGTTCAAATTCCGCCGAGGTCGACTTTGCTTTTCATCCTTTCGGGGTCGATAAGTTAAGTACCAGTTACGCACTAGGGTCGATATAATCGACTTAATCCGTTTGTCTTTCCTTGTTTGCCCCCTCTGTGTGTAGCCCCTTGTGGGCAGTAAAGAAATATGGAAAATAGCGGCGATATAATTTGTGAAAATCTTTAAAACAGTAGACTTCCAAGCACACAACCCAGTTTAACGCCTCTACGTGGTCGCTTTATCTGCCAGAAACAGCAGTCAAATCTCTTTCTCGAATCACATTCTAACGACTTTTACTTGTTTTCAGTCATTAGACTGCGGCCAAACCGTAAACACGCCAATGCTTAACCTAAAATACAAAAAATGAACTGTAAAGTTACGGGTGGAACAAAGAAGAACCAACCTAAGTACTTGATTGGTTCCTTGTTGATCAACCGTACTTAACTTGTACTTTGTTTATAGACCGTAATGATTGGTAATTTGTTTATCGATTCCTGAAGGATGGAAGTTGACGTTGACAGAATTTGAAATCGGAACAGAAACAGTTGGAACAACTATCACATTTGTTCGATACACCGGATGACTTTACCAACAATCCGTGTTTGTTGAATCGCACACATCCTACTATACTCTTTTACTTGTTTCAGTCATTTGACTGCGGCCATGCCGGAGCACCGCCTTTAGTCGACCCCAGGACTTATTCTTTGTAAGCTTAGTACTTATTCTGTCGGTCTCTTTTGCCGAACCACTAAGTTACGGGGACGTAAACACTCCACCATCGGTTGTCAAGCGATGTTGGTGGGACAAACACAGACACACAAATATATACACACACACACATACATATATATATATATATACATATATATTAATATATATAGATATATTATATATATATGTATGTATGTATTGGTATATATATGTATGTATGTATGTATGTGTATATATATGTATGTATGTATGTATGTGTATATATATGTATGTATGTATGTATGTGTATATATATGTATGTATGTATGTATGTGTATATATATGTATGTATGTATGTATGTGTATATATATGTATGTATGTATGTATGTGTATATATATGTATGTATGTATGTATGTGTATATATATGTATGTATGTATGTATGTGTATATATATGTATGTATGTATGTATGTGTATATATATTATGTATTATGTATGTGTATATATATGTATGTATGTATGTATGTGTAATATATGTATTATGTATGTATGTGTATATATATGTATGTATGTATGTATGTGTATATATATGTATGTAGTGTATATATATAATGTATGTATGTGTATATATGTATGTATGTGTATATATATATATATATATATATATATTATATATATATGTATGTATGTGTATATATATATATATATATATATTATATATATGTATGTCTGTGTATATATATATATATATATATATATATATGTATGTATGTGTATATATATTATATAATATATATATATATATGTATGTATGATATATATATATATATATTATTATTATATTATATATATATATATATATAATAAAATTGAAAAGTATTGCATCTAAGATCAATTTTGACAATTAGTATTAAACGTAAACCGAATAAGTCTTAGATTCAATGTTTTTACGTTTGAGATTATATGATGGCCTGGAACGTCATGGGTAGAACGCTTCTGATCTGTGGTCTGCTGAGTCAAGGCCGACCTCATTCTACGTGGTCGCCTTCTTAGAGTTCTCCAATGTCTCTGGCTAAGAAACAGCTGCAGGGGGAAAAAATCAAATATCCATCAGTCATAACGTAAATAGGATCAAACTGATAGTTGAAGAACTGTTCCGCTTACGTGCTTCTGTGTGTGTGTGTGTGTGTGTGTGTGTGTCTTCATGACGGTATATACGTATATAAACATATGTGCGTGCTGGTGCACTTGCATGTGGCTGTATTCATATGAGTGTGGTGCAGCATACATTTGATTTATGTGTGTGTGTATGTGTGTGTCTCTCTCTGTGCGTACGTATGTGTGTGAGAGTGTGTTTGTGGCTTGGTGGCACGTATTTGTGTAAGTGTATGTACTTACATGTGTGGTGTATATCTACGTAGTTGTGTTTATGTGCAATGTTATACAGCACACATGTCAATATCAGTGTATAAGTGTATTAATATCTCTTAATATACATGTGTGAGCACGCTTCAATAAAGAAAGAGTGGGGTTAAAAAGAAAAACAAAAAAAAAAACAAGATATATTGGCACTCCGTCGATTGCGACGACGAGGATTACAGTTCATGTGATCAACGGAACAGCCTGCCCGTTAAATTAACCTGCATGTGACTGAGCTGTCCACAAACATGTGTACCCTTAATGTAGTTCTCAGGGAGATTCAGCATGACACAGATTGTGACAAGGCTGGCCCCTTTGAAATACAGGTACAACACATTTTTGCCAGCTGAGTAGACTAGAGCAACATGAGATAAAATGTCTTGCTTAAGGACACAACGCGTCGCCGGGAATTGAACTCATGACCTTACGATCTTGAGTCGAATACCCTTACCACTAAGCTACATGTCTTCACAGAATATATATTAAGAAATAAGCAAAACACCAAAAATTAACTTCATTTTATCTCCGAAATACAGAAAAGTCTACTCACACATCTATACGTGTAATTTTC
>NC_043014.1:12261782-12264282 GCF_006345805.1 Octopus sinensis | reverse complement strand
AAAAAGACCGAAATAGTTTCATATAAGTTGAAGAGGCTGATTTTCTACAGAAAACCTTTAATATGTATATTCAAAAGATCTGTAGAAGGCCAGACTAACATATCAAACTGGCTTGCTGAAGCATGGACGAATCTTGCTAAACATGAAACTACCGTGTTGGCAGAAAACTATAGGCCCATTACTTTCCTAAACATTGTGCCCGAGTTTTACATAAACTGTCTCAACTAATTCCTCCAGGATAATTTTGAGTACAACAACATTGTGACTGATGAATAGGCAGAGGGGAAGACGGGTTTGTAGAGATGTACTGTCCGAAGTAACAAAACACTGCAGAAATCTTGTGACTGTATGGTTTGATTATACGAAAGCATTCGATTCTGTTCTCCATCTAAGGTTGCTGAAGTCTTTGTACTTGACATAAGTATCAGCCCGCTCAGTCGTCGCAACTGAACGGCTCACAAAGACCTAAGCAACAATCCTCTCACTTTCAACTCAGAGCGGAACGATCGTCTCTGATATTATAAATATTTCAAAGGGAATATTCAAAGGCGATAGTCGTTCCGTACTTCTGTCTATTTAGACATAATATCCGTTATCAGTTTTTCGATGGCTACACGCAAGGGTCTGCAACCGCTAGAGATACCAATGTAACCCATAGGCAAAGTCAACCTAAGTGGAATTTGAACTCAGAGAGTAAAGACGAATGAAATGCCACAAGGTATTTTGTCCCGTATGCTAACGATATCGCCATCTCGCTGCCTTGATTATTATTATGAGCTGACACGCCGGGAAAATTGCTTAGCGGCATTTCGTCCAACTTGACGTTCTGTGTTCAAATTCCGCCGAGGTCGACTTTGCCTTTCATCCTTTCAGGGCCGATAAAATAAGTACTAGTTGAGCACTGGGGTCGATATAATCGACTAACCTCCTTCCTCGTACTTGCTGCCCTTGTGTCAAAATGTGAAACCATTATTATTATTATTACTATTACTGTTGTTATTGTTATCATTATTATTATTATTGTTGTTGTTGTTGTTGTTGTTGTTGCTGTTAAGATGGCTGCAAAGCGAACGTGTCGAGTAAACATGTGTTATCAGTCACATGGAAAGTCTTAAATTCTTGACATTAATCTATTTCTGTTGTAACGGCTAACTGACCACAAGACACTACCACTTCACACAAGAAACTATTTTCTTCTCCTTCTTCTCCTCCTCCTCCCCTCCTCCTTCTCGTTATTAACAGCCCAGTCTATCATGCCTTCTTGAACTCTTAGCGGGTGGTGGGTCAAGTGAGCGCTTCCAAGCGCCAAATGACATTCGACGTTCAAGACTACTCCTAGTCCTACAAACTATCACCGCCATCAATGTTAGTTGGTTCTTCAACGAAGGAACACACATTACGTTCAGTACATTAAAAAAAATATATGACAATATAACGTGAAATGTGCTGTAGAGACTCTGCTGTATACGTTAAGTGAGTAACTAGCAACAGAACGAATTTGACATTGACACTTTTGATGGCGTCGCGAATGCTTAATCCTGTGTGTTAGTGAGTTGGCGGTAAAAGAGGTTTTATATCAGTCGTTATTTCTTCGATAAATGTTCCAGTTCTTTTTAGTCATTTTAATTTGGGAAGAGTAGATATTTCACTTTGTTTTGCTTTAAACAAATTTAAGCTGAAATAATCTTTATAAAAGTAGTTATCAACCATTTTTTTCTTTTTACCTATGGACTCTTTTTTATTACTATTTTACTCTGGTGGACTCCCTTAGCCATTTAATGTTTTTAAAAATTAGCTTTATAGATATGTCTTTATAGATATGTATTTGTATCACCGGTCTGGAACCCCTATCTAGCCCAGGATATTAATCGTCTGGAAACCGTTCAGCGACATGCAATCAAGAGAATACCCTCCATCAGGCATTTGCCATATTCTGAACGCCTGGCAGCTGACTTGGCAGACACCCATAAAATTATTAACCATCTTACAAACAATAACTCTGAGCACCTTTTCAAACTCCACCTGTCTAACACCCGTGGACATGTTTACAAAGTCAGAAAACAGAACAGCTCCCATGACTTTCAGAAACATTTTTTCACGCTGAGAGTTGCTGAAGCATGGAACAAACTGCCGGCATAAGTTGGTAGTTGTCGGAGCACTGCATCCTTCAAAACTTTCATGCTTTCTGAGATTCGCCAACACGACACCTGATTTTCTCCCCTCCATACACACGCAAGCATGTATCTGACTCATGCACTGTTCACTTCCCAGACATTTGTACATTACTGCATATGCTTTATACGCACTTTTGACAAGTTGTGGTGCACTTGAGCACTGATAACAATAATTTCATTATTATTATTAAAATTCTTATTTTGTCTTGCATACGTTCCCTTCTGTAGGCTTGCAATAGCACTCACGGAGAGAACATACTTCAGTGCGCAGAAACGTTGACTTACGTTAAACATTTCTCGCAATGAATACGTCTAAAGCAAAATTT
>NC_043014.1:12221782-12251782 GCF_006345805.1 Octopus sinensis | reverse complement strand
TATATATTATAGTATAGATATATATATAATATATGTCTATGTATATATATAATATATATATATGTCTATGTACTATATATACTATATATTATATATATATATTATTAGGGAATAAAATAGTGGTTTTGTCTCTAATAATATTTTTATATATATATATATAGATAGTCTCTGTATATATATATCTATAGTCTATGTATATATATAATGCATATGTATATATATATATGCATATGTATATATACATGCATATGTATATATATATATATTATGTGTTATGTATATATATATATATTATATTATATATGCATATGTATATATATATATATATATATATATATATATATATATGCATATGTATTATATAATATATATATATATATATATAATATATATATATATATATATATATAGATATAGATGCATATGTAATTATATATATATATATATATATATATATAATATATATATATATATATATATATATATATGCATATGTATATTATATATATATATATATATATATATATATATATAATGGGGGAGAATTCACGAAAAAAAACAAACGACGAAGACAGGTGGTGTAGACAACAAAAAGATGTATTAGTATAATGCTCGGGAAGTGAAAATGTCTTAACGTTTCGAGCCTACGCCCTTCCACTGAAAGGAACACAGAAAGAAACAAGGAGAGAAAATAAAGAATGTGAAAGTGGCTAGCGTTCTATGTGTAGTGGCGAAATATATATATATATATATATATATGTGTGTTGTGTGTGTGTGTGTGTGTGTATTGTAAGGGTGGGGGGTCTCTGTAACTGTGTTTGTCCCTCGCTACACCAACTGGTGATGACGTGCTAACGTTTCCATAACGTAGCAGTTCGACTATATAGAACGATAGAATAAGTACCAGACTTTGAAGTAACAAGTAATGGGGTCGATTCCTTCGAGTAAAATTCTTCAAGGCGGTGCTCCAGAATGATCGCGTCTAATAACTGAGACAAGTAAAAGAAAAAATATGTGTATGTGTGTGTATGTGTGTGTGTGTGTGTGTGTGTGTGTGTGTGTGTGTGTGTGTGTGTGTGTGTGTGTGTGTGTGTGTGTAATAATTGAATTCTACATTATGCTCTTTATGGTATTCTGTCATTGTTTTCCATGGATCTTCTGGTCCGTGGAAAATTGTATTGCTTGAAACCGGTCAATGATGCAAAAAAATATTGGGCACTGCTGGGCTATAGAATGTCCCCTAGTACTCTTTGTTTCAATTTGAATTGTTATACAACAAACACTGAACGAGTGAACGGAGATCATCAGCCTTCTGACGTATGAAAGGTATGTAAATTTGATTGATAAGTATCGAGTTGAGACGCAAAATATCGTTTACTACTAAACTTCGCAGTTATTAAATCTCGTAAAAATTGCGTCTTCTGGAAATCATTCTTGAAATTTTACCAAAAAGGAGTCCTAGAAACAGAGAGACGAGGGACCAAATGATAAACACCAGTTATTAATCTCGTAAAAATTGAGCCCTTCTGGAAATCATTCTTGAGATTTTACCAAACAGGAGTCCTAGAAACAGAGAGACGAGGGACCAAATGATAAACACCAGAGACGCGAACCAGTTTTGATTCTCAATGTATGTGATTTCACTTGACTCCTAGTAAAATGCATTAGAAAAATTTTAACTACCAAATTTCGTAGCCTCTTCAGTAAACGTGTAAGATCTTTACGTCAAATTAGGACGAATCAGTCACCGCTCTAACCTCACTCAACCGTCGTCACAGTTTCTCTATACGGACCTTCATAGAGCAGAGTAAAACCTATTTTCTCTCTTTAATTAAAAGCAAAAATTAGAAGAAAGAAAATAATAATAAAAGAAATACTATTATCTTTCTGAACTTAAGTCAAATCCCGAACAAACATCAAAACTCAATGACTGCCTACTCAAGATTCCTTTTAGATTAGGAGCAAATTATAAAATATAAATTATTTTCCCCTAAATCCGGGAAAAAAATTTGCTAAATAATTAAGGTGCCCCTAACCACCTTTATTTTTATTTTCATTTTTTTTTCTTTCAACAAAGTAAGCTAATCCCTTCCGCATACACATTTGGTAAGAAAATACGAAGAATTTCTTTTGAAAAAAATTGTCTAGATTTTCATCGGACAATCTATAAATTCACGAGGCGTGGAAAAGAGCCCTCTTGACATTTTATTAAAAATAAGATTAGCTCTTGCTCTAATACTTAAAACCCCTGCTGTTTGTTCTTAATTGTATGTCTACTTCCGCATTAAAACTTGTACGGATACAATTAAAAGCTTTATAATAAACACTTCAGTCGGAAACTAAGGCGACATAAGTTCAATTCCGTAACAAGAGAAACAGAACACCGAATGAACTTCATCCAAGAATCTTTATTATTATTATTTCTTTCTTCCTTGTTAATTTGATGAAACCATTGTAAGATCCTGATATGATTTAGTAATAACCATTAGTACAAAACCTATAATCGATATAATAGACTAAGCCTATCTTAGTAATGTACTAGTACTTCATTTTTTCTTCATATTTTGGTATAAGGCCAACAGGTTCGGAGGAAGGGGGAAGTCGATTACATGAAGCCCAATGTTCAGCTGCTACTTAATTTAATCGACCCTGAAAGGATGAAGGAGAAAGTCGACCTCGGAGGAATTTGAATTCAGAACGAGAATACGAACGAATTGCCGCTAAGCATTGTAACAGGAGTGCTAACGATTCTGCCAGCTTGCTGCTTTAAGATAGATAGATAGATAGATAGATAGATAGATAGATAGATAGATAGATAGATAGATAGATAGATAGATAGATAGATAGATAGATAGATGAATAGATAGATAGATAGATGAATAGATAGATAGATAGATTGATGGATAGATAGATAGATAGATTGATGGATAGATAGATAGATAGATAGATAGATAGATAGATAGATAGATAGATAGATAGATAGATAGATAGATAGATAGACAGATGATAGACAGATAGACAGATAGATAGATAGATAGATAGATAGATAGATAGATAGATAGATAGATAGATAGATAGATAGATAGATAGATAGATAGATAGATAGATAGATAGATAGATAGATCCGTAAATATTGAACAATGAGAATGAGTACTCAACATCACATTGGTGGATAAAATTTCTTTATTTGTGTATTAAGCCTACTTCTGGTTTTCATGTTAAGAAATATATCCTACATATATATATATATATATATATATTATATATATAATATATTATATATATATAGGTAGCCGAGTTAGCGGTTGTAGTAACCGACAAAGGGATAATAGTATCCGTATTTACTATCGGTATCAATTACCTGTGCTATCCCTGGGCATGGGTATGGGTATGCAGGTACACTATGCTCACAGGGTACAGGTAACAACAGAATAAACAAATGTTTATCAGGAATCAAATTTCTAATATATATATATATATATATATATATATATACATACACACACATATATATACTAGCAGTATCGCTCGGCGTTGCTCGGGTTTGTAAGGGAAATAACTATATAAGCATTTTTAGAGAATTATAGCTAAAGGATAGCAAAAAAATGCAATAAAAATGGGAAAAAATGATGATAATTTTTTTTTAATCGTTGACTCATCGTAGACATTTTTAGAGAGTTACTTCCCTTATATAATAGCGAAAAATGCATTAAAATGGAAAAAAATGATGGTTAATTTTTTTTAAATCGTAGACTCATCGTAGACACGCGCTAATACCCAGAAGGGCTCGATATGAATCACGACTATAAGATACCCGCTTTTGGTTAAACTGCACCGCAAAATGTGGGAGTAGTTAGGAATCTAAATCGTAGGAGACAGACACACAACTTCTCTTTTATATATAAAGATATTTACTAGTATTATACCCGATTTCATTCGGGTCTACTCGGGCCACATTTTAAACATGAGGAATTTTTTAAAAAACGAAAATTTTATCAAAAATTTAAAAGAAAATGAGGGCAAAAAGCACTCGTTTTTTTCACAATGAAAAATCATTTCCTAGTAGCCGGAATTTCGCGACAAAATGTTGGTCTATTATGCAGAACAGTCTGCAGTGCATGCCGCTGGGCATTAAAAGCCAATCGCACAAACCTAGAGGGGCTCTGGGCCCCCTTGAATCGATAAAAAAATCACTCTTTTTGCTATAGCAAGCACATCTTTATAGCTT
The DNA here is from genome assembly GCF_006345805.1 of Octopus sinensis. NCBI lineage: Eukaryota > Metazoa > Mollusca > Cephalopoda > Octopoda > Octopodidae > Octopus > Octopus sinensis. The sequence goes on along the minus strand of NC_043014.1, from coordinate 12,247,554 downwards.
GCGAATTTTAACCATCGCGGGTCTCATCTTCACCACGCATTTAGTATCCCTGCCAATTTTCAGCTCGATCCTAGCCTCGGTTTGGCCATCATTCTTCCTGAGCCATAGGCTCATAAAGCCGGTTGAGTAACTGTAAACATAAAAATGCTAGTAGGCCCCGAAAGCCACAAAAGCTATTTAAGAGTTAGAGAGTTATACCCCATAGTGAGTGCGGAGATAATGGCTTTAAGATTGGTGGTGTAGGGAGAAAGGCTCAACTGTTTATTTATGTGGCAGTAAGGCTCATTTGTGGAGGCGCGTGGCTTAGTTATTAGGGCGTTGGATTCATGATCGTAAGATTGTGGTTTCGATTCCTGGGGCAGGCGATGTCTTTGAGGAAAACAGTTCATTCCACCTTGCCTCAACTGGCAGCCCTAAGTAATTTTGCAACGGACCTACGTCACGTTCCGGTGGGAAATAATATATACGCCATGGAAAAACCAGGATACCAACCTACGAATATGAAGGAACTTTACTTTCTCTTTTTTCAGTTAAGACCTTTTTGCTCAGAAGTGCTTGAGAAACCAAAAGAGGAACAACGTAAACAGTAACACAAAGAGACAGGAGGTGTTGTTCTTATGGCACTACCAACTGCCACTACTCTACTGAAACGTCGCAGGCAATCATTTCGTCCTTGGTTCCAAGAGCCAACCAAAACCCAGAAATCGAGGCATCTCCTCTCCGAAGAGCAACATCCTATCTTCTTGTGATAATGAGTATGAAAAGGAAATTAGAGAAGGCGGCAAAATTTCAAGCAGCCTGCAACCGGCAAAAAGAAAGTGGTGGGGAAGCAATCGATGAAGGCTTTCAACTTAACGGTGATCGGAAACGGCAACGATTACCTAATTAATGTAATCTCTCTATATATAAAGCTGAAGTTATCTGTGTATGGCAGGTTTGGTAGCCTTCAACTAACACTATCTCTTCCGAGACCCTGCAGCGCAAGTTGACCAAAATTAAGAGTATGATAGAAGAAGGCTTACTCTTTCTTCCGTAGAAGAAAAAATTCAAATCGGATCATGTTAACACCAAAAATTATTTACATCAAAAAGGTGCTTTTTTTTCTATCAAAATCCCTAATTTTTACGATTTTTGACTACTGTGACGCCATTTTTTGGTGTATTTCAACCAGAAAAAATGTTCACTTAAAGAGAATAACAAGCTACATAATGCAAAATTTTTACTTTTCAAAAATTCCAATTCTAAAGGTTCAAAACAAACCCGAGCAATAGCGGGCAATACTGCTAATTAATGATAAAGATCCAGCTAATATGTTCGTTGGACACGTTATAAGAGTCCAGTCAGTAACACCGAAGGACTACACCAGCAATCTATAAATAGGAATACTTGAATTACTGTGTCTAAAGAAATAGCCTTTATGACTCGGTTTCCTTGAAAAAAAATGCAGACTGGCAATTTTAGATCTACTCGGTTCTTGAAGTATGAAAGGTTTTCAGCGGCGTGATAAAACAAAGCAAAAAAAAGCCTATTATATCACCAGATTTTCATTAGTTGTGTTGTGGAGTAACATGGCAGAGAAGTGTTTAATAGTATTGGGTTGTCCGGAAAGTTCGTGCCAATTTTTTAAGGAAAGAAAAAGGTCAATAAATACTTGCCATTACATTTTTAATTAACCAAATATGAACCATTTTGTTGCACAATGCGTCTCCATCTTTCCTTTAACTTGAAAATACCCTCTTCCCAGAATTCAGGTGGTTTCATGGCAAAGAATTCATCAAGGTAGCTTTTTACGTCATCCAAGGAATTGAAATTTTTACCATTAAGACTATTCTACAGAGACCTGAATAAGTGGAAATCTGAAGGAGCAATATCTGTTGAATATGGAGGGTGGGGTAACACATCCCAGCCGAGCTGCAGCAATTTTTGTCTTGGTTCCCACAAGTGCCGAAAATGAACTTTCTTATCTTCAATATTAAAGGGTTACAGAATTAACACAGATTATAGGAACATAAACCTTCTTCCACGAAAAGATAGCTTAAACTGTGCTCTAAATGGAGGTGTAGTCAAATCCTATTTTATGGACTCAACCATGTTCTAAAATAAGTCGAAAGGTAAGCTTCTATAAATCGGCACGGACTTTCCGGACAACCCAATAGTAGTTCAGCTAATGGGTGTGAGCTCAATCAGGTAGGTGACTGTTCCTCATATGGAGGATGAGATGACAATAACTTGTTCTCTGGATTTAAATAAAGGGTTAAGTTCAAAATTCAGCAAACGTTACTGAATGAGACAGAATGCCGGAGGATAGATAGGCCGAAACGTTGTGGTTGTAACAACCACTAGACGTAGACAACACAAACACAAAGATATGCACAAGCATGCATACATACATACAGACAGACAGACAAACATACATACATACATAATTATATGTATATCACGTGATCACGTGACCGACCAGTCCATCAGATGTAGTTACACATCGCTGGTCACAATGCGTTCGCATTGTTTTAGCCTTCGAATGACGCCACCTCGCTGGCTAAGCGAGCAGGCCAACAGAGGAAAGAGTGTGAGAAAGAGTGGTGAAAGAGTACAGCAGGGATCACCACCCCCTGCCGGAGCGTCGTGGAGCTTTTAGGTGTTTTCGCTCAATAAACACTCACAACGCCCGGTCTGGGAATCGAAACCGCGATCCTACGACCGCGAGTCCGTTGCCTTAACCACTGGGCCATTACCCCTCCACTATATGTATATATCTAGTGAAATTTGAACTTTAAATTGCGCGTTAAATAACAAATTTGTAAAACACCAGGTTTCCAAAAGTTTGTATGGTATATATAGATAAGTAGACAACATACATTGATCGATAGTGTTAAAAGCTCTCAAGAGCCCTGATAAAACGACCCGATAAAACCATTAATCAAAAAGTCGTCTGCTATTTCTATCAACCGTCTCTCTGGCAACATTTAATCTATCTGCATCCCCACCATCTTTTTTTATACGTAGATTTCCACCAACTAATACCAATGTAAACTGCTTCACTGAATTTATTACAGTCGTCGCCGTCTTCACGGTAATTGATTCAACCAACATTTCTACATTCCAAAACTGTGGTGTATAAACGTGACATGTCTGATGATTTGACAACAATTCTTGATTAATTTACATTATGTAACTAATAACCATATTGTGTTAATGGAATATGCGTAAGAAGGATAACTAAATTTTCTATTTAATAATCTCACATATTTTGCTTCATATATATATATATATATATATAATTAAATATAATTAAGGGTTTAGCAACAAATTGCTTCACCACATACCGAAAATTTAGAAATACCAGCCAAAAGACAGCTCATATGATTCCACAGATAACAATATTTGTAACTCACATGGGCAAAAAGAAGAAAAATAACGAAATCAAACAGTCTTCGATTAATTATGAACGCGTTTCTGGATTAGAATTATACAAATTCATTTTCGTCCTCATATGTATATGTATATATATATATATTATATATATATATATATATATATATAATATATATATATATATATATATATATATATATATCTTTTTACATACCGAACACTGCTCGGTCGAATTAATTAATAATTAATTAATTCTACCATTTTTTATTGACTATATATTATATATATATATATATATATATATATATATATATATATATATATATATTCACTTATATATACTTATATATGTGTAATTGGAAAAATGAGGGTTATATATTAGTTAAGAACTCAAAGTTAAGACATACCCTTACGTCTCCAGCTTTCCATTTTAAATTGACGGTTTCCAAATTTGCGGGTAAAATAGGCATATATTTCTCCAGGTCGGGGTTTCGTAGATATGAGTTGACCATTCCATCTTTTATAATCACTATTTCGCTTGGCCATTCTGCTGTAACCGAAAAAAAGGGTCAAATTTAAAAAATAGTAAGACTGTCAATATATGATAATGGATAACAGAAAGGGTTGAGTGTCGGACAAAAATTGCTTGAGACATTCGATTTTTACTTATCCTTTTACGCTTTGGATCCAAATTCTATCTGGAGAATCTTCGGCTTCGTTTTTTTGAAGTCGATAGAAATATACATGCTGGGGCCGATATAAACGATTATACTCTAGAATAAGCGTATGTAACCACGGCACACAGGTCGCATGCGTCTTTAATGATGTTTTGTATGGCATGTATATAATGGACCTGATTGTATAAACATAGTAACTTTTAACTAAATGTTGTAACGTGATCTTTAGGCCTAGATCTGATAATTTGAACACTTCTCTCTCTCTCTCTCTCTCTCTCTCTCTCTCTCTCTCTCTCTCTCTCTCTCTCTCTCTCTCCCTCTCTTTCTCTCTTTCTCTGTTCATAATCTAATTTCTCTTGATGGCGGTTTAGTGAAGCTTGGTGTTTCCTAGAATTATCAACCAATGAAAGTATAGATTAGATGACATTTGTTAAATTGTAATAGTGATGTGGACCGATTATTTCAAATGATTAGCGGCTAGAAAAACAAACTTGACTATACCAACCGTGGAACGGGGTGCCCGTGGGTACAGTCTAAGGATTGAAACCACTAAAAGAATAAAAAATAATAAGGATGGCAGATTAGCAGAATCAGTAAAGTTTGGGAAGAAATATTTTCTGATATTTGGTTACGTCCCTTTTCTATTCTGAATTCAAATCACGCCGAAGTTAATTTTCACGGTTTTTCATTCTTCTGAAGCCAATAAAATAGATATTAATTTATCAAATAATTATTTGAAAAGTGTTGTAACCGATATAATTGACTGCGAGGCTTCACCCAGATATAAACATTACGGTTGTCTGTGGTCGAAAAAATTCATCGATAAAAGTTCGTAGGGAGAAATAAATTACAGTGAGTTGAGTAGTTGTGAGGAGAGGAAACACGTAACTTTTCGGGTGATTGACCTTCTTCGGAGAAAAAGTATTCTGAGGCCTTTATACTAAGCTTGTAGAAGGACGTGAAGTTTGCTTGACGGTGACCGTAGTATTTATATCAGACAGGGTGCCATAGTCATTACTCCAAAGGAGACATGGGCAAAATATGCCTCCACTACACACAAGCAAGAAGGACTGACACAAATGAAAAAAGCTTCGGTAAAATAACAACAGCCGGGTTGGGAAAATACTTAAAAACAAAGAATAAGAGACTCATAAATATAAAAAAGAAATATTTTTAAAGTTTTCTCTTTCTGAAAAAAAGTTATAAAGTATAAAGCAGTAACAGACTACACTTAAACAATAAATTTAGATAAGAACGCAACAGAAATAGTTTAAAGAGACAAAAATACATGGAAACAGAATTCCGAAAAAGAAATGGAGAGGAAAACCGCTCCATGGCAAGACACCACAGAGAATGAAGATTAAATGAAAGCCAAAAATGGCTCAAAAGCTTCGAACTAAAAGCAAAAACGGAATGACCAATGCCTGAGACTACAAGTAATTATAACAAGAAAATAATGAAAACGGATGCCAACATCAAATGCAGAATGTGCAACCAATAGAATGAGACAGTTAAGCACATCATTCCTTGCTACCCGATCATAGCCAAATGGATGGAAGCACTCCGTCAGTTACGACGACGAGGGTTCCGGTTGATCCGAATCAACGGAACAGCCTGCTCGTGAAATTAACGTGTAAGTGGCTGAGCACTCCACAGACACGTGTACCCTTAACGTAGTTCTCGGGGATATTCAGCGTGACACAGAGAGTGACAAGGCCGGCCCTTTGAAATACAGGTACAACAGAAACAGGAAGTAAGAATGAGAGAAAGTTGTGGTGAAAGAGTACAGCAGGGATCACCACCATCCCCTGCCGGAGCCTCGTGGAGCTATAGGTGTTTTCGCTCAATAAACACTCACAACGCCCGGTCTGGGAATCGAAACCGCGATCCTACGACCGCGAGTCCGCTGCCCTAACCACTGGGCCATTGCGCCTCCACCTTAGCCAAATATGAATGTCTACATAAGGAAGACCGAGTTGGCAGCTATAACCACGGACCAGTTTGCTTGCATCTCGTTGTAAAAAATAGACAAGAAGTAATACCAAACACAACACATGATAACAATGTGGCTACAATTATTGGGATATGTAAGAGGGTGCTGAAAGGTTCCTGGCTTTAAGGGTATCGCGAAAGGCCTGGTTGGACGCACAACCATCCGAGTTCTTCTACAAGTCTTATAAAAACTGAAGAAAAACGAAGGACTGCCGCAATAAATGTATGAATCTGAAAAGGGAATATGTTGAATAAAATCATAATTCACTGATCCTCCTGTATTTTCTTTTACCCAAAGCCAGGAACTTTTCAGCACCCCTGCATACCCTTCCAAAATGATAATGCGATTAAGGCAAACCACTCAAACATATTATTTTTTGTCAGCTGAGTGCACTGGACCAGCGTCTTGCTCAAAGATACAATGCGCTGCTGGTAATCGAACTCAAGATATATCGATCGTGAGCCAAATTCCCAAACCACTAAGCCACATGTCTTCACACACAACAGAAAAAAACACTAAAAACAGCAAGCAAAACCCCATAAAAAAAACTGATGAAGGTCATTAACTGGTGTAGTCTATATTGCTCCAGTCTACAGAAAAATAGCATACCATGTTTCACACACCTCAGTCACAAGAAGATGGACTAGGTGGTGCAGTAATAATAATAATAATAATAATAATAATAATAGACGTAGGAGTGGCTGTGTGGTAAGTAGCTTGCTTACCAACCACATGGTTCCGCGTGGCACCTTGGACAAGTGTCTTCTACTATAGCCTCGGGCCGACCAAAGCCTTGTGAGTGGATTTGGTAGACGGAAACTGAAAGAAGCCCGTCGTATATATGTATATATATATGTGTATATGTGTATGTGTGCGTATGTTTGTATGTCTGTGTTTGTCCCGCCAACGTCGCTTGACAACCGATGCTGGTGTGTATTATTTTCCTTATATATATATATATATATATATATATATATATATATATATATATATATATATATACACATATATATGTACGACGGGCTTCTTTTCAGTTTCCGTCTACCAAATTCACTCACAAACCTTTGGTCGGCCCGAGACTATTAGATGACACTTGCCCAAGTTTGGGAGGCAGTATGTACGTACGTACGTACGTACGTACGTACGTACGTACGTATGTATGTATGTATGTATGTATGTATGTATGTATGTATGTATGTATGTATGTATGCATGCATGTATGTACGTACGACCGTGTACGAAAGTGAGGCTAGCTGGCTGGCTCTACATGATATACGTGTGTGTAGTAATATGTGCTCGTAAACGATAGACAAATTAGCTTTAACTTCCAGTTTGCTAGTTCAAAGGTCTTTAGCACTTACGAAGTTTAAACCGTGACGGTTATGTCCATTCTTAGTCACCAACACGTATTTATTCTTAGTTTACGTATTGGTTTCTGTTTTAATCCTCTATTTTCTTATCACTATTTTTCCTTGCTATTCTTCTTCTTGTCTTTTATTTTTGTTCATCGTTATTTGTTATATTTTTTTACTTATTTTGTTATGTTTTACTTACTGAGGTTTTGGGGTTATATTTTTTTCTTGTTGTTGATGTTGTTGTTTTTGTTGTTGTCGGGTGTAAATTTTCTGTATATTTTTTTTGTTATGTTGGATGCGTGTTCATGTATTTAAGACAGCAGTTGAACAAGTTAATGGGGAAGACTCGGACCTGTTCTACTCTGATTGAAGCAATGTCTGGAGCGCCTAGTCAAGGACATTTGAAAGCGGATCTGACAGCTGCTATCTAGAGGAGGAGGAGGAGGGGGAGGAGGGGGAGGAGGGGGAGGAGGGGGAAGAAGAAGAAGAAGAAGAAGAAGAAGAAGAAGAGAAGAAGAAGAAGAAGAAGAAGAAGAAGAAGACGAAGAAGAAGAAGAAGAAGAAGAAGTGATGGTCAGTGTGTGTGTGTGTGTGTGTGTGTGTGTGTGTGTGTGTGTGGTGTGTGTGTGTGTGTGTATTAAAAAGATACAATAAGGTGGTGTGCCGTGAGGAGATGTGAGCACTGATGTTCCTGGTTAGGGGCCCACTTCGTCGGATAAATTTTGAGGTGGGTCATTTCGTAAATTTCTATGATCAGAACTTTTCCAACACTTAATTCGTAATTCGTATTTTTTTTTCTTCATGAAGATTTTTATCTTTTATTCTTTTATTTGTTTCAATCATTGGACTGCGGCCATGCTGTGAGTCAGCGATGGATTAACCATTAAGCAAAATAAGCACGCGCTTAGAGCATCAAGGGAAGGAGAGGACACCAAAGAAATTGTAAATGGTTTACGGCACAAAAGAAATCACTTTAAACTTGCTAAAATAATATTCGGGATGCCTTTATCTCTACTAAGTATAGATGCAGATGTGTTACCTAAGATTAATTTTTAGGATTTGATCAAGGACTTTGCAATTCAAAAAAGTAGGAGGAAACTTTTCAAATATAAATAAAATGGAAGTAGACAAAAATAAACATTATTTTCCATTTTACTGTTTTGTTTCGTTTTGAGAAATAAAAATTTATTTTCTGGTTTGTTATTGTTTCTATTTTGAATTACATAAGCTTTTATGGAGGCACCAAAATATTTTAAGTGCTTAGGGCCCTGCTGGAAGTACCTCCTAGAAATGTTTAGTCGAACAAACCGACTGGTAATCGTCCTAACGGTCGCTTTTGCCGATCCGCTAGTGTTATGGGAATATAAACAAACAAACACTGGTTTTCAAGTGGGGATTAGAAGACATACACAAGCAAACACACACACATACACGTGTGTGTGAGCGCGCGCGTGTAAGTCCATTCTCTTTACTCTTTTTACTCTTTTACTTGTTTCAGTCATTTGACTGCGGCCATGCTGGAGCACCGCCTTTAGTCGAGCAAATCGACCCCAGTACTTATTCTTTGTAAGCCTAGTACTTTTTCTATCGATCTCTTTTGCCGAACCGCTAAGTTACGGGGACGTAAACACACCAGCATCGGTTGTCAAGCGATGTTGGGGGGGGGGGGACAAACACCTAGGTCTTAAAACGAATTGTAGAGATATTAAAATTTTATCAAAATGCCATGCCGATTACAAGTTTTTATTTTGAATAGTAAATAAGAAAAAGATAAAAGTTTAATAAATTTATAAAATTGTTTTAATCTATAATTCGTTTTAAAACCCAAAACCAATTTTTCTATATTCCTATTCGCATGGAAGTAAACCTCTGTGTGTGTGTGTGTGTGTGTATGGGTATGTGTGTGTGTGTGTGTGTGTGTGTGTGTGTGTGTGTGTGTGTCTGTGTCTGTGTGTGTATGTGTGTGTGAGTGACTGAGTGAGTGTGGGGTGAGTGTAGGTGAACATGTTTGTGGGATGGAATGAGGGTGTATCTCAGGTAAATATATTCAGTAAAAAGGTAAAAATCATATGCATTAATTTTGTTTTCTCAATATTCTAATTAACAAATAATTTTCAGTTGAGTATTTAGTTTCATACGCAGAGAGGAATTATTTCTTTATAATACGTATAAAAAACCTTTAGAAAAACCTTAGATATCTAAGGTTTTTCTAAAGGTTTTCTATGATCTTTAGAAGGTCTACAAACATAAATACAAATACAGAGATTTTTAAAAAATGTTTTCAAAGATGTAAAACAAAATATATAAAGAAAAAATAATAACAAGAAATATAACAAAATATGAACGAACAAGAATAAAATAAAAGATGTGAACTAAGAATGCAACTAAATATTTAATAGCAAGTATAAAATGAAGGATAAACAACTAGGAATAGATTGGAAGATCAGGAACTAAGAATACAATTGAAGGTGAAGAAATAAGAATATAACCAGAGACGAAGAACGAAAAGGTAAACAAGCGTGTAGAAACAATAGGTTTTGACAGAAATTAAGAACAGAGAATATAATCAAAGATGAAGACAAACAATATCATAGATAGTGACGAAACTGGGTTAAAAGCGAAGTATTTGATCATAAAAGATCAAAGTAGAATAAGTTAATAGGTGCAGACATGGCTGAGTGGGTAAGACATTTGCTTCCCAACCACATGGTTCCGGGTTCAGTCCCACTTCTACAATAGCCCAGATCGACCATATGAGCACTTACTCAGCTTTGAGTCTTATTGACACCATTACTTCTCATAACCTCTCTCTCTCTCTCTCTCTCTCTCTCTCTCTCTCTCTCTCTCTCTCTCTCTATATATATATATATATATATATATATATATAGAGAGAGAGAGAGAGAGAGAGAGATGGATAGATAGATAGATAGAGAGAGAGAGATCGAAAATAAAAATATAAACAATAAAAGTCAAAAGAACGTACACTTTAAGATGGGAAAAGAGGGAGGGATGTAACGTTTTGTGCATGGCTCTTCGTCAGAAAGAGGAAAGGTCCGGAGAGGAGGAAAAGCACGTATGTGGTTGTCCTTCATTCTTGCGAAGTGGAAAATGCTTGTGGATTTGTAACTTGTGGAGATCTCTAATACAGGTTTCTTTGGTTTTCTTTATAGGTAGGCTAATTAAGCTTAGATAATACTTAGATATTGGTAGTTCGTTTTGAGATGATTCAGAGTAAAGAACGTAACTCACTGGAAGTGCGATGAGCTATTCAGAAGGTTTTAAACATTATATACAAAATATAACATCATATAGATACTAGTGAAAATTACAAAGTGTGCCTCTCCCTACAGATTACAGACAATTAGAGTGTATTTATGTAATCGTTCGACCGGCTAAACATAACCGCCAAATCGCCCACAAATCACTCAATACCGCCTTAGGTATTGTTTTCTAATATTGCCCTGGATACATGATGCCTAAAGATGACGAATAGTTATCGCTGAACATTTCTAGCGTATAAATTTGTTTCCTTATAGCTAACCAGAGTGGGAGATCGGAATGGCTTGCCGATAACATGTTTCTCGTGACTCTTTGGTTATGTTCTTTCTTGCATTTGAACAGGAGATTTTTTCCCGAAATATAGTAGGACCATTAAACAAACTATGTAAGGTAATATAATATCATTTTCTTTGTTTTAATTTATTAACATCACTTTATATATTTTGATTTAACTCCTCACTCGCACTGCTAAAAAGTTTTTTTTCAAATATCTATCTTTTTCAAATATTTATCACATACACACACACATACATATTAATACATACATACACGTATGTATATATATGTGTGTGTATATGTTTGTGCATGCGCGTGTGTATATATATATATATATATATATATAGAGAGAGAGAGAGAGAGAGAGAGAGAAATATATGTGTGTGTGTGTGTGTATGTGTATATGTATATAGATAGATAGACAGAGAGAGAGAGAGTGAAAGAGATAGATAGATAGATAGATAGATAGATAGATAGATAGATAGATAGATAGATAGATAGATAGATAGATAGATAGATAGATAGATAGATAGATAGATAGATAGCTATGGAATACCCAAGTCAGAACATATATACACAGAGTTGGTGTTATGTTGCTCGTCTTCATGGTACATTTACCCACTTCTCTTCTCGCTTTTTAGAATAACTCTTAAACGACGACCACAGATTCCCAGCAAGTTATAACAAGAATTTTCTCACGTGTTTTCAGATAAATTATCAAGGCTCGTATCACACTAGCCATTAGAATTCTTCGAGGTTTTTTAAGCACCACCCGAGGATAGAATAAACATTCCTGCTTTCGTAATATACAAACCACCTATGCACCTCCTGTCATAATCTGAGAATCAACGAGCCAAAATAAGAGAGCATCTCCTCAGTTGTTCAACCTGCTAGAATTAATAGTCAAATTTTCCTTGAATCACACTTAATCGTCCAAAGTTAGGAAAGGGTGTGTTAAGTAATGTAACCCAAGATACCTCTCAACAGACGAGATGATCACAGCTGGAATTCTTTAACTCGTAGATTTGCTCGTTCAAGGCTTTTCCTTGGTTGAAACAAAAATAACTCAGGCTCAATGACTTGCTGACGTAGCTACATGTTTGTTTAGACTGGTAAAATTAGCTACAAACAGTCCTCAAATCACACACTTAATCGTCTTAAATAATAAAGTGCACAAATGACAATATGGTTCTTGGCACATTCTCTCAAGAGAAAAAGACGAGATTATCTTGGCTAGAAAGTTTTTGATAATAAACCTCTTGGATAGAGACAACAACAAAAAATCTGTGAATCAAACCTTAGTTATTGATCAAGATCAATGAGTTACTGACGTAGCCACAACATGTTAGCTTAAACTGGTAAAATTAGCGATAAACAGTCCTCTAATTAGGATTGTCATGAATGGAATGCCTTTGATCAGGAATCTGCTTTATCATGGTTGGCCTGGCATAAACAGTATCATTTTATCACTATAACATTTCATGTGAAAATTATTTTTTATTCACTCTGGTTCAGTAACCATTTTAGATATAACAATATGCCTCATAACAGTTGTTGGGTGATATGGTTACCCATATTCCCCAACCGCAAACGCTAAAACAGTCTCCAAACATACAGTTTAACTTCACCCTTTGCCTGTCCAAAGCATTTCCATAAGTTTGTCCTAAACAGTCATACGTGTTTTCCACCGATTAGTTAGCCCTTCTTTCATGCGTTCTAGTACTTAGGATTATTAAGCTAATCAAGTTCTTTATTTCAAACCAAACTAAGTAACATCGACGTCAAATTTGGACGAAATCCGTTGAAATTGGTTTATATATATATATATATATGGGCAACACACACACACACATACACACACGTACGTACGTACACCTATTGCATACATGTTTTTAGTACGCATATACGTTCGTGTGTGTTTGTGTTGCCCGTATATCAACAAAACACTTTTTTCCTCGATAGAAAAAACCAACAAAAGTCTTAACAAAAACTTACTCGTCGCTAGACGGGGACTTAACTTCTGTTTGCAAACAATGGTGATTTCTCCGACTTGAAAATTGTTAAAAGCCGACTTGAAAATTGTTGAAAATATATTTTTACTGCTATTCGCTGGTGCCTCTGGGAAAAATAAGTTGACGAAAATACAGCTAGGATCATAACGAATGTCCTCCTAAAATTGGAGCGACATGCGTGCTAATTTGTGGACGTGCATAAATTACATTCACGTACACACACACACACGCATCCTGCCTTTTATATATACAGATAAAGCTTTCCTTTCATAAGTCCCAAGATACTTTAATCTGGCACTCCGTCGGTTAGGATGACGAGTGTTGCAGTTGACTTGATCAATGGAACAGCCTGCTCGGGAAATTAACGTGCAAATGGCTGAGAACCCCACAGACATGCGTATCCTTAATGTAGTTCTCGGGAAGATCCAGCGTGACACAGAATGTTACAAGGCTGGCCATTCGAAATACAGGCATTACTCATTGTTACCTGCTGAGTGGCCTGAAGTAACTTGAAATAAAGTCTACTGCTCCAGGACACAACGCGCCACCGGGTGTTGAACTCGCGACCTAACGATCGTGAACTGAATACCCTAACCACTAAACTCACACGCCTTCACCAAAAATATAGAACGTTTCACAACTTTGCCTGTTATCCTTGCGCAGGGTCCATGCAAATCTTCTTTTCTCTGTGTCGTTCCAATTTTAGAACATAAAAATAAATAAATGCGCCCTTTTAAAGCCTAACCAGGCTCATGGGCCCGGTTTCCCGGTTTCAATGGTGTATGTTCCCCAGTTGGACGGGACGCCAGTCCATCGCAGCGTTACTCATTTTTGACAGCTGAGTGGACAGGAGCAACATGAAATGAAGTGATTTGCTCAAGAACATAATGCATCGCACGGTCCAGGAATCGAAACCACAATCTTACGATCATGCTGCTGACACCCTAACCACTAAGCCACGCGCCTCCACAATTTTAGTACATGTATTGCCAAAATTAGTGCAGGTTACTTCGGTGCTTGAAAAAATTGGGAATGTGTATTATATACGATACATTGACGCCAAAGAAATATGTCTTGTGTGTCTCATGCGATACACAGAACAGGCAAAGGATTAATAATAAGCAGAGGTTCCAGCTGGTGTCTCTAAAATCCCTTAATCCTTTACCTGTCCAAAATATTTTTATATGTTTATCCTTAACATCCACACTTCTTTTCAGGCATTTTTCTTTTGCCTTTGCTTCCATACATTCTGAATGATATAAGCTTCCCTGACATAAGCTCCAAGTTGGAGAAATCGGTAATACGCTTTTACTTGTTTCAGTCATTTGACTGTGGCCATGCTGGATCACCGCCTTTAGTCTAGCGAATCGACCCCAGGACTTATTCTTTGTAAGCCTAGTACTTATTCTATCGATCACTTTTGCCGAACCGCTAAGTTACGGGGACGTAAACACACCAGCATCGGTTGTGAAGCGATGTTGGGGGGGACAAACACAGACGCACAAACATACACACACACACACACACACAACACACACACACAATATATATATATATATATATATATATATATATATATATATATATATACATATACATTCAACGGGCTTCTTTCAGTTTCCTGTCTACCAAATCCACTCACAAAGCTTTGGTCGGCCCGAGGCTATAGTAGAAGACCCTTGTCCAAGGTGCCACACAGTGGGACTGAACCCAGAACCACGTGGTTGGTAAGCAAGCTACTTACCACACAGCCACTCCTGCGCCTAATGTGTATCATATATGATGTATGGACACCAGGGAAATATGTTCTGTGTATCATATGGAATACTTGGGCTGGTAAAGGGTTAATAATAAGCAGATGTCCTTGCTGATGTCTCTAAGCCCTTAATCGTTTGCCCGTCCAAATTCGTTTCCAGAAATTTTCCCTAAACGTCCATGCTTGTCTTCAGACTGTTGATTAACTCTCATTTCAAATGTTCTGAGAAATATAAAGCTTTTCTTTCATAGGCCCCATGTTACTCACATGGCTGAAAAAAATGGGAATGTGTTTCTGTTATGTCGCACGTTCGGATGACCTCTACTCAACTCTACTCTCTCCGAATGCTACTCTCTACTACTCAACTGTTCTCGACTCTAGTCCGACGTCTAGACTTCTCCCTCTATATTTACGTATTGGGCTAGTCTACTTCATCGTCTGAGGGCGTCCACACAACAGTTTCATATATGATACAGGGATACCAGGGAAGTATGTCCTGTGTATCACATGTGATACACAGGGCAGGATTAAACTAGCCTTTATACGGACTAAATGGAGGAAAATAGCGCAGAAATTTCCCAACTCCCTAAATGTCCTTGCTTCTCCACAGACTTTTGGTTAACTCTTGTGTAATATGTTCTGACAAATATAAAGCTTTTCTTTCATTTGTCCCAAGTTACTCAAATGGTCGAAAAAATATTGGAATGTGTACCATATATGGTGTGTGGACAACAAGAAAAAATGTCCTGTGCACCACATGAGACACACAGGAGAAGCAAAGGGTTAAACTGGCCCTTATACTAACTAAATGAAGGAAAATGTTGTAGAAATTGCTTAACCTGGAATCGAACCTGTGGCATTGTGGATTTAGCTCGTGGGAAACTTAACGTCTCTTTCCGGGTGTCTGCACTTTTATCATATCCCACAATCCAGTAGTGTGTCATTAGGTAAAGAATAATTTACAGTTGATGGTGCTTCACATTCATACGTACGTACATACATACATACATACATACATACATACATACATACATACATACATACATACATACATACATACATACATACATACATACGTACATACATACACACATTCATGTGTACATACATACATACATACATACATCATACATACATACATACATACATACATACATACATACATACATGCATGCATACATACACATACACATACACACATACGCACGCACAAATACACTTAGGATAGACTCGAATCTTTCTTCCGAAATAATGAACGCAGTTTACGAGCAACTGGTGCACAAAGGAAAGCAGACGACGGGCAGAGAGAGGGAGAGAGAGAAAGAGAAAGATAGAGGGGGGAGATAGACAGATACAAAGGCAGTCAGACAGCGATGGAGATAGAAGGAAGTGTAGATTGAGAGAGGGAGAGAAAAAGACTGATAGAAAAATAGACACAGAGGCAGTCAGACAGCAATAGAGATAGAGGGACGAGTAGATAGAGATAGGAAGAGAGAAAGAAAGACAGATAGAGAGAGAGAGAGAGAAATAGATACTGAGACAGCCAGACAGCGATAGAGATAGAGTGGAGATAAAGTGGAAATAGAGAGAGAGAGAGAGAGAGAGAGAGAGAGAGAGAGAGAGAGAGAAAGAAAGAGAGATAAAGGGTTAAGGAAGTAAGGAAAAAAAAACAAGGAAGTGTTTGAACAAAATGATTGAAATGATGCAGAAAATTGCTTTCGATGCTGCTTTTACCGAAAAGAAAATAATAAAGAAATGAATAGACACCAGATTTATCAAATTCAAACCATTCTGACACTCACGTTTCTTTTTAAATTAAGTGTTGTTATATACATCCTACAGAGTGAGTTTAATGGCAGTTTCAAGTCGTAGCCAGCCAAATCTTTATCCAAAAGCCGGGATTTTGTTTTCTTTCCTTTTTTGTTTTTATAGTATTTGTTTTGTTTGTTTTCTTAGGCTATTTTGTTTGATTGTTTTTTGTTTTTGTTTTGTGGGGGTGCTTGTGGCGGGGATGCTTCGTATCACTTCCTTTTATTAACTTTGTCTTATTTAACGATTCCGATCCAATGAAAAACCTCATCAAGGGATGGAGAAATTACTTAGCCAACGCCTATTAAAACTATTAAAATCTGAAGAAGAAGAAGAAGAAGAGGAGTCTGTGTGTGTGTGTGTGTGTGTGTGTGTGTGTGTGTGTGTGTGTGTGTGTGTGTGCTTGCGTGTGTGTGTGTGTGAGTGTGTGTGTGTGTGTGTGAGCGTGCGTGCGTGCGTGCGTGCGTGCTGTTTTAACCGTTGAAAGTTGATTGTTGATGGATAGACATGAAGACTATGATAATAATAATAATAATAAAAAGACGAAGAAGAAGAAGAAGAAGAGAAGAAGAAGACGAAAAAGAAGACGAAGAAGAAGACGAAGACGAAGAAGAAGAAGAAGAAGAAGAAGAAGAAGAAGAAGAAGAAGAACAACAACAACAACAACAACAACAACACAACAACAACAACGACAACAACAACAAGAGGAGGCAGACGGGGGGGATGATGAAGTCTGATTAAAGCGTGTTGAAAGAAAAAGAGCACATGAAGAGACAATGAAACGATGGCGGTAACTGTTATCTCGTGTCTATTAAAACGTTCTCAGTCAAAACTTAACTGGGAAAAACTTCACAGCAACTAGAATTAATTAGTCAGAAGATGGACTTCATCTTGAAATAGATAGAAAGATAGGGAGACTACCTTCTAGGATTTCTGGAAGTATTTTTTTGCTTTTATACTCTTTTTACTCTTTTTACTCTTTTACTTGTTTCAGTCATTTGACTGCGGCCATGCTGGAGCACCGCCTTTTTAGTCGGGCAAATCGACCCCAGGACTTATTCTTTTTGTAAGCCCAGTTCTTATTCTATCGGTGTCTTTTGCCGAACCGCTAAGTTACGGGGACGTAAACACACCAGCATCGTTTGTCAAGCAATGCTAGAGGGACAAACACAGACACACAAACCTCACACATACATATACATATATACGACAGGCTTCTTTCAGTTTCCGTCTACCAAATCCACTCACAAGGTATTGGTCGGCCCGGGGCTATAGCAGAAGACACTTAACGCATCTGAGTTCTAATCCCACCGAGGTCAGCTTTGCCTTTCCTCATTTCGGAGTCGATAAAATAAGGCGCCAATCAAGTTCCGCAGGTCGATATGATTGGCTATGCCTCTCCCTAACAATTGCTGGCCTTGTGCTAAAATCTGGAACAGTAAGGCAGCGAGCTGGCAGAATCGTTTGCGTGTCGGAAGACGTCCTTACCACTCCTTTAAAATTACTGGCCTTGTGCCAAAATTTGAAACTATTAAAATCCAATTTAAATACTGAAGTAGGATATAAGGTTATAATATGGCCATGTGGAGGCGCAATGGCTCAGTGGTTAGGGCAGCGGACTCGCGGTCGTAGGATCGCGGTTTCGATTCCCAGACCGGGCGTTGTGTATGTTTATTGAGCGAAAACACCTAAAAGCTCCACGACGCTCTGGCAGGAGGTGGTGATCCCTTCTGTACTCTTTCACCACTCTTTCGTCTTTTGGCCTGCTCGCTTAGCCAGCGGGGTGGCGTCATTTGAAGGCTAAAACAATGCGAACGCATTGTGACCAGCGATGTGTAACTACATCTGATGGACTGGTCGGTCACGTGATCACGTGAATATGGCCATAGAATTTAGAAGGCGTTGACTGATCAGATACAGGCCTGAAAATTGTCTTTGTTCAGAGAGATGTATTCCAACTTGACATCATTGAGCTGGCAGAATCGTTAGCACGCCGGGCGAAATGCTTAGTGATATTTCGTCTGCCAATACGTTCTGAGTTCAAATTCCGCCGAGGTCGACTTTGCCTTTCAATCTTTCGGGGTCGATAAATTAAGTACCAGTTACGCACTGGAGTCTATGTAATCGACTTAATCCCTTTGTCTGTCCTTGTTTGTCCCCTCTATGTTTAGCCCCTTGAGGGCAATAAAGAAATAAGAATCGTTAGCACGCCGGGAAAATGCTTAGCGGTATTTCGCCTGTCTCTACGTTCTGAGTTCAAATTCCGCCGAGGTCGACTTTGCCTTTCACCCACTCGGGGTCGATAAATTAAGTACCAGTTGCGTACTGGGGTAGATCTAATCGACTGGAGCCCTCCCCAAAATTTGGGACCTTGTGCCTAGAGTAGGAAATAATATTTTTGGTGTGTGTAGGGCGGCGAGCTGGCAGAATCGTTAGCAAGGCGAGCAAAATGCTGAGTGGCATTTCATCTGTCTTTACAGTCTGAGTTCAAATTCAGCAGAGATCGACTTTACTTTTCATCCTTTCGGTGTCCATAAAATAAGTACCAGTAGAGCACTGGGCGTCCATGTAATCGACTTACCCACCTCACCCGAAATTGCTGAGCTTGTGCCAAAATTTCGGCGTTTCAGTTACTGAACTCCAACCACGGGGCGCTGCCTTGAGGTGTTTAGGTGAACAAATCGATCTCTGAACCTATTTTTTAAGTTTGTCTCTTTTATCGAACAGCAAAGCTACAGGGACGCATACAAACCAAAACCAAGCGGTGTTAGGGGACGAACATAACACTAACACAACGACACACATACACTTACATAGACAGATACACACACACATACACAGATACACACACACGCACACACATATCTATATGAAGGACTTCCACACAGTTTCCGTCTACCGAATCCACCCATAGGCTTTGGTAGGCCCGGGGCTATAATAGAAGACATTTGCCCGAGGTGCCACACAGTGGAACTGAACTCATGACCACATGGCTGGGAAGCAAGCTTCTTGACTAAACAGCCACGACTGTGACTATAAAGCCACGCCTGGGGAAGGCGTAGGAGTGACTGTGTGGTAAGTAGCTGCTTACCAACCACATGGTTCTGGGTTCTGTCCCACTGCGTGGAACCTTGGGCAAGTTAGATCTAAACTGTTAATATATGAATGCGAAAGTGAGAGTTGAATAACTGTAAACCTACTTTGGGGCCATCGAGGTTTTTTTCCAAGGAATCTAATGCGCTTAGCTTAGATTTTCCTTGGGGATGGCCAGATCGGAGCAATCTCAAGATTAATCAGCCGAAATTGCAAGGATGATCCGGTTCTTGACTGAAGATTGAAGGCTTCGAATGTCCCGTCCGTGTTTTTTGCATCGTCTTCTAAATGTTTTGCGTTCTTGTCACAGTTTGTATTTTTTTACATATATATATATATATATATGTGTGTGTGTGTGTGTGTGTGTGTGTGTGTGGTGTGTGTATGTATGTATGTATGTATATATAGGATATAATTAAAAGTAATAATAATATGTACGAAAATTTATGTCACCACAACATTATCAAGGTAATCCAAATTGGTGAAATTCTAACTGAACATCTGAAAAAATTCTTTAACTATTAAAGAACGCTAACAAAAAGAAACACCAAACAAAAAAGAAACACTAACAAAAAGAAACGCCAAACCAAATTTAACTTTAGACTTTCATTCATTCAACCAAAAGCGACAATTCGAAATCTACATAAAAAAAAAGAAAGGAAATGATAAAACGGTAAAGGATTATCTTAGGAACTTCGTTAGCTTACGGCTGTTTCCACCATAAAGTGCAGTAGAGTCATCTTTTGAAGCTCTGATGAAACTGTAAGGTGTTACGCAGGGACTCAGCTATGAATCTGAAACAGCTGTACGCAAATGAAGGTCGTAAGATAATGATTTATTCTTTTCCCATTTCCCTTCTTATTTCCGCTTTGTATTTGAGAAACGCTTCGTTCAAAATCATATCTGTATTGAGTTCTACACCAGGTTATTAGCATCCCAATGCCTAAGGGGTATATACATACATATATATATATATATATATATATATATATATATATATAACGGGAAGCTTTATGAAAATAAACAAAAGACGAAGGCAGGTGGAATACAAACAAACAATTGTATTAGTATGGCGCTCAGGAATAGAAATAAAACAAGTCTTTTACGTTTCGAGCCTACGCTCTTCAACAGAAAGATACACAGAAAAGAAACACGGAGAGAAACAAGGAGAGAAAAAAAATGCGTGCAGAAGCTAGCGAATCAACATAACCAGGTCGTTCTGTTAAACATCCAAGTCCGCCGGTTCAATCCAAGCAAAGAATATATATATATATATATATATGTATGTTTATATCTAAAAAAAATTGTCGCTTCAAATCGGAGAATATCTTTATGATATATATTATATACAGTTATAATACTATGAGCCTTCCATTGTAGCTTTCTTTCCGTATATATATATATAATATTTTTATAAACAAACCCGAAAGGCTTTGCTAGTTACGGAAAGAAAGCTACAATGGAAGGCTTACAGTATTATAACTGTATATAATATATATCATAAAGATATTCTCCGATTTGAAGTGACAATTTTTTAAAAATATAAACATACATATATATATATATATATATATATATATATATATATATATATATATATACACATATATATATTCTTTGCTTGGATTGAACCGGCGGACTTGGATGTTTAACAGAACGACCTGGTTATTAAAACAACTGAATTTAATCATAGACTCAGATGGAAAACTTTATTTCGATAGAAGGATTGAGTCGTCAGATATTGATCAAGAAGTTGTTAATGAAAATATATATAAGAAAATTTTTTAAACTACGAAATGTCCGCATTTTAACAGTCATCTTACTAGTTCTGAAAGTGAATTATGTGACATCGGCAAAAGAGATTAAGTTTTTAAAATTCTCCCATAGGGGTAGAAAACATTTATTGAAATTGAAATCGATTGTTTTTTACCCGAGAAAGAAGAAAGGCATGCATCATTGTTCACTCTGATAAGACTGGAAACTTATATAAACTTTACGTGAATCTCTAACACAAGCTATTAAAAAAATGAAAATACCAAAGCATATAAAATAGCTGATAAGAATGTTTTGAGGACTAATAATTTAATTGCTAAAAGTATTATGGAAGATTATCATCTGGATGATAGGACTGGACCATTTGTTTCTAAAAGACCTAGATTCATTTTAAAAGACCATCAGGATAATTTTATAGTAACCCTACAGTGCGCTTGATCTGCCTTGGGAAATCTGATTTGGGGAGACTTAGTAAGGCCATTTTAGTTAAGTATGTTCTTTATTTGAATGGAACATTTTAGGAACGGCTCCGGCGTATAAGATTGGTAATATGTTCTGGTCTCTTTATTCTGGGGAATTATTTTTGATTTTATTTTCTAGAAGAAAGCTGTTAAATTCAAAATCTGAAAGAGGCTTTATTCTGTGTTCATAGGGATAAATGTGTGTTTAATGATTATAAATAAGTAAGTCTGTTATGGGTGTTTTATTTTATTTTATTTTATTTTTGATTTACCAGGTATTGGACCTGATAACGACAGTTTCACCCTTTGTATTTGATATTTAAGTAGGTTCCTCTCTTATTTTTCTTTTTTTTGGTTTTGGTTTTCTACATTACCATTATGTTTTGTTTTGATTTTTTAGGCGAATTCCTTCCAGTGTTATTTTATAGATTTTGATATATTTACTCTAATTTAGTAAACAATATAAGTATTCATTAGATAATAAGCTCTTAATTTATTTCGTAATCCTATGATTTGGATAATTTATAGCTTTAAAATATTTTGTGAATTTTATAAAATTTTTATAAAATTTTCTTAGAAAATTTTTTTACACATATTTTTTTATATATATTTTTATATATATGTTTTAAATTTAGTGGATAATATATTAGTTTTTAATTTTTTAATTAGCTAACTCTATAATTCTTAGTGGCTAATATATTATTTATTTCATTAACTTTATGTATAGCTTAGACGTTTATGGTAAACGTCGTTATCAAATATTTATATATTGTGAATAGTTATTTTAATCAACGCTGAAGTGGAATTTTATGTATTTTTTTCTGGGGCTTTTTTCTGGTTTTGATTGGTCTGGCGTTCGGGTAATTTCCTTCTGTCATAATTTAATTATTTGTTCCTTTCTGGGCTATTAAAGGTATTTATATTTTCGCTGGTCGAACCCATTCATTCTAATAATGAATTCCTGAATAAAAGCCTAATTTTGATTTAAAAGGATTATTTTTTCGTTTTGTTTTGGAATTCATTAGGCTTGGAAACAACTTGTAGAATCTTTATTGGATTTGTACTAACTTTGTATTAAAAGATCATCTACGCTTATATTTTTCTTTTTTCCTTACTTCATAATATATATTAAATATATATATATATATATATATAATATATATATATATATATATATATATATATATATATATATATATATATATATATGGTGGCTATACCAGAATAAGGAGCTATTTCTAGCACTAGAGTTAGCCACTTATCGTTAACTCTCTTATATTTATATATAATTTTGTACTCCCTGGTTTCTATGTGCTAGGCCACTTGGTGTTAAAATGACGGTATTATTAAATTAATATCTAATTTTTCACCCTCATTTATGAATATATATATAGTTAATCCAAATATGAAAACACAAAGAGAAAACACAACAACGCGAGGACGTGGAACAAATATAGTATTATTGGACGCTCAGGAAGGAAGGGAAGAAAGAGGGTTTAACGTTTCGAGCGGAGCTCTTCGTCAGAAACATAGGAGAAGGAAAGATCCAGAGAAGGGAAGGCGGAGGAAAATATATATATATATATATATATATAAAGTAACAAACTAAGGAAAGGAATTCCTTCAAAGGGCTGTGTAAAACATCGAGTTCGCTGGTATGTCAGTTGAATACCACATCAATATGGGTATAATGCAAACTACAAACAATAAATGAAATAGAGAGATTCTATTGACAATCCAATAATTTATTCATATTATAATATACCATAATATACTATGGATATGATATGATATGATATATAAAAAAATTATTAAAAAAACAAAAATACCAACAATTTGTTTCGACTTATATACATTATTTGATTTATAAACAATTCAGTTCACTAATATAAGTCTCATCAGAGCTATGGTTTAAAGATAGACGAAATCCCGTGTGAAAAGATGGCTGGATTGTAAAAATATAATTCAAATGGCTATGTATTATACACGTGAGTGTTAACATTTCAACTACATAACAAATACAATTAAAAAGCAACAAAATCATAATGGAGGAAATAATTAAGTAAATAGAATCTACAACTAACGAAATATATATTTCATATATATATATATATATATATATATATATATATATATATATATATTATATATATATCATCGATCGCGTTGTTCACATAGACGTATTTGTATACAAAACCTCGTAAAATTCTTCAAAACAGGGCCCCAGCTTGGCCGCAGTCTAGTGACTGAAACAAGTATAAGATAAAAGATGTGTCTATATATATATATATATATATATATATATATATATATATATATACGACAGGTTTCTTTGTTTTTTGTGAGGGAGGGTGTTTTTTTTCTCTCTGCCAATTTCTCTCACAAAGCCTTGGTTGACTTCTCGGGGCTACAGCAGATGACACTTGCTCAAGTCGTCACGCAATGGAACTGAACCTAGAACCATGCGATTGGGAATCAAACTTCTAACCACACAGCTAAGGCCACTCCTATGTGCGTGCGTGTGTGTGTGTGTGTGTGTATATATATATATATATGTTATGAAGATATACACACACAACATAGCAGAATGAACGTAAATCTTGCCTGCAAGACGAAAAGAAGTTGTTTTCTGCTTCGAGATCCTTTTCTCGTAAATGGTCGAATATTTTTAATTGAATCTCTTATATTTCTTTAATTTCTCTTCTTCGGGTTTTTATTTTTTTTCCTTTATTTTCTATTCTATTTTATTTTTATTTTACTTTATTTTCTACAACATTATTTACTCTCCAAATAAGTTCCATGGCAACGAAGACAGACGTTTATGTCTAATTTAAGAAACAGCAACAATAGCATTAGACAAGAGACAAGAATTACATGTCTGGAATCTTCTGAGAATCCCCAGGGGCAGAGAACAGCAATTTACTCGTGGCATGATTCCTAGATAAGCCTATTCCACACTCCACTGGTAACCATTATAATATAAATATTGTCCTTTATGTTACTGTGTAAATGCTTGCATTCCTTCTTCCTTTATCTCATAACCCATCTCCTTTCTTTTACACATTTTCTACATCTTATTTACAATGTTATTGTGTATATTTTTTACTACTACTACTACTACTACTACTACTACTACTACAACTATTTCTACTACTACTACCACCATTACTACTGATGATGATAATGGTGGTGATGATGATGACGATGATGGTGGTGGTGGTGGTGATTGTGATGATGGTGATGAGGATGATGGTTCTGGTGGTGATGCTGAAGGTGATGGTGGTAGTTATGGTGGTGGTGGTGGTGATTCTATTTGTTTTGCACAAGGCCAGCAATTTTGAGGAGAGCGGTGGGTGGAGGCTAATCGATTATATCGACCTCAGTGCATGTCTCGTATTTATTTCATCGAAACGCTCTCACCACCACTACCACCACCACCGGAAGAATGAAAAGCAAAGTTGACCTTGGCTGAATTTGAACTCAGGGCGTATTCTACGGGTGAAATACCGCTGAGCATTTCGTCCAGCATGCTAACGATTCTGCCAGCTCTCCGCCTTAATAATAATAATAATAATAATAATAATAATAATAATAATAATAATAATAATGTGGCTCTCATGGCTTCTGATCTTAACTGATTGGAAGTGTTATCATGTACATTGTTTTGTCTTGGTATAAAAGATGGCCTACAGCAAATATTCTGCTCAATACCACAGATTTGCTTGTCAGTTGTTTGACCGTAACCAGTTGTGCATGTCCCTTAGTGGCTGATGATATGTGCATCTCTGATCACGAGCAGAAGTAGTTGGGGGAGCACCATAGCCGTGTGATGAGAGGGATTCTATGGGGTTTGAATAATTCACCTCTGGAAACATGGGTGGTTCTTTCAACATCCTTAAACAACCCTTACTCA
>NC_043014.1:12209282-12219282 GCF_006345805.1 Octopus sinensis | reverse complement strand
CCCAGTACTTATTCTATCGGTCTCTTTTGCCGAAC
The DNA here is from genome assembly GCF_006345805.1 of Octopus sinensis. Classification (NCBI taxonomy): domain Eukaryota; kingdom Metazoa; phylum Mollusca; class Cephalopoda; order Octopoda; family Octopodidae; genus Octopus; species Octopus sinensis. Next base: position 12,219,247 of record NC_043014.1, on the reverse strand, counting down.
CGCTAAGTAACGGGGACATAAACACACCAGCATCGGTTGTCAAGCAATGCTGGGGGGACAAACACAGACACGCATATACATATATACATATACATATATACGACGGGCTTATTTCAGTTTCCGTCTACCAAATCCACTCACAAGGCTTTGGTTGTCCCGAGGCTATAGTAGAAGACACTTGCCCAAGGTGCCACGCAGTGGGACTGAACCCAGAACCATGTGGTTGGTAAACACGCTACTTACCACACAGCCACTCCTGCGCCTGAACAGAAAGACTGTAAATGGAATTGCAGGGAAACTAAAGACCAGCTACTCATAGATAGAATGGTGATAAAAGACTGTAAGCGAAAGATGACAAATTTAGCAATGGGCTGGATATATTACCTCCAGACCTATGACATGGTGCCATATTGCAAAGAATGTCAAGCGCTTTTTTGAGAAAAGCCAGGGAAAATCTGAAGACTGAACGTTAAGAATCAAGAGAGGGATTTCTCAAGGAGGTGGTGTGTTTCCTTGACTATTTGTTTTATGCTTGACTCCTTTAACATTGCTACTGAAGGAAGTAATATCTGGACATGTGTTTAAATGGAGACAGCAAAAGATCAATCATCTATTATTTATGAATGATTTCAAGCTGTATGGTAAAGACGAAGCTCAAGTCAGTTCTTTGGTGAACACATGATATCAACATAGAATATGCTCTAGAAAATAAATGTAGAGTAATATTCCTGACAAGAGAGAAAGTCAACAGACTTGAAGATATAGAATTACCTATTTCTTTATTACCCAAAAGGGGCTAAACATAGGGGGACAAACAAGGACAGACAAAAGGATTAAGTCGATTACATCGACCCCAGTGCGTAAGTGGTACTAATTTATCGACCCCGAAAGGATGAAAGGCAAAGTCGACCTCGGCGGAATTTGAACTCAGAACGTATTGGCAGACGAAATATGGCTACGCATTTCGCCCGGCGTGCTAACGTTTCTGCCAGCTCGCCGCCTTTTGAAGATACAGAATTACCATGGGAGCAAATCATTAAAAGGATTGACGGTACTGAGTATAGAAACCTATATTGGAAGTTAGTAAAGTGATTCGAGAAGAAACGAAGAAAAGATTTACGCAAGAATATCACCAATTACTTAGAGTGGAAGCACTCCGTCGGTTACGACGACGAGGGTTCCGGTTGATCCGATCAACGGAACAGCCTGCTCGTGAAATTAACGTGTAAGTGGCTGAGCACTCCACAGACACGTGTACCCTTAACGTAGTTCTCGGGGATATTCATCGTGATACAGAGAGTGACAAGGCCGGCCCTTTGAAATACAGGTACAACAGAAACAGGAAGTAAGAGTGAGAGAAAGTTGTGGTGAAAGAGTACAGCAGGGATCACCACCATCCCTGCCGGAGCCTCGTGGAGCTATAGGTGTTTTCGCTCAATAAACACTCACAACGCCCGGTCTGGGAATCGAAACCGCGATCCTACGACCGCGAGTCCGCTGCCCTAACCACTGGGCCATTGCGCCTCCACTACTTAGAGTAATCCTGCGGTCAAAATTGGATGGAAAAAATAAGCTTCAAGCAGGTCAATACGTAGTCGGTTGCCCTATTGAGGTAGGGGGGATATATTATCCTTTGGAAAAAAAAAAGGGAAATTACAGAGACTAGACCAAAAATTGAGAAAATTATTCGTAATGCACGAAACGTTCCACTCCAAGAGCGACACTACCAGGCTGTGTCTAACTAGACACAAAGATAAACGAGAGATAACCAGCCGTGAATGTTGCATATGCTGACCTTGTGTTTATAAGGCGCAGGATGAATTTTAGAGAACATTTTTTGAGGAAATGCTCCTTCTGAACCAACTAAATCCTTTACTGGCCTCTTAACGATCATCAACCGAATAAACTGTTCCGTAACTGATGGTAATTTGAGCCATACTCTCTCCATAAAAAGGGACAAATTTTTTTAAACTTCGACCAGAGCGAGACAGTTACGGCAAATTTTACGTTCCCGTGTTTCACATTAGTTTTGAAAACCATGAAAGTAATGAAACCGGTAAAGTTAATGTAATAAATGTCCTAAAAGACTATAAGAGCATTTTCATCTTCATTTCTTTTTATACTTCTACTCATCTGGAAAACTTATCAATCAGACACGTCAGTAACTACTAATCATCAGTGACAATACGCACATCCACTACTAGACTGCAACTGCAAAAATAAAAGCATAGATTTCAAATTTTGGCACAAGGACAGAAATTTCGGGGAAGAAAGTAAGTCAACTGGTTCATATTTTATCGACCCCTAAAAGAGGTAAAACAAAGTCGAGCACGGTGGAATTTGAACTCAGAACATGAAAACGGACGAAATGCCGCTAAATATATTACCGGCGTGTTAACGGTTCTGCCAGCTCGCTGCCTTTGACATATTAACAACAGCTACGACTGGATCAACAACAACAAATAATCAACGTGGAAGCATCAATTGGTAGCATCATCCGCTAGAAATAACAGTGAAATCTCTCTCAAATCACATCGGAATGCTCACAGCAGCCATATTTCTACCACTCTATGTCACGCTGGTGAGACCCATATTGGAGTACGGGATTCAAGCCTCTTCTCCTTATCTCCTCAAAGACATACAGCACCTCGAAAGAGTCCAGAAGCTGGCTACCCGCATGGTTCATGGTCTCAAAAATTTGTCTTATGAAGAAAGGCTGAGGACGCTCGACCTTTATTCTCGAGAAAAACGCCGACGCCGTGGTGATCTCATTCTCAGTCACAACATCATAAGCGGAAAGTGTAACCTCTCGAAAGAGCTGTTCTTCACTCCTGCTCCAGAGCGTCGGCTGCGGGGTCATTCCGAAAAGCTCTACCTGCGACGATTTCATCTCAATCGAAGGAGAGGAGCTTTCTCCGTCCGGGTTGCGGATCCGTGGAACAGGCTGCCAGACGAGATGGTGAAGATGCCGACGACCGCTTTGTTCAAAGTCTCCCTTGACCTCAATTGGCCTGAACTCTTTACATGAACACCACCCTGTACTTAACTCCATGTCCCCCTACATGGCCTTGCTATTTGCTTTTGAGCCAAATTAACTAACTAACTAACTAACTAACTAATCCTAGAATATATTTGTTTGAATAAAAGGTGGGGTGGTACGCTCTCGACCATAGACCCGATGTAGATATTTAGGTGTTTTATGAACCCTAGCATTCATAAACCTAGACCCGATCCGAGAATCGAAACCTCGATCTCACGATCCTGAGTGCGTCTTAACCTCTGGTCCACGCGCCTTCAGTTGATGTAGATACACTATATCTGAAACACGGTGACCATTATCACATAAAAACATGTAATGGTCACTGTTGGAATGTCTTTAAGCAGGGATCTACTTCACTAAGAACGCTACTTTTTCTGCCAATTCCACCGTCTTTTACAGACAATGACAAGGCCATGATGCAGCATTTATGAATCGGAACAAAACCACAAGAACATGTAGACACTACATTACAATTTACGTAAACGATCAAATAAGGGAGGCTACAAGTGGTCATACAATGTGCTAGAAATAGCAGTTTCATCTCCTTCAAATCACATTCAATTGTTTAAAAAAAAAAAGATAAAATACATTCGTTGAAATTTAATCCTGGATACACTGCGTTTAATAAAAGAAAAGACAAGATGGTCACGGCTGGAACGCCATCGATTATAGGTCTGTTAGGTTTATGCAGCAACAATAGAGTGGTTAATGACAGCATTGGTTTTACAACATATACTTAATACAGAGTCACGTGTTACAACCACCCTACCCCTTACTTGCCACATACCCGTATCCCACCCTATTCATATAATCAACATTCCTCTTTCTCTTACAATCGGATGTGCAGTCATTAAAGACATCTCGTGAAGAGAGGCGACAGAAATATATACACAAGGACACAGCATCAACAAATGAACACTCATACACACACACGCACGCACGCACACACACACACACATTTGCACGCGTATATATATATATGTGTGTGTGTGTCTGTGTCTGTGTGTGCGCGTCTGTATATGTACATATATATATGGATATATTTGTGTGCGTATATATATACACACATACTCACATACATATATTCATATATATGTATATATACATATACATATATACTTATGTATACACATGTATTGTATGTGTGTGTGTATATATATGTGTATATGTGTGTGTGTGTTGTATATATATATACATATATATATATGTGTGTGTGTGTGTGTGTGTGTACGCATGTATAGACACACAGATTCATCCCCTTCACATATACACACAAGCAAACAAAAGAAACACACACACACATACACGCACACACACACACACACACACGTAATATATACACTCACGCAAACAAAATGAACTGCGTGATTGGGTTCAATTCATTTCCTAGTCCTCTTGACCTGGTTATGACCAACGTGATAATTATGGAGGAGAGGGGGGGGGGGAGGGGTGAACTGGGAACAAAAACTAAACGATATATACAAAATCGGACAGTGAAGAATAAGGAAAGTAGAAAAAGGAGAAGAGAGAGAGAGGCGGGGGTGAAAGTTTTTGCCAAGAAAAACAAGCGAGAAGTGATGCGAAGACGATTGGTGCTGTGTGTCAGAAGATGTGTCGTTTGTCGTAGGTCTGTGAATCTAAGTATGGGTTGTCCGGAAAGTTCGTGCCGATTTATAGTCGCTTACCTTTCAACTTATTTTAGAACATGGTTGAGTTCATAAAATAGGATTTGACTACACTTCCCTTTAGAGCACAGTATAAGCTATCTTTTCGTGGAAGAAGGTTTATGTTCCTATAACCTGTGTTAATTCTGTAACCCTTTAAAATGGAAGACGAGAAAGTTCATTTTCGGCACTTGATGCTTTGGAAACCAGACAAAAATTGCTGCAGCTTGGCTGGGATGTGTTACCCCACCCTCCATATTCACCAGATATTGCTCCTTTGGATTTCCACTTATTCAGGTCTCTGCAGAATAGTCTTAATGGTAAAAATTTCAATTCCTTGGATGACGTAAAAAGATACCTTGATGAATTCTTTGCCATGAAACCACCTCTGTTCTGGGAAGAGGGTATTTTCAAGTTAAAGGAAAGATGGAGACGCACTGTGCAACAAAATGGTTCATATTTGGTTGATTAAAAATGTAATGGCCAGTATTTATTGACCTATTTCTTTCCTTTAACAATCGGCACGAACATTCCGGACAACCCTATATTTTAGTGCGGTCATATGTAGCAACGTAGCTGCATTGAAACACATTTTGCTTTGCGTAGAAGACACTAGAATACCGCAAAGACATCAGTAGCATGCCTTAAAAGGGAGAATAAGTTCGTAGACAGGGGTGACTTCTTGGGCAAGTGCTAGCAACACCTTAACATTCTGTGCCGGGTATACGGTTAAGACGTCAGCAGCAGGACGTTGGATAACCAACATGAAAGGAGGAGCCCGTGACAACGGTTTGAAAGTTATTGCGGCCAAACGGAAGGTTTGAACCATCAGACAACGATTGGGTGTCAACTAACAAGTGAACTGCTACTATGCGGCAGCCTCATCGTCGTCCATGCTCGTTGCACTCTTGTACACCATTTGGTATTTGGTGTAGAGGCCCAGAGAGGCAGTCTGGTACGAGGTAGGGAGACACCAGCTGCCTTACCGTCCATAAGGATTTTGTTCAGATAAGTTCTAAACAGAACAACGTCGACCTACGACAAGCAGCCGACGACAACGAGAATAAACACATGCATGAACACACACAGACACACACACACACACACACACACACACACACACACACGTATGTGTGTCTGAACAATCGTATCGTAATTGTGCCGAAAATTGTTTCATTTATAACATCATGCCAACGAATTAGTGAGAGGTTTAATACTGGACATTTCCCAAGCTGTTTTTTCTTCTGAAGATGGGCCATTGACCCTAAAATATAAAGTTTTTGTGAAACATTCCGCATTGTCGGAATCTTTCAATTTCCTTAAATTTTCCCTTCTTCGATGTTACAATGCTTCAAGCGAACTACAACGCGCTTGATACTATATCTTCCTGCATACAATTAACGTAGTATATATAGTATAATTATGTAGCGTAAACATTCAAACACCATCAATTTCTTTCAAAATACTAAGGCGGTCAGCTGGCAGAAACGAAGGCGGCGGGCTGGCAGAAACGTTAGCACGCCGGGCGAAATGCTTAGCGGTATTTTGTCTACCGTTACGTTCTGAGTTCAAATTCCGCCGAGGTCGACTTTGTTTTTCATCCTTTCGGGGTCGATAAATTAAGTACCAGTTACGCACTGGGGTCGATGTAATCGACTTAATCCGTTTGTCTGTCCATGTTTGTCCCCTCTATGTTTAGCCCCTTCTGGGTAATAAAGAAATAGGTATTTTGTCTACCGCTACGTTCTGAGTTCAAATACCGCCGAGGTCGACTTTGCCTTTCATCCTTTCGGGGCCGATAAATTAAGTACCAATTACGCACTGGGATCGATGTAATCGACTTAATCCGTTTGTTTGTCCTTGTTTGTCCCCTCTGTGTGTAGCCCCTTGTGAGCAGTAAAGAAACAAGAAACGTTAGTAATCCGGGCGTAAAGAAATAGAAATAGGTATTTCGTCTGTCTTTACGTTCTGAGTGGAAATTCCGCCGAGGTCGACTTTGCTTTTAATCCTTTTGGAGTCGATAAATTAACTATCAGTTGCGTACTGGGGTCAATCTAATCGACTGGCCCCTCCCCAAAAATTTCGGGCCTTGTGCCTAGAGTAGAAAAGAAAAGAATATCTTTCAAACTACTTCTGGATTTCACATAGAAAGTCGCCTTGGTGCGTAAGTCGACTTCCCTTTTCTCATTCGAACTGTATCTTTTTCCAAAAAATACGATAAAAATGAAAAATATTCTTTTACTTGTTTCAGTCACTTTACTGAGGCCATGTTAGAGCACCGCCTTTAGTCGAACGAATCGACCCCTGGATTTATTTTTTGTAAGCCTAGTACTTATTATATCGGACTCTTTCGAAGATCCTTTTTTTCTTTTAACTTTTTCCTATAGTCCCAAGATCGGAAATATTGAGGGAGGGGTCTAGTGGATTACATCGATCCCAGTACCTGACTGGTGATTCTTTTATCGATCTCCTAAAGGACAAAAAGTAAAAGCGACCTGAACGGAATTTGAACGCAAAACGTATTGAGACGGAAGACGCCTCGAATTCACACCCTATTGTCATTTAAAAGGAAGGACACAATTGTTTACTTCTTCATAATTTTTTTCATATAAACACCAGACTTTAAAAAGTAATACCGCAGTCGATAAATTCGACTAAAGCCTTCAAGGCTGCACGCCAGTATGAGTAGAAAATTTAAGAGATTGCCGATCGTCAACACGTCTTGTGTCCATCTCCCATGTTCCTGCCTTTTAGGCATTTACGTCATACACGCCAGCTCAATTTGAATCGTTCTCAGCCGAAAGACGCCTGTTGTTATTTCTTGTTGTTGTATTCGTAATTGTGTACCATGTTCTCCGTTTTTGTTTGTTTTTTGTTTCGTCTTTGTTGCCGTACACATTCGCTAGCTTTCTTACAAAGGGGTCGAATGCTCTTAGCTTAAGACTTTTTTGGGGGACAACTAGATCGGACCATCTCAAGTGTAACTGTCCGAAACGGTCGTGACTTCTGATATTTGACTGATGAAAGAAAGCGAAGAATGACCCGACTTTCCTTCTAATTGTTGTTTCTCTTGTCCGCCTTTGTGTCGTCTATCTGTCCGAACGTTTTAATGCCCTCTATTGCGTTTTGGTTCCATTTTCTCCTTCATAAGCTTGTCTTCCTAGCGTTCATAATAATTTTTCTATCGTCTTGGCTTAACAGCCCTCACCGTTTGTTTTTATTGTTTTGTTCTCACTGTCCTGCTCTTGCTACCACTTTCACCCTCCGCAAAAGATCCAAAATTTTATTCAATTTGCTTTACGGGAACGACTGTTTCAATGAAGTCGCGTACTGTCCTTGCCTTCGACCGCAGAGTAGAGAAAACAGGGACAAGTGAAGAGAAGGGAAATATTCTTTATGTTGTATGTCTCGTTTCTCTGTTTGTTTGTTTTTTCGTTGTTGGAAAAAAGTTCGTTTCTATGTTTTTGTTTTTATGCTTTCGTTTCTCATTGTGTTCAAAGTTTTTGATGTCCTGTACCCATATATGCATGTATATATACATATATATGTAGGTATGTACATATATGTATGTATATATGCATATATTTATATATTATTGATATATATATAACAGAGTTATGAGTGGGGAATTACCAATCTGGGCAAAATACTTTTATAAGCTGTCTAATAGTATTGTTTAGATTAATAAAGAGCTTCGCGTATTCTTGTGACAGGGTCCGAGGTTATAGTTCATCACCGTGTGCTCCAGTTATACTGGTTTTTATACAGAGCGATATACAAAACAAAGCATAAATAAAGGTCGACCATTAGTTATGCCTTGCCATATATATATATATATATATATATATATATTATATATATATATAATATATATATATATTATATATATGTATGTATGTATATATTAAATATATAGTTAATCCAAACAAGAAAACACACAAAAAACACAACAACGCGAGGACGTGGAACAAATATAGTATTATTGGATGCTCAGGAAAGAAGGCAAGAAGGAGGGTTAACGTTTCGAGCGGAGCTCTTCGTCGGGAACATAGGAGAAGGAAAGATCCAGAGAAGGGGAGACAGAGGGAAAAAAATCGCCAACGGTACACACGAGGTCATATATATATATATATATATATATATATATATCATCTTTTTTTATTTCTTTCAATATGACCACAGCACCGCCGTCAATATATGTGTATCAGCAACGGCGGTGAGCTGGAAGAATCGTTAGCGTGCTGAACGAAATGCTTAGCGGTATTTCGCCCGTCGCTACGTTCTGAGTTTAAAGCCGAGGTCGACTTTGCCTTTTATCCTTTCGGAGTCGATAAAATAAGTACCAGTTGTATACTGGAGTCGATCTAATCGACTGGCCTCCTCCCCCTAGAGTACAAATAAATATATGTGTATTAGCAACGGCAGTGAGCTGATAGAATCGTTAGCGCGCTTGACGAAATGCTTAGCCATATTTCGTCTGCTGCTACGTTCTGAGTTCAAATTCCGCCGAGGTCGACTTTGCCTTTCATCCTTCCGGGGTCGATAAATTAAGTACCAGTGAAACACTGTGGTCGATGTAATCGACTTAATTCCTTTGTCTGTCCTTGTTTGTCCCCTCTATGTTTAACCCCTTGTGGACAATAAAGAAATAAGAATCGTTAGCGAGCTGAACGAAATGCTTAGCGGTATTTCTCCCAGTTACGCACTGGGGTCGATGTAATCGACTTAATCCCTTTGTCTGTCCTTGTTTGTCCCCTCTATGTTTAACCGCTTGTGGACAATAAAGAAATAAGAATCGTTAGCGAGCTGGACGAAATGCTTAGCGGTATTTCTTCCGTCGCTACGTTCTGAGTTCAAATTCCGCCGAGGTTGACTTTGCCTTTAATCCTTCCGGGGTCGATAAATTAAGTACCAGTGAAACACTGGGGTCGATGTAATCGACTTAATCCCTTTGTCTGTCCTTGTTTGTCCCCTCTATGTTTAACCCCTTGTGGACAATAAAGAAATAAGAATCGTTAGCGAGCTGAACGAAATGCTTAGCGGGATTTCTTCCGTCGCTACGTTCTGAGTTCAAATTCCGCCGAGGTCGACTTTGCCTTTCATCCTTCCGGGGTCGATAAATTAAGTACCAGTTACGCACTGGGGTCGATGTAATCGACTTAATCCCTTTGTCTGTCCTTGTTTGTCCCCTCTATGTTTAACCCCTTGTGGACAATAAAGAAATAAGAATCGTTAGCGAGCTGGACGAAATGCTTAGCGGA
>NC_043014.1:12196782-12204282 GCF_006345805.1 Octopus sinensis | reverse complement strand
TCCGGACAAACCAATAGAAGAGAACATAACTGGCATCCTGTCGGTTACTACGACGAGGGTTCCTTGTTGATTTAATCAATAGAAGAGCCAGGTCGTGACATTAACGTGCGAGTGGTTGAGCACTCCACAGCCATGGACACCCTTAACGTAACTCTCAGGCAGATTCAGCAGAACACAGAATGTGACAAGGCTGGTTCTTTGAAATAAGAGTACAACTCATTTTTGCCAGTTGAGTAAACTGGAGCAACGTGGAATAAAGTGTCTTGCTCAAGGACACAACGTACATAGATCTATACATGCATACATACATTACATACCCACAACATCACTTGACAGCCGATGCTGGTGTGTTTACGTCGGCAAAAGCGACCGATAGAATAAGTACTAGGCTTACAAAGAATAAGTCCTGGAGTCGATTTGCTCGAGTAAAGGCAATGCTCCAGCATGGCTGCAGTCAAATGAGACTGAAACAAGTAAAAGAGTAAAAGAGTATACATATATATATATATGCATACATACACGAATACATATATACGTGCATACATACATGCATATATCATATAATACATACATATAAGCATGCATACACACAAGCATGCATGCATACATACATACATATATACATCCATACATACATACATACATACATACATACATACATACATACATACATACATACACACATACATACATACATCCATACATACACACACACACACATACATACATACATACATACATACATACATTCATACATACATCCATACATACATGCATACATCCATACATCCATATATCCATACATCCATACATACATACATACACACACACACATACACATACATCCATACATACTTACATACATACACACACACATACATACATACATGCATACATCCATACATCCATACATACATCCATACATCCATCCATCCATCCATCCATACATACATACATACATACATACATACATACATACATACATACATACATACATACATATACACATACATAGGTTAGGCATGATGCATTCCTCTATGAAGTTTTTTTTAAATTTTTTTATTCTTTGCTACTGCTGTAGTCATTCTAGTTGTTGCTATTCTTGCAATATTTCTAGTTGTGATATATAACACTAGTTTTATAGTTGTTTTGTTTGTTTGTTTTTTTTTTGTGTGTTTTTGTTTTGTTTTTAACGGCTTCGCTAACGAATGTTTCTAGGGTCAAAGGTTAGGAAAACCAATTTTCCATTCATGATTATGTTCAGGTCACAAAAGTTCGAGTAAAGAGCCAACCCCCACCAAGAAATCTTTTACGTGGTCACTCGGTCTGATAGACACAGCACCCAAATCTCCCTCAAAAACCTAGCGTAAGATACATTATAATAATGTAGTCCAAGGTACATGAGTACAGCCTTGCACTGAAGTTTCTGATTATAGCTCTGCTCGGCAACAACAACAGCAGCAGCGGCAGCAGTAGCAGTGGCAGCAACAGTAGCAGTGGTAGCCATTACGAAGATCAAATAATATTTCACCCCATTTGATTGTTTACTGATTGCTCGGATTCCTCGGTAAAATTGAACCAGGCAACATTTGAACTCACGGTACCAAAGTCATTAAATATATAATATATTCCAAGTCATTAACTTGTCATTAACTTTTCGGTGTTTCTTTTCTGTTCTTACTTATTGCAGTCACTGGACTGTGGCCATCCTGAAGCAAAAAGAATTGCGCGCGCACACACACACACGCACGCACACACAACACATACATACTTAACAACCATGTGTGTATACAAGCAAATTTACATTTGGTTTTTAGAAGCATCGAATGTGTATCGTACGATTACAAACAAGACTGATATTTCGAACACAGTTAAAACAGCAGAAAAAATGGGGATTATTTAATTCTTTATTGCCCACAAGGGGCTAAATATAGAGGGGACAAACAATGACAGACAAAGGAACTAAGTCGATTACATCGACCCCAGTGCGTAACTGCAACTTATTTAATCGACCCCGAAAGGATGAAAGGCAAAGTCGACCTCGGCGGAATTTGAACTCAGAACGTAGCGGCAGACGAAATACCTATTTCTTTACTACCCACAGGGGGCTAAACACAGAGAGGACAAACAAGGACACACAAACGGATTAATTCGATTACATCGACCCCAGTGCGTAACTGGTACTTATTTAATACCCCGAAAGGATGAAAGGCAAAGTCGACCTCGGAGGAATTTGAACTCAGAACGTAACGGCAGACGACATACGGCTACGCATTTCGCCCTGCGTGCTAACGTTTCTGCCAGCTCGCCGCCTTCAATGGGGATTATTATCCCTACAAGGCGGCAAAAATTCTCAACAGTCACACATATATATATATATATATGTATATATATACAGGAATGGCTGTGTAGTAAGTAGCCTACTTACCAACCACATGGTTCTAGGTCCAGTCCCATTGCGTGGCACCTTGGGCAAGTGTCTTCTACTTTAGCCTCGGGCCGACCAAAGCCTTGTGAGTGGATTTGGGAGATGGAAACTGAAAGGAGCCCATCGTATATATGTATATATATATATATATATATATATATATATATATATATATATAATATATATATATATATATATATATATATATATATATTATGTTTGTGTGTCTGTGTTTGTCCCACCAACATCGCTTGACAACCGATGCTGGTGTTTACGTCCCCGTAACTTAGCGGTTCGGCAAAATGGCCCGATAGAATAAATACTAGGCTTACAAAGAATAAGTTCTGGGGTCGACTTGCTCGACTAAAGGCGGTGCTCCAGCATGGCCGCAGTCAAATGACTGAAACAAGTAAAAGAGTAAAAATATATATATATATAAATGTATATATATATATACGTATATATACATATATATATATGGGCGGTAGTGTGGTTGTGTGGTAAGAAACTTGCTTCCCAACCACATGGTTCCGGATTTAATCCCAGTGCATGTCTCCCACTATAGGCTTGGGCTGATCAATGCCTCGTGAGTAGATTTGCTAGACGAAAACTCTATGGAAGCTCGTCGTACATACGTGTATGTGCACGCACGCTTCTTCGTGTTTGCGTTTGTCCCTTCACTCCGCTTGACAACCGGTGTTGGTTTATTAACGTTTTCGTAACATAGCACTTCGGCAAAAGGGGATGAAAGAATAAATATCAGATATTAGAAAAAAAAATTCTTTTTTAATAAAATAGACGCAAGAGTGACTGTGTGGTTAGTAGCTTGCTTACCAACCACAAGTGGCACCTTAGGCAAGTGTTTTCTACTATAGCCTCAGGCCGACCAAAGCCTTGTGAGTGGATTTGGTAGGCGGAAACTGAAAGAAGCCTGTCGTATATATGCATAGATATATATTTATGTATGTGTGTGTATATGTTTGTGTGTCTGTGTTTGCCCCCACCCCAACATCGCTTGACAACCGATGATGGTGTGTTTACGTCCCCGTAACTTAGCGGTTCGACAAAAGAGACCGATAGAATAAGTACTAGGCTTACAAAAAATAAGTCCTGGGGTCGATTTGCTCGACTAAAGGCGGTGCTCCAGCATGGCCGCAGTCACATGCCTGAAACAAGTAAAAGAGTAAAGAGTATAATAAAACGGAAGTACAGGTGTCGATTTGTTCGGCTAAACCTTTCAAGATAGTGCCCCAGCATGGCCGAAACAAATGAAAGACTGGTTCGAAATCAGTACGTGACTTGCTTGTCTCAGTCACTGGACTGCGGCCATGCTGGAGCACCGCCTTGAAGAACTCTAGTAGAACGAATCAACCCCAGAACCCCAGTATTTATTTTTTAAAAGCCTGGTACATATTTAATCGGCCTCCTAGGCCAGAACGCTAAGTTATGAGGACATAAACACACCAACACCGGTTGTCAAGCGTGTGCAAGCCCGTCGTATATATGTGCTTGTATGTGTATTCATGTGTATTTATGTGTGTGAGTCTTTATGTTTGTGTTTGTTCCCTGTCACTGCTTGATAGTTGGTGTTAGTTTGTTTACGTCCCCCATAACAAAAGGGACCGATAGAATAAGTACCAGACAAAAAAAACTACTGCGGTAGATTTGTTCAACTAAACCCTTCGAGACGATGCTCCAGCATGGCGACAGTCCAATGACCGAAGCAATTAAAAATGAAAACAAACTGTGTTAGTATTCTTTCTGCAGTGCACTCAGTGATGCTATCAACATATTCAAATTCCTGTGAAATACCGGAAGCTTCAGCAAAACAACTGATTTTTATTGTAAAAAACCATGACGAAATGGGAGCAAAGAAGCTACCTACACAGATAAGCCTTATAACTCTACAATCTACGAAGATAATCTCGAAACCTCTCACAGCTATGAAAACGGCTAAGTGCAGTTCCTCTACTATACGTATAAACCCAACACCTCCACTATCTGCACGGATAAGCTCAGTACCTCTATCACCTATTTAAGTTCAGTAATTCCATCAGTCGCTTATAATCTCTGTAGCTCAGCTGTATATAAAGATAAGCCGTAGAACTCCATTGTTTGTAACGATAAACTCTATAATCGCTATTTGTAAAAAGAGGCTCGACATACATGTTGGCTATCCTCACGGACAATCATAGTACTTCTACTACCTACAAGAATAAAACCGAAGAAGCCTTTACGAGGTCTACCAAGTCACTCGCCACACGAGGGGTACGAGCTGGCAGAAACGTTAAAGCGCCGGGCGAAATGCTTAGTGGTATTTCGTCTGTCGTTACGTTCTGAGTTCAAATTCCGCCGAGGTCAACTTTGCCTTTCATCCTTTCGGGGTCGATAAATAAAGTACCAGTTTCACACTGGGGTCGATGTAATCGACTTAATCCCTTTGTCCTTGTTTGTCCCCTCTATGTTTAGCCCTTTGTGGGCAGTAAAGAAATATATATGAAAAGTTTTGAGCCTTCAAGGCCTTTAAGCCTCGAAGTCTTGTACCTTCATCAGCAGTCTTGTATCATGTTTTGTTTTGTTTTTGTTTTTTTGTTTTTTTTTTTTAGGTTCAAGACTTTTCATACACCCCTCGTAGATCCTGTAGTCCTAGATACACTGTGCCTGAATAAATAGATAATGTAGTTTTAGATGCACTCTGTCTGAATAAAATACCAGGCGGATAAGACAGGTGTACATTTGAGCAAAGGTTTATTAAATCAGAGCTGATCTAAAGCTAAATAACAAGTTTAAGTTCTGTCTCCACAATACTTTCAAGATAAGCTCAGTAAACATAAGGCGTAGGAGTGGCTGTGTGGTAAGTAGCTTGCTTACCAACCACATGGTTCCGGGTTCAGTCCTACTGCGTGGCACCTTGGGCAAGTGTCTTCTACTATAGCCTCGGGCCGACCAAAGCCTTGTGAGTGGATTTGGTGAATGGAAACTGAAAGAATCCCGTCGTATATATGTATATGTATATATATGTATGTGTGTGTATGTGTTTGTGTGTCTGTGTTTGTTCCCCCAACATCGCTTGACAACCGATGCTGGTGTGTTTACGTCCCCGTAACTTAGCTGTTCGGCAAAGGAGCCCGATAGAATAAGTACGCTTACAATAAGTAAGCTTACAAAGAATAAGTCTTGGGGTCGATTTGCTCGACTAAAGGCGGTGCTCCAGCATGGCCGCAGTCAAATGACTGAAACAAGTAATAGAGTACACAGGTTCATTACATCGACGAAGCTCAAGGATAAGTTTTGTGCCTGGATTACAATACTAAGCTCATACCCTCCACTATCTACAAACATAAGCTCACTGCCATCCCGTGCCTACAATGATAAAAACCTCGTATCCTTCCGCCGGAGCACGCGGACCATTTGGTCATCCTCTAAGATGACTGATGATTTGCGTGGTGACTTTGTTTAAAGTGAAGAAGAGTTGAGCACCCTTGTCCGAAGCTGTCTTCAATCCAATGGCAAGAACAGGCTAAAACAACTGGGGATCGAAACAGATGCAGTGAATGACTAAGATGTCTGACTTGCCTCATCTTGCTCTTTGCACTTCATGTTGTGTTTGACGGCCACCTTCCCTTCCGTTGAAACGTGAAAGCTTCTTCCGCGGAGTCCGCCGGATCCAGTCTTCCTATACATAGGCGCAGGAGTGGCCGTGTGGTAAGTAGCTTGCTTACCAACCACATGGTTCCGGGATCAATCCTACTGCATGGCACCTTCGGCAAGTGTCTTCTAGTTTAGCCTCGGGCAGACCAAAGCCTTGTGAGTGGATTTGGTCGACGGAAACTGAAAGAAGCCCCGATTACCGCTTGAGAACCGGTGTTGGTGTGTTTACGTCCTCGTAACTTAGCGGTTCGGCAAAAGAGATCGATAGAATAAGTACCAGGCTTAAAAAATAAGTCCTGGGGTAGATTCATTCGACTAAAAATTCAAGGCGGTGCCCCAGGATGGCCGCAGTGTAATGACTGAAACGTAAAAGATAAAAGATAGCTAGAGATGTCCTAATATGCTAATTAACCCATCACCGAGACCCTAAAAGGTGTTACTACTCCCTGTCGAAGTAGGTACACCCAGGGAACTATCGTGGCTATGAGGTGGTTCCACATTCTTCAAAACCTTGGACTAGGGCCCCACAGTCGGATGCAGTTTAAAGTTACATCCAGGACAAGATAAAAAAAAATCTATTCATCCTCTGTCGACAAAACTAAACTTATACTTCGCCGCTATCTACGCTGATAAATTCTACGTCTCCGTTGTCTACAAGAATAGTCTCTGTATTTCCTTCCACTTCTTAGAAGCTCTGAGCTTCCATTCCCTACGATAAGCACGACCCATCGCAATGGCGCTATTTGCATAGACATCAACTGGTCCGTTGATAGTTTGATGTCTTCTCCAGATTCGCAATGACATCCTAATTATTAGGATTTCTTATAATAAAACATATATGTTTGTTTGGTTTTAATTTTATTTATTGTGCACTATGAAATATATCGAAATATTTTTTCATGTAACTTTGATATATTAAGAGATAAATAAGAATGAAAATGAATAAGAATCAACGAAGTTATTTCTTTTAGGTCCAATTTCGAATAGAGGAGGAGCAAGACAGTGAAACCGAATGATGAAAGAACGAACGAAAGGAACAAACAAACAAACAAACCAAGAAGTCAGAGTGACAGAAAGATTGAGAGAGAGAGAGAGAGAGAGAGAGACAGACAGACAGACAGACAGACAGACAGACAGACTGACAAACAGAAAGTGAGATAGATAGATAGATAGAGAGAGAGAGAGCGGGGGGAATAGAAAGATAGATAGATAGAAGGATAGAAAGAGAGAGAGAAGGATAGATAGATAGATAGAGAGAGAGAGAGCGGGGGGAATAGAAAGATAGATAGATAGAAGGATAGAAAGAGAGAGAGAAGGATAGATAGATAGATAGAGAGAGAGAGAGGGAGAAGAATAGAAAGATAGATAGATAGAAGGATAGAAAGAGAGAGAGAGAGAGAGAGAGAGAGAGAGAAGGATAG
>NC_043014.1:12191782-12194282 GCF_006345805.1 Octopus sinensis | reverse complement strand
ACTTTGCCTTTCATCCTTTCGGGATCGATTAAATAAGTACCTCTCTGTGTTTAGCCTCTTGTGGGTAGTAAAGAAATAGGTATTCTGGGAACGAAACAACTGACCCCGTCAAATTTGCATGATATTTTTCTGACATCCACTCGTCCATGAGTCATGCTTGTTTATGGTAAGACTTGTGTCACTGCAAAGTTTTTAAGGATCTAATTTACGAAGCAGCATAATCGATGCTTCTCAGACTGTGCCAAGGAATTCTAATTGGTTCGAGGTTGTTCACAAATTTGATTACTCTTTTACTCTCTCTTTTTATTCTTTTACTTGTTTCAGTCATGTGACTGTTGCCATGCTGGAACACCGCCTTTAGTAGAGCAAATCGACCCCAGGACTTATTCTTTGGAAGCCTAGTACTTATTCTATCGGTGTCTTTTGCCGAACCGCTAAGTTACGGGGGCGTAAACACACCAGCATCGGTCTACCTAATCCACTCACAAGGCTTTGGTCGGCTCGAGGCTATAGTAGAAGACACTTGCCCAAGGTGCAACGCAGTGGGACCGAACCCGAAACTATGTGGTTCGTAAGCAAGCTACTTACCACACAGCCACTCCTACGCCTATGAATATACAACTTGATCCTGTGAAGTTTTGTATCTATTAATTTGTAGCATCTTTTTACACACATACACACCTGAATAGCATAATATCCAATAGCTTTCTCTCAATGTATCTCACAGAGACATTTTTCGGTGCTAGGTATGCTCATTCGGAGAACACCATTATCTAATGGTAATATTATAAATCCTTTCTGTTTCAATGATGTGTACGAATCATAGAATTTGGCCGTTAGAGTCTCTTGCAAGAAATTGGCTTCCCACTTTGGATAGCTAAGTCCCAAACCTTCCAAAAGCATTGTTCCTAGCCATATACATTCGTACAGTAAATGACATATGCCCAAGGTGCCACGCACTTTGGACAAGTGTCGTTTACTGTAGCCTCGGACCTACCAAAACCTTTTGAGTGGATTTAGTAAGCGCAAACTGAAAGAAGCATGTCGTGTATATGTGTGTGTGTGTATGCGTGCGTGTGTACGTATATGTCTTTATGTCTGTATTCGTCCCCCACCAGTGCTTAGCAACCAGTTTTGGTGTGTTTATGTCCCTGTAACTTAGCGGTTTGGCAAAAGAGAACGATAGAATAAGTACCAGGCTTTAAAAATGTACTGGGGTTGATTTTTGACTACAAATTCCACAAGGCAGTGCCCCATCATGGCTACAATCTAATGACTGATACTTGTGTGTATATATATATATATATATATATTATATATATATATACAGGGTGCGATGGTTAAATAGTTGCCATTTTATATTTTTAATTTCGCGCATGTGCATTGTTTGTTTTAGATTTTGTCAACGACACAGTATAGTAGAATCAGTTGGGCACCCTCTGTGAGAAAAAAAAGCACCATGATGCAATTCACTCTGGTAGAAATTTGGAAACAATATGCTGTACTGCTTGGCATCCGCACCGAAAGCTCCAATATGAACAGATGGTAAACACACAGAACAACCGTTGGCTTGCCGTGTCCCCAAAATATGTACCGAGAGTGATAAATATCAAATATTCAGTCAATATCATAGTGTTTGGAGTGATCACTAGTGATGGCGACATTATGCTTCCATTCATCTTCCCACACGGCCTCAGACTCTACACGGAGGCCTACATCAAGTACCTGGAGGAGGTAGTGCTGCCCTGGGTTAAGAAAGGTGGCTGCTGGAAGACCCTATGTCTGGCAACAGGACTCTGCACCATGTCACACAAGCAGGAGAACCCAGACATGGCTGTCAGACAAAATCTGCGA
This sequence comes from Octopus sinensis, assembly GCF_006345805.1. NCBI lineage: Eukaryota > Metazoa > Mollusca > Cephalopoda > Octopoda > Octopodidae > Octopus > Octopus sinensis. Next base: position 12,192,428 of record NC_043014.1, on the reverse strand, counting down.
CCACATCACTCCTAACACCTGGCCAGACTGCAACCCCCTTGATTATTATGTGGGGCGCAGTTGAGCGAGAGACCAATATAACCCCTTGTAACACCAAAGATAAACTGAAGACAAGGATTATGGCACCATTCACCAACTTAAACAAGGAGACCTTCCTGAAGAGTTGCAGAAGAACCCAAAGTCGTCTGAAGGCCGTGGTTGAAGCCAGTGGTGATTTTATTGAATAGATTTACTCTTTAGTATTCCAAGATATTTCTATGCAATTTTGGTAATATCTGTTGTTAAAATGAGATGTTATTTTCATTTTTGCATGATTTAGACGACAATATATTCACCGCACCCTGTATATACATGTATATATTTATTCATGCACCCTTTTCAAGCCTAGCCAGGCTCACGGGCCCGGTTTCCCGGGTTCTGTGGCGTGACGTCAATCCATCGCAGCGTTACTCAAGAAACAGGGAGAAAGAATGAGAGGAGGTTGGGATGAAAGAGTACAACAGAGGTCGCCCCACCCACTGCCGGAGCCTCGAGGAGCTTTAGGTGTTTTCGCTCAATAAACACCACACACGCCCGGTCTGGAATCGAAACCGCGATCCTCCGACCGCGAGTCCACTACCCTACCACTGGACCATTGCGCCTCCGC
>NC_043014.1:12177813-12191682 GCF_006345805.1 Octopus sinensis | reverse complement strand
TTCGAAATGTAAATGTGTATATATCTGTGTGTGTTTTTGTGGTGCATTTATGGTATGTTTATATAAATGCGTATATGTGGATGTCTGCGGTGCAATTTTGGTATATTTGTCTAAATGTGTGTGAATGTAAATTTGTATGTGTGCGTGTGTGTGTGTTTGTGTGTGTGTCTGTGTTTCTCAATGTGCCAAAGCGCAAGTGTGTATGTGGTTCTTTCATGTTTCTGCATGTGTGTATGTGTACGTCTTAAATTATACAATGAAACATGTTCTGTCTTAGAATGTGGTGTGTGTGTGTGTGTGTGTGGTGTGTGTGTGTGTGTGTGTGGTGTGTGTGTATGTGTGTGTGTATATGTGTTTGTATGAATGATTGCATGATTGTGTGCATATAAGATTGTGCAATAAGGCGGCTAGTTGGCAGAATCGTTATCGCACCGGATAAAACGCTTAGCAGCTTTTCTTCCGGCTCCTTACATTCTGTGTTAAAAAATACCCCCTGAAGTCAACTTTGCTTTTCATTTTTTCGAGATTGATAAACTAAAGTACCAGTCAAATACTCGGGTCAATCGATGTAATCGACTTATGTGTTCCCTCAGAATTACTTAACTTCTTCCAAAATTAGAATATCAAAATTGTATAGGGTGGTCCTAAAAGTCTTGTCAGCCCCTACCGAACAGTAATAAGATCAATTGCCGAAAATAAAAGGAACGGTTCTTTATTTATGCGCCCTTTTCAAGCGTAGCCAGGTTCATGGACCCGGTTTCCTGGTTTCTGTGGCGTATGTGTTCCCCCCAGCTGGACGGGACACAAGTCCATCGCAGCGTTACTCAAGAAACAGGAAGAGAGAGTGAGAGAAAGTTGGGGCGAAAGAGTACAACAAGGGTTGCCACCACCCCCTGCCGGAGTCTCGTGGAGCTTTTAGGCGTTTTCGCTCAAAAAACACACACAACGCCCGGTCTGGGAATCGAAACCGCGATCCTCCGACCGCCAGTCCGCTGCCCTAACCACTGGGCCATTGCGCCTCTACAAAAGGAACGTGAAGGTCTGTATGAACACCATCATTTTCCTGGCACAAAATGAATGAAGCAGGAGCATGTCCTGTGTGATATCTTACGAAGCTGGTCTTTGTTGATTGCTGCTGCAAAGGCTGCCGAAACGGCGTCCTTCAGCTCTTGTTGTTGTTAAGCAACAAGACGGGTAAGGGTGATTAGGTGATGGTCTAGGGCTTAGGGGCGGGAGACCCCAGACCTTGGAAAAAAACCAAACTTTGGTCGTCTTGTAGTCGAAGGCTCTTCGTTGACGCGCGGCACCACTGAAACTCTCTCCTTGATAATAGAAAATTAAAACAACATTTACAGGTGATGACAGGGCTTTCGGATCACCCTGTACAATGTTTTCCATATTGGTTTCACATTCTGGCCCCAACCCAGCAACTTTAGCGAAGGGACTAAGTCGGTTACATCGATCCCAGTACTGAACTGGTACTTATTTTGTCGACCCCGAAAGGATGAACGGCAAAATCAACCTCGGCGGAATTTGAATTCAGAATATAAAAACGGACGAAATGCCGCTAAGCATTTTGTCCGGCCTGCTAACAGTCCTGCTAGCTCACAGCCTTTGTAATGTTTTCCATATTACTTACCGTATGTCTGTGTATGATATAAGATTAATTATATTTGGAAAATAACATTTCTTTCTTCTCTTCTCATTTCAGTATTCCTATAGGTTCGACGACCTGACGTCATTAAACCTGAGCTTACTTTACAACCCATTATTAAGTATCACGACCTCCGGTGAAATACCTTCGAGGCAGTCAGGTAGTAGAAATAATTTTCTTACATAATTATTGCTGCATGTATGTTAATATATTATATAGTGGGTGTGTATATATGTATGTATATATATGTATGTATATATGTATATATATATATATATATATATATATATATATAATATGTATATATGTATATATGTTATAAAATATACGAATGTATGTATATATGTATATATATGTATATATGTATATATGGTATATATATGTGATATATGTATATATGTATATATGATATATATATGTATATATTATTATATATATATATATGTAAAATAATATATATATATATATATATATATATATATTATATATATATATACATATATATATATTTTGTGTATCTATGTGTATACGTGTAATGTATTCATGTATCAAAAGATTTAATAAGATAGATTACATTTAACAGCCATTGGTCTCGTCGTCATTTTTATCGCTTCCATTGTTGTAGATATTATTATTATCATTATTATCTTTGTTATTGTTACTTTTTAATCTACTCATATTTCAAGTTACGTTGCAGACGCTTATGATATCGTTGTAGTCTTATAAATACGATCTTGTTTGTATCTTGTAAAATTAAAAAGAAGACATACTTAATTGCCCGGAGGTGAAAATGAAGTTTTTAAAAGCAAACCTTTATAGGATTGCTTTGCTCATTCAGAAATAAATAGAAATTAAGTTGTCAGCAATGCTATCTGGGTTCGTAATCTCCCCACAAGTGTTTCCTTTAGTTAAAGTGTCAGCAAGCGATTCAAGTACATATATAATAATGCAACTGTAAGGCTGATTCACGACAACAGACCGGGTGTATCTAGTGCTGTCGTGTGGCTTACGTCCCACCAATACTTGCCGTGCGAACTTGTCTGCTCGAAATCTTGCTCTGCGCATTGTACTCTCTCTCTCTCTTCCCCACCTCTCTGCACTTATCTCAGTAACATACTTTATGTATGCTTATATGGTAATTGCCTACTCCTTATGTAGAGTCTACCACCTCTTTTAATTACACCTTAGATCCATCATGGTGTCTGATATGGATTTTTAAACTAGACAATGTTTTGAAAAGACACCCACATAAATTGCATCTCTACTTTGAGCTGCAGTTAAGTCCTGATCCTTGAGCTGCAGTTAAGTTCTAATCCTTGAGCTGCAGTTAAGCTCTGACCTTGAGCTGCAATTAAGCTCTGATCCTTGAGCTGCAGTTAAGCTCTGATCCTTGAGCTGCAGTTAAGCTCTGACCCTTGAGCTGCAGTTAAGCTCTGATCCTTGAGCTGCAGTTAAGTTCTGATCCTTGAGCTGCAGTTAAGTTCTGATCCTTGAGCTACAGTTAAGTTCTGATCCTTGTGGTGCAGTTATGTTTGAACTGCAGTTAAGTTCTGATCCTTGAGCTGCAGTTAAGCTCTGATCCTTGAGCTGCAGTTAAGTTCTGATCCACCAAGAGCTGCAGTTAAGTTCAGATCCTTGTGGATCTTACCATATCTTTCGAGGCCTCCGTTAGAATTGCAGACCTTATGGCATACATTGCATTGACAGTATGCACAAATAGATAGGCAGAGTAGCTGGTGGAGGTGGGCCCGCAAATGTGATCTGAGCCCAGCAAAAGAAAGGCATGGGTCTGTCACAAATTGCGCACACAAAAAGGTGGCTGGGATTCATTTTCTCGCTGATCGTAGCATTTTTCTTTAAATATCTTTTGAGTTTTACATGGGTCACCCTGGTGATTTAGGGCCTTCGTACCCATATTGTCCGATTGTTCCAGGTTCAGTATCACTGCATGAAACTTTAGGCAAGTGTCTTTTATTGTAGCTTCGGGGCAATTAAAGCCTTGTGGGTGGATTTGATGAAAGGAAACTGAAAAGAAGCCCTTCATATATGTATATATATGTGTGTGTGTCTTTGTGTCTATCTTTGTTTCTCACCACTGTTTGACAACCGGTGTTAGTGTGTTTACATCCTGACTAAACTTCTTCAAGGCTGTGCTCCTGGATTTGATTAAAAACCCCTTTAAGACGGTGCTCCAGCATGGCCGCAGTCGAATGACAGAAACAAGTAAAAGAAAAGATGAAAAATAAAAGATATATATATATTTATATATATATTCTTTACTTGTTTTAGTAATTTGACTGCGGTCATGATGGAGCACCGCCTTTAAGTGTCTTTTATATGAAGAAATAGACCACAGAACTTATTCTTTGTAAACCTATACTTATTCTATCGGTCTCTTTTGCAGAAACGCTAAGTTACAGGGACATAAGCACACGAACATCGGTTATCAAATGATTGTGGAGGAACAAATACGACACAAAGACGCACACACATAAATACACACACATACACACACACGCATATACATACATACATAACATAATAATACATACATACATACAACATACATACAACATACATACACACACATACATACACACATACATATAACAACACACACACACACAACACACACACACACACACACACAACACACACACACACCACATAATATATATATATATATATATATATTATATATATATATATATATATATATGCGACAGGCTTCTTTCAGTTTCTGTCTACCAGGTCCACTCATAGGCTTTGGTCGGCCCGAAGCTATATTAGAAGACTTTTGCCCATGTGCCACGCCGAGGGAGTGAACCCAGAACCATGTGGTTGGGGAGCAAGCTTCTTACCCATAGCCACGCCTATATATATATATATATATATATAATATATATATATATAATATAGGCGTGGTGTGTTAACTATAATTGGTACTCCATCAGTTACGACGACGATGGTTCAAGTTCATCTGATATATATATATATATATATATATATATTATTATATTACTAATATATACTATAGTATATGTTTTCTATATAGTGTGAATAACATCGTTCTTTATTGAATTGTTTAATAGTGTTTTTCTCTAAATTATATATTGTGAAATTTGATTTAAAATTGTTAAATTGAATTTTTCCCTGTAAGTTTTGGAATTATATTCCCTATTATTATCATTATTATTATTATTATTATTATTATTACTGTTGCTGTTGTTGTTGTTGTTGTTGTATTATATTATTATTATTATTATTATTATTATTATTATTATTATTATTATTATTATTATTATATATACTTCTAATATAAGGATAAAATAAAAAAAAATTATCAGTGGCCAGCATACCTGATGAAAATATAAACAATTATAAATAAGGGCAAAAGAAAAAAAATTCTATGCCAATATGCTGAAAAAAAAAGACGTTAGATCATCTAACCACGCTGTGTATTTATAGTCAAAAATATTGTATGTGGTTAGACTGTCTAAGGTCTATTTTTCAGCATAATGGCATAGAAACTTTCCTTTGCTCATATATATAATTGTATATATATATATATATATATATAATATATATATATATATATATATAAACTGGCTTAGAGAAGAAGGAGAAACGAAACGAAAACGAAACGAATCGAATCGAATCGATGCGATGGCGCTCAGTCATACAATAGTGTAATAAATAAAATATAGCATACATACATACATATATGTACGTACCTACATCTACATGTATATATAACATGCATATAAATATATATACGTGAGTAGAGAACACCACAATTAGAAAAACGTAGAACTAAACGAGAAACGAAAAACGAAAAACGAAAAAGTATAAAAACATATATATATAATATATATATATATATATTTATATATATATATATATATATAATAAGATCAACTTTAACCCTCGTTGTCGTAACTGATGGAGTGCTAGCTAATAGTTAACACGCACGCACGCACACACTCAAATCTTCAGTGCGAATAGCGTTTGTAATATTCGAGCATAAGCAAAAGTTCTTGATACTCAAAATATTTTAACACTATGCGCAGACTTTGTTTTCTGGAGCCCTCGGACTCCTAAAGACACTTACTTGGTTTCCATGGCGTATATGTAACCGAGACAGAACGTTCCACCCGAACGAGGTGCCGGTGTATTGTAGGGCTCAAGGCTATCAAATTTTGAGGGTTGGAGATTGTCGATTACATTGGTCCCAGTACTTGTGTCATACTTTATTTTATCAACCCCGATGTCGGGATGACAAGGCAAAGCTAACTTTGGCGGGATTCGAACTCAGAACGTAGAGAAACAAGATAATGTTGAAATACAGTTTCAATATATACACCCTCGAATATTGTTACAACGTATACAAAGACTTTTGGTTCTCACAACATTGAGCTTACATGTACAGAATCATACATTTACGCCTATATATAGCACTTCAAGGTATTCTTTTATAAGTCTATGATGAAAAAGTAAATTTGCTTTCATTTACAAAATATATTTGTGAAGTAAGGTTGCGTCTTATGCGAAAGTGGATCCCATACGCCAACAAACATGGTTATTATAATATTTTGGCGCAAGGAGATCAAATTCAGTAGTTTACTTATTATTTCTGCTAAAACTCTAAAACACCCCCGACAAAATAAAAAAAAAACAAGGAATATAACCATGGAGTTTATGTTAATTAGTTTCAATTTTTCGCACAAGGCCAGCAGTTTCGGGAGAGACGCTAAGTCGATTACAAAGACCGCAGTGCTAAACTGCTACTTATTTTATCGACTCCGAAAGGATTAACAGTAAAGTCGACCTCGGCGGAATTTGAACTTAGAACGTAAAAACGGACGAAATACAAGGAAAAACAAGGACAGACAAACGGATTAAGTCGATTACATCGATCCCAGTGCATAACTGGTACTTAATTTATCGACCCCGAAAGGATGAAAGGCAAAGTCGACCTCGGCGGAATTTGAACTCAGAACGTAGCGGCAGACGAAACGGACATAAAAGCATTATACCACTAAGCATTTTGTCCCGAGTGTTAACAATTCAGCCAGCCCGCCGACCTTAGGAATTTACATTAATTTCCATGAATTAATTAGAATTTCTTTGCTCAATAAATTATGTATATCAGTACCTATTTCTTTATTACCCACAAGGGGCTAAACACAGAGAGGACAAACAAGGACAGACATAGGTATTAAGGACAGACATAGGTATTAAGTCGATTACATCGACCCCAGTGCGTAACTGGTACTTAATTTATCGACCCCGAAAGGATGAAAGGCAAAGTCGACCTCGGCGGAATTTGAACTCAGAGCGTAACGCAGACGAAATACGGAAAAGCATTTCGGCCGGCGTGCTAACGTTTCTGCCAGCTCGCCGCCTTGAAATTATGTATATCAGTACCTATTTCTTTATTACCCACAAGGGGCTAAACATAGAGAGGACAACAAACAAGGACAGACATAGGTATTAAGTCGATTACATCGACCCCAGTACGTAACTGGTACTTAATTTATCGACCCCGAAAGGATGAAAGGCAAAGTCGACTTCGGCGCAATTTGAACTCAGAACGTAAAATACCTATTTCTTTACTACCCACAAGGGTAGTCCCGGGGTCGAGTTGCTCGATTAAAGGCGGTGCTCCAGCATGGCCGCAGTCAAATGACTGAAACAAGTAAAAGAGTAAAAGAGTAAGGGGCTAAACACAGAGGGAACAAACAAGGACAGACAAATGGATAAAGTCGATTACATCGACCCCAGTGGGTAACTGGTACTTAATTTATCGACCCCGAAAGAATGAAAGGCAAAGTCGACCTCGGCGGAATTTGAACTCAGAACGTAGCGGCAGACGAAATACCGCTAAGTATTTTGTCCGAAGTGTTAATTCAGCCAGCTCGCCGTCTTTAGGAATTTACATTAATTTCTATGAATTAATTAGAATTTCTTTGCTCAATAAATTATGTATATCAGTACCGGCTTTACATTTTGTTTTTCGTGCAGCAGGTGTCACTAAGCATTTCTCTATCCTGCGTCATCCTCCTACATTATTACAATAGCATTGTATTCGCAGAATGAATTCATTATCATAATAGATACAGTTCATATAGTACATGTTAAGGTTTTTCTTCCGCTGTTATCATTTCTATATTCCCATCCCGAGACCCATCCCATTTTCGTTATTATTCATTTCCCGATCCGCTACCTTACATTTATTTATTTATTTATTCATTTATTTATTTATTGTTTTTATTAGACTTTCAAGTTGCCATTCCTTGTACCGGACATAAAGATGGAGTGGCTCACCTCAGTCTTGGCCTTCAAGTATTTGACCACACTGGCAAAGCCATCGAAGGGTCACCGATAAAGTTCAGACTTCGAAAGCATTGCAAAGCACATGGTAAGTCCAGTTAATTAAAATAATTAATTTTTTTAATCATAATTTCCACCGGCAAATATATTATTAGTGGAGGCGCGTGGCTTAGTGGTTAGGGTGTCGGTATCATGATCGTAAGATTGTGGTTTCGATTCCTGGACCAGGCGATGCGTTGTGTTCTTGAGCAAAATACTTCATTTCACGTTGCTTCAGTCCACCCAGCTGGCAAAAATGAGTAACGCTGGGGAACCGGGAAACCGGGCCCTTCAGCCTGGCTAGGCTTTAAAAAGGGGGCATATATTTTATTTAAATATATTATTATGTTTTACTTACTTTTAGTTTCTGTTTTTTTTTTTTTATAAATTGGTAATGATTTTTCTTTTGCATCGGAGGACGATGTAAGCAAAAATGAATAATTGAATAAATGAATGAATGAGTGAGTGAGTTAATGAATGATTGAATGAACGGATGAGCATGTAAATCCTCGTGGGTGAGGGTCAGGTGCATGAGACACAATCACCACTGATCACCGTACACTGCGGCTTTGTGCTGCAGCTGTACACTTCGCCAGGTTCCTTCCGGTCTACTCCTTGATGTTATCATCCCATCTTTGTCTTTGTTGCTCCTGACCCCGTCTTCAGTCCGCCCAACCCCCGAGGATGTGAGCTCTGATCACGTGACTAAAACATTGCCACCATTGTCGCCATATGGCATAAACCAAGGGTCGGGGAAAGTTTTTAACCAATTACCCTAAAATATATTTATTTATGCCGACTTTACTCCATTGATTTGAACGGAAGAAAATTATAGATTCTTTGAATTCGAAAGTTTTATTGAATCTATTTATATGGAGAACAGAATTATAAATATAAAAATTATAAAACAAATGCGATAAAATAAATATCCTCATTAATCCCCTCTATGTTTAGCCCCTTGTAGGCAATAAAGAAATAAGAAACGTTAGTACGCCGGGCGAAATGCTTAGCGGTATTTCATCTGTCTTTACATTCTGAGTTCAAATTTCAACCGAGGTCGACCTTACCTTTCATCCTTTCGGGATCGATAAATTAAGTACCAGTTCCGCACTGGGGTCAATGTAATCGACTTAATGCCTTTGTCTATCCTTGTTTGCTCCCCTCTATGTTTAGCCATTTGTGGGCAATAAAGAAATAAGATACGGTCCAATAGGAAGCTGTCGGTTCAAGAGATGATGGGCGGAATCCGTTACTGGAAGGTTTTGGCGGGAGATTTGCATGTTAAACACAATCGAACTTCTCTAAACATGAGCCAACTGATTGGTGAGTAACATAAGAGAGATGTTCAGTGGAGTCTGGTTTTGCGGAAGGTGTAGAGATTCAAGGTGACAGAGAACATCATTGGTATTTTTAATTTTAATTTTTCCGTAAGACAATATCCAAAGAGAGACCGTCTATGTAGTCACTCGACGTGCTAAGAATAATGGTTGAAGCCTCCCTCAAATCATACTCTACCCTCTTCAAGAAGAAATGACACATTGGATAGTGCGATTTTGGATTACTTGCGCATAAGGAAAAACCAGACGGTCACGACTGGAAAGAACTTTTGATCATGGGTCTTACTTCTTTACTGCCCAGAAGGGGCTATATACAGAGGGGACAAACAAGGACAGACAAACGGGACTTTTGATCATGGGTCTGCTCGATTAGGACTGACGCAGGTCTAAACAACGAACAATCAGTTAGAACGTTACACGTTACTACCGACTGTGTGATTCGTCCCTGCAGCACAAGGACAACCACTAGAAAACCTTGCAACCGTGGGGTTTCGGATTCAGTCCCACTGACCGGTACCTTGGACAAGTGCCTTCAACAATAGTATCCCGAACCGGGAAATAGTGTGGAAGACACTCGTGTGTGTGTGTGTTTGTGACCCACCGCTGCTTGACAACCGGCGTTGGGTTGTTAACATCCCCGCAACCCCTAGAAAACAAACAAAAAAAAACGCACGCCCTCTTTCGCTTCGCAAATTACAAGAGAACCTCCCAAATCCCCTTCAAGAGTGCCCCTATTTTGTTGATATTTATTTAGCTTATCTCCCTGCTGTCTAAGCCAAGCATGGGTGACCTTTAGCGAGAAGCGAATCGCATGAGACATTGCTCGTATTGAGGCAGACCACACTACTACAAAAAAAAAAAAAAAAAAAAATTCGAGGTAATTTTTCATTTGTGTGCCATTCAGGAAATCCTACGGGCTGCAATTTGCCCCTGACTGGTCTAAGTTATCTCTTTCTTTTCTTTGCCTCAAGCCCTGGGACTGGTTACCCGGTTTCCATAGCCTATAAGTGATCAAGGTCACGACAAACCTCCATAAACTGGGTTCTGGTCCGTTACAGGGTCAAGGGTAGCAATACTTGAAGGGAAGAGAACAAGCCGATTACATTGAGCCCAGTACTCCACTGGTGTTTTAGGATCTCTTCTGTCTGGCTGTCACTTTTCAATTTCCTTAACTCTGTTTCAATTGATTTCAAATTTGGTGTATTGATGTAGTTTAGTATGCTAATTATTGACATGAAATTCATTTTCGCTATAATTCAATAAATAAACAGTTAATAGTTTGTAAAGTTTGTAAATTTTGGGTAATTTTAACCAATCGAAACCCATAGGTGCCTATTTCCATAGTAACAAGCCAAGCATTAGAATCTTATTTACGAGAAAAACCACGTGTGTCTACAAGTTCATATTTTAAGCTGTGTTTTTCTATCTGTACCCATCTGTTGCTGTTTTTGGATATTTTACGTTGCATTTTCGTTACCCAACACTTGAATACTTAAAACTATAAAATATATGTTGGTTTACTCGTTTTGGGATCGCTTTTCGCTTATCAAATGCTTAAAACACGTGCTATCACCGCAATGTTCCCATTATTGTTTTGTTGTCTTACGATTTCAGTCATGCACAAAATAACACCTTCCAAACCCTGTCTTCTGACTGGGTAAAAACTATCAAATTTTAAACCTCTGTAGCTTAAATTTTTTTTTCTGGAACAAATGCATTAGGCATTGAGATTCAACATGTAAAATTACATCAATATTCCAAATTTGAAATGTTTCACTTTATTTTAAAATTTCAAAAAGTGCAGTGAAACAGGAAAAGAACGGTGCTTTATTTTAACGATTCGGAGGGAATAGAAAGGCAAAGCTGACCTTGCCGGGATTTGAACTCGGAACGTAAAGAACGAGTCGGAACAAATACTGCTAAGTATTTTGCTCGGCGTGCTAATGATTCTGACAGCTCGCCGCCTGTGCTGCTGCTGTTGCTACTACTACTACTACTACTACTACTACTACTACTACTACTACTACTACTACTACTACTGCTGCTGCTGCTGCTGCTGCTACCATTCTGTCGGATGAATATAAAACTATGATGTTGATGATGATAAAGACGAACATTATAAAAAGAAAGGTCTTGGAAGAAGAACATGGACATCAGGAACTTCCAATTACCATTAAGTTTATATTCTATCGAACATATTTTACAAATCAGAAAATCTCAAGAATTCGTGAAAGAAGAAAAATATATAAAAGAAAGGAAGAAATGAAAAGAAGAATATCTCCCCTACCTCCAGCCCTGACAAGATTAGCTCTGACAGGTCGGGAATTAGCTAGTCGTTCAAAAGATAATGAGAGTTGGTGCTTTCGAAGATTTGCTGAAGAGATCTATCAAACAGAGATACTTAGAAGAAATAGTGTAAATGTCAACAAAACTTTACGCTTGAGTGACTCCAGAATAAATTGAAAAATGACATCAAGTTTTATTATTATTATTATTATTATTATTATTATTATTATTATTATTATTATTATTATTATTATTATTATTATTATTATTATTATTATTATCATCTCCGCCTTAGCGAAGGTGGAGTTATTGTTTTCAGTCGTGTTTGTTTGTTTGTTTACTTGTTCGTGGACGAGATCTCTCAAGAACCACTGGATGGATTTGGATGAAACTTTCAGGAATGTTTGGAACTGATTAGATTTTGGGATCGGATCGATCCGGTACCGGACAAGGATTTTGGATTATTTTTCCTGTTTTGTTTTTTACTTAATTTTTGAGAGCGGTCGGGTTCATTTTTAGTATTCTCATTTGTGAGAGCAGTCGAGATTATTTCAGATATTCTCATTTTAAAAATCATCTCTGGCTAATCATTGAGAGGACGTTGGTGTTGCCTTGGCGGAGGTTTGCGCTCTTTGAGTGCTCTTGTTATCATCATCATCATTATTATTATTATTATTATTATTATTATTATTATTGCCGGGCGAAATGCTACGTTCTGAGTTCAAATTCCGCCGAGGTCGACTTTCGAGGTCGATGAATTTAACAAGTGATGAAGCGAAAAGACTTTTCTTTTCCTTTTGCTCTATAATTTTTAGTGGCCGAGCTTCCATCATTGACGAGATCAAGGAAGGTCAAACTAATGTGATCTGGTGGTCTGGGCGCTGGGAATGGCGGGGATTAATCTTCCCGCCAATGATATAAACAAGTATACGTTTCGCCCCTAAAATCCATCCGAGTGTTTTTCTTAGGGTATCTACTGCAGTAAAGCTTTTTCAAACAGAACATCCACGTCTAAGTGTTTAAGTGAGGATAGATATTACTTCGTATTAATACTGCCTCTGTCGCTAATATATATTGTTTTGTTTCCGTGTGGATAGTGCAGATAGAGCTATTTTTGTTCTTTAATGTTAATTTTTATTGTTGCTCTACAATCCATTAATATTCTTATGTCTTTGTGAAACTATGAAGCTCATTTTCTTGCAAGATGTTCATATAAGACCACGACGTCTCTGTCCACATCTGGTGTCTAATAAAAGACATTAGTAAAGAATCATATGCCATTTACCATTTATTACCATTTATTTCCTTCTATTACAAAACCCCCTTAAAGCAAAAACACTTCGTGCTCCTTACATCTATCTATCTATCTATCTATCTATCTATCTATCTATCTATCTATCTATCTATCTATCTATCTATCTATCTATCATCTATCTATCTATCTATCTATCTATCTAGATACGCACACACATGGATATATATATATATATATATATATATATTACTGTGAAAGTAATAAGTGACAATTATTCGGTAGCCATGATAAAAACTCCGAGTTTCGGATGCCGAGGTGGAAATTCACGCCGCCATCTCTTCAGTTATCCGTGGATTTCCACCTCGGCATCCGAAACTCGGAGTTTTTTTTATCATGGCAACCAATATTTGTCACCTATTACTTTTACTGATAAATTCCTCTATTTACATAATATCGAGGTCTCTTTTATTCTTTTGTTGTCTTACCATTTTTATCAATATGTATATATATATATATTATATATATATATATATATGTATATATATAGAATGGAACAAAGATGCAATAGAGGACAATAAACATTCAGACAGACAGACGATACAAAGGCGGACAAGAGAAATAACAATTAAAACAGGCAAAAAAGACGGGGCATTTGTGGCCTTCTTTCCTCATTCAAGTACCAGATGTCACGACAGTTTTGGGCAGTTACACTTGAGTCTGTTCGATCTGGTTGCCTCCCATATATATATATATATATGTATAATAATAATAATAATAATAGGGAGTATAACTCCAAACTTACAGGGAAAAATTCAATTTAGTAATAAATCAAATTTCACAAAATATATATATAATATATATAAATTATGTAAATTCAAACAATGATAGACATAAACCATATCATATAGAAAAAAAAAAAATATTATAAAACATATAACTAAATCACAAAATGTACAAAATTTGTA
>NC_043014.1:12157813-12167813 GCF_006345805.1 Octopus sinensis | reverse complement strand
CTCACAGACACAGAGACACACACACAGACACACAGACACACACACACACATATGATAAACATATATTTAGTCTGGCAGTGAAATCGTGCACTGTGATTAAACCGCAAGGTTTTCGACAGCTTGTAACGGGATTTCGACTGACATGTTTCGACCTCCATTAAATGATCATCAGAGATCGCTTACAGCTGCTTTCTAAACGAACGAACGAAGAAACTAGTGTAGAACTACTTTATACAAATATAAACAAGAATGTGAGTGGCGACATAAAGATACACCGATTATTAGTCGAGCTTTAATTTCACAGCAAAACTAAATATTTATTTATATAAGTTATATTTATGTTTCCGTATAAATATCCATTCGCTACGATAGCAGTTTTTATTTTTTAATTATAGAGACGGTGCATAACGTTTCTGTTTATAACGACGAAGTCACTGATAAATTATATAGAAAACCTTTTCTGGCCGCGCGTGTGCACTTATTTATATATTTATACTTAAATATTCCTTTGCACTCTAGGCACAAGGCCCGAAATTTTGGGGGAGGTAGCCAGTCAATTTTACCGACCCCAGCACGCAATTGGTACTTAATTTATCGACCCCGAAAGGATGAAAGGCAAAGTTGACCTCGGCGGAATTTGAACTCAGAACGTAACGGCAGGCGAAATACCTATTTCTTTACTACCCACAAGGGGCCAAACACAGAGAGGACAAAGAAGGACAGACAAACGGATTAAGCCGATTATATCGTATTTATATACGTATTTAATCGACCCCGACAGGATGAAAAGCAAAGTCGACCTCGGCGGAATTTGAACCCAGAACGTAACGCCAGGCGAAATACCGCTAAGCACTTCGCCCGGCGTGCTAACGTTTCTGCCAGCTCACCGCCTATTATACTTAAATATTCATCCTCTAAAAATCTTCAGTCTTTGCTTTCTTTTCATATGTATGTATGTATGTATGTATGTATGTATGTATGTATGTATGTACATATATATACACACGCGCGCGCATGCGCAAACGTATATGCGCACACACACATATATATATTGTATATCAAACCCAAGCTGTTATATTTAAATGGTTTATCTGCATAATTGCCTCCATATCTGCTCATCTGAATTCCTTTTATAGCTACGCGTTACCCTCACGTAATTTGTCCCTTGTAAAGACATCGAGGTCTAAGTTCGAATCATTTTAGCGTTAATAAGTGTTTTCTACATCGCGTATCACTGAATTTCATTTGCATACTGCATACATACATACATACATACATACATGCATACATACATACATACAAACGTGCATAATATATACATACATACACGCACACATGCATACATGCACACATACATACATGCATACATACATACATACATAAAGGCATACATACATGCATACATACATGCATGCATAATACATGCATACATACATGCACACATACATACATGCATACATACATAAAGACATACATACATGCATGCATACATGCATGCATGCATAATACATACATACATACACACACGCATACATACATACATACATACATGCATACAAACATGCATACATACATACATACATACATTCATGCATGCACACATACATACACACATACATACATACATGCATAGATACATACATAATACATGCTTTTTTTACTCTTTATACTTGTTTCAGTCATTTGACTGCGGCCATGCTGGAGCACCGCCTTCAGTCGAGCAAATCGACCCCAGGACTAATTCTTTGTAAACCTAGTCCTTATTCTATTGGTCTCTATGCCGAACCGCTAGGTTACGGGGACGTAAACATACCAGCATCGGTTCTCAAGCGATGTTGGGAGGACAAACACCGACACACAAATACACACACACACACACACACACACACACACACACACACATACATATATATGACGGGCTTCTTTCAGTTTCCGTCTACCAAATCCACTCACAAGGCTTTGGTCGCTCGAGGCTATAGTAGAAGACAGTTGCCCAAGGTACCACGCAGTGGGACTGAACCCGGAACCATGTGGTTCGTAAGCAAGCTACTTACCACACAGCCACTCCTCCACCTATACATAAATACATACATACATACATACATACATACATACATACATACATACATACATACATACATACATACATACATACACAATGGTTGAAACTCAATTTCGAGCAACGTCATCGCTTTATTGTTCTCTCAAAGTATCAAGCATATGGCTTTTCAGTCCTGCTAGGAACCTAAGCTTTTTTAGCTCAGATATGGCGACGATGTGCGCCTCTTGCAACAGGTGTTCATATTTGCAATTTATTAGCACAGATGGTATATATTTAGTTTTGCCTACCCACATATTCGACATCTTTTATTCTTGTTGGTATTGCTATTGTCATTATTCTTGATTGTGGTAAAGTTTAACCTAATATTATATATTAAATAAATAATGTCGTGCGAAGCAGCGATGAATGAAAAAAGTAAGTCATATTTAACGCGTTCATGTGTATTTGAACGTAATAAGATCTTTTGCTGCTGAGATAGTCCCAGAGGAAAACTCTACATTTTTGTTGTCAAGTGGAGCTGTGAACGACGTTATTGGATCGCAGATCGCATGCATTAATGCATATTTCAGCTTCTTCAAATTTTTTTAATGTTCATATTTTAACAGGAAAGGGCCAAAAAATTGTACAGATGTATCTATCGCCCTTTCTTTGTCCCCAAAACCCGAATAAAATTTTCCACTACTTCTAAGAAAGAACTTTAGAAAGCACTGCCTCAGAGCGTTAGACATATGCCTATGTATTGGTTTGTCCGGAAAGTCCGTGCCGATTTATAGTAGCTTACCTTTCGACTTATTTTAGAACATGGTTGAGTCCATAAAATAGGATTTAACTGCACCTCTATTTAGAGCACAGTTTGAGCTATCTTTTCGTGGAAGAAGGTTTATGTTCCTATAACCTGTGTTAATTCTGTAACCCTTTAAAATGGAAGATAAGAAAGTTCATTTTCGGCACTTGATGTTTTGGGAACCAGACAAAAATTGCTGCGGCTCGGCTGGGATGTGTTACCCCACCTTCCATATTCACCAAATATTGCTCCTTCGGATTTCCACTTATTCAGGTCTCTGCAGAATAGTCTTAATGGTAAAAATTTCAATTCCTTGGATGACGTAAAAAGATACCTTGATGAATTCTTTGCCATGAAAGCACCCCAATTCTGGTAAGAGGGTATTTTCAAGTTAAAGGAAAGATGGAGACGTATTGTGCAACAAAATGGTTCATATTTGGTTGATTAAAAATGTAATGGCAAGTATTTATTGACCTTTTTCTTTCCTTTAAAAATCGGCACGAACTTTCCAGACAACCCAATATTTAAAATTACAACCTTTTGTTGATTATTTTCGCCTTCATTTCTCAGGGGGAAATAAAATCAAGTACCAGTCACATACTTGGGTCAATACAACTAACTTTTCTCACATTCTATTCTAAAAACAATTTCTCATCCTTCCTTACTACTACTATCACTACCACCACCACCACCACCACCACCACCACCACCACCACCACCACCACCACCACCACTACCACCACCACCACCAGTACTACTACTACTACTACTACTACTACTACTACTACTATCCCCCACCAACATAACCACCACTACTACTACTACTACTACTATACTACTACTACCACCACCACCACCACCACCACCACTACTACCACACCACCACCACCACCACCACCACCACTACTACTACTACTATACTACTACTACTACCACCACCACCACCACCACCACCACCACTGCTGCTGCTGCTGCTGCTGCTGCTGCTACTACTACTACTACTACTACTACTACTACTACTACTACTACTATACTACTACTACTACTACTGCTACCACCACCACCACCACCACCACCACTACTACTACTACTACTACTACTACTACCTACTACCTACTACACCACCACCACCACCACCACCACCACCACCACCACCACCACCACCACCACTACTACTACCACCACCACCACCACCACCACTGCTGCTGCTGCTGCTACTACTACTACTGCAAATAATCTCTGACCGCCTGTCATGTTTATTCTTCATTGCCAACCCCTGCCAACTGTTTCTGTTGTAATTTGTTAGTAAGTGAACTCAAGCGTCCAACTCACTGCTTCGGGTTTTCTAAATCAAAGCTCGGCAACCCTTTTACACCGTCTCCCCCTTCGCCTCGCCTTCCATTTCCACACCCTCCACCCCACGAAACGCAGTTACCATTCTTTAGCTGAATTACTTTTCGGCTTAGCTTCTTTTACCCTTTCTTACCCCCACCCCGTTCTTTTTCTTCTTTAGCAAACAAAACGAACCTCCTCCCCACCAACCATGACACTCACCACTGTTTCTATCAACATCATCATCACAATATACCCATACGGCTACACGAATCAATGACGGAGCCTCCTGGACCACTGGTCCCTAACCTTTTCATTGCCCCGTACCCCTTGAATATGATTGATCACTTTTCGTACATCCTACATAGGTAATGTGGAGGCACATGGCCTAGTGGTTAGAGCAGCGGACTCGCGGTCGAGGGATTGTGGGTTCGAATCTCAGACTGGGCGATGTGTGTGTTTATGACCGAAACATCTAAGCTCCACGCGGCTCCGGTAGAAGGTAATGGCGAACTTCTGCTGACTCTTTCGCCACAACTTTCTCTCACTCTTTCCTCCTGCATCTTGCAGCTCACCTGCAACGGACCGGCGTCCCGTCCAGGTGGGGAACCTATACGCCCAGGAGACCGGGAAACCGGCCCTTATGAGCCAGGCGTGGCTCGAGAAGGAGCTGCAAGATGCAGGAGAAAAGAATGAGAGAAAATTGTGGTGAAAGAGTCAGCAGAAGTTCGCCATTACCTTCTGCCGGAGCCGCATGAAGCTTAGGCGTTTCGCTCATAAACATACACATCGCCCGGTCTGAGATTCGAACCCGCGATCCCTCGACCGCGAGTCCGCTGCTCTAACCACTAGGCCATGTGCCTCCACATACTGGGGATAAACTGCACTAAAGAAATAAGGCTTTAGACTCAGGGCATAAAATACAAATGTTGAACAATTACACCTCCCACCACAAAAAAAGAAAAAAAAAATGTACTCAGTGAAATCGGCCATAATTGTGAACATAGACGTCGGTGTCGCTGTGTGGCTGGAAGTTTGCTTCCTGACCACAGTCCACTTGGCTGGCAAAAATGAGTAGTCCTGCGACGGACCGGCATCCCATCCTGCAGGGGAATATATACACCAGAGAATCTAGAAAACTGGCCCTTATGAACCTAGGGGAAAGACCTTTGATCTTTTTTATAAGTCGGCGAAATGGCAAGGTCGTTAGCAGGCGGGGCAAAATGCTTACGGTATTTCGTCCGGTCTTTAGGTTCTGAGTTCAGATTCTGCCGAAATCAACTGTGTTTTTCATTTTTCGTGGTCGATAAAATAAGTACCAGTCCATCAAGTCCGACTAAGCCCCTTCTCCGAAATCTCTGGCCCTGTGCCAAAATTTGAACCCACTATTAGTGATATAGTGTTATCTTAGCAGCAGTTATTTGTTTTTGTGGTGTTTTATAGCGATGATGATGGAGATGGTGAGAAATATACTTTTCTACTCTAGGCACAAAACCCGAAATTTTGGGGGAGTGGGCCAGTCAGTTAGATGAACCCCAGTACGCAACTGGTACTTAATTTATCGACCCCGAAAGGATGAAAGGCAAAGTCAACATCGGCTGAATTTGAACCCAGAACGTAGCGGCAGACGAAATACCGGAAAGCATTTCGCCCGGCGTGCTAACGACTCTGCCAGCTCGCCACCTTGATGGTGAGAAATATAGACTTAATGTAATACAAAGACCGTCCTCTTCATAATACAGCCAAAGTGATCTGCAAGAAATAACGGTTAAATTCCCTCAAATAACACCCAACCGTCTGAAATATAATGGAAGGGGACATACGAAGAGGTGCTGAAAAGTTCCTGGGTTTAAGGGTATCGCGAAAGGGCTGGTTGGAGGGTCGAACTTCTGAGTTCTTTTATAGGGCTTAGAAAAAGATTGAACGACCGCTACAATAAGTGTGTGAATCTGAGAGGGGAATATGTTGAATAAAATCATAATTAACTGATTCTCCCATATTTTCTTTTACTTAAAGCCAGGAACTTTTCAACACCATTCATAGAAGTGCAAATCCTTAAAGTAGTGGGATGGAAGCACTCCGTCGGTTACGACGATGAAGGTTCCGGTTGATCCGATTAACGAAACAGCCTGCTCGTGAAATTAACGTGTAAGTGGCTGAGCACTCCACAGACACGTGTACCCTTAACGTAGTTCTTGGGGATATTCAGCGTGACACAGAGAGTGACAAGGCCGGCCCTTTGAAATACAGGTACAACAGAAACAGAGAGTAAGAGTGAGAGAAAGTTGTGGTGAAAGAGTACAGCAGGGATCACTACCATCCCTGCCGGAGCCTCGTGGAGCTTTAGGTGTTTTCTCTCAATAAACACTCACAACGCCCGGTCTGGGAATCGAAACCGCGATCCTAGGACCGCGAGTCCGCTGCCCTAACCACTGGACCATTGCGCCTCCACCTTAAAGTAGTAAAAAGGGTTTTAATGTGAAGGCGGCGAGCTGGTAGAGACGTCAGCACCCCGGGCAAAATCCATAGCCGTATATCGTCTGCCTTTATGTTCTGAGTTCAATCTCCACCGTGGTCGACTTTGCTTTTTATCCTTTCGGTGTCGATCTAATTGACTGGTTCCCCTCCCCAAAAATTTCGGGCCTTGTACCTAGAATAGAAAAGAATAGGGTTTAACGTAGCCGTTTAATGAAAGCAAATGGGCCTTAGTGCATTTGGATAATTGCCGAGACTCTAAAATTCAGTCATTATATAAGTACTATTTGGCATCTTAAGCATTTGCAATCCTCAAAGCAATTACAACATTATGACAGATCTTTGAAAGATGTTTGCGAGTGTATAAGTGTTTCTGTATGCCTGCTGCTGTGTGTGTGTGTGTATTTTATTTCCTCTAAAACTTAATCGTTTTCATGAGCGCGAGATGTGTGTAGGGTATTGTAGAGAACTCTCTCTCTGGATAGAATTCATTGTGAATGGGAAATGAAATGTCTGCTGAACATGTGAGAGCAACAGAAGAAAAAGAAGACAGAAAGAAAGAGGGGAAAAAAAGGGGAGAATAAAAGAGATTTAAAAACAAAATACACATAAAGCAGACAACATGATTCTTATGCGAAAGTGTTATCTTTTATGGAAACCAAAGATGGGCGGGGAAGATTAAAAAAAAGAAAAAGCGATCTGCAGCATCTGGAACCTTATGTGAACGATACGATATGCTAAATGTACAATGAAAACTTGAAGGATAAATTAGATAGAGTTTGAAATGGTAAGGATCGTCTGTGAATTGGAAGCGTCAAATAGCAATGACAGGAAAGACGCTGATATAATGATATGGACGGAAAAAAACATTGCTAAATCCTGTATTTCATTCTATAAAATCATCATTCTCTCTCTCTCACTCTTTCTTTTTCTCTTCCTTTCTTCCTTCCTTTCTTTCTTTCTTCCTTTCTTTCTTTCTTTCTTTCTTTCTTTCTTTCTTTCTTTCTTTCTTCATATCCGGACTTCATTAGTTTATTAGTAAATGGGAAAATTATCTCGGAAACACTAAGTCAGAACATATCACGGTCGTCTGATTAAAATCTCACCAACGTTTTTCTTACCTTTTTTTTTTTTTGCTTTTCTTTTCTAACATATTAACACCTGCTCCGTCCTCTGACAGACAGAGTAATAATTAAGGCTGACACATCATCACTTTTCGTAGAAACGACGAAATTAAATAGCCATAAAGCAAGTGGTTTTCTTACAATAAAGCGACTCTTTAAGAGTATTTCTTTTAAATACAAACCAAACGCTAAAAGTGGGCGCCCTGTTTTAAATAGTAAAGCTCTCATTTTTGTTGTAATTTCTTATTAACGCTGGCAACTTAGGACGAGGACATCGTATATTAAGGTTGAGGTTTGGGTTAGAGTTAAGGTTAGGGTTACGGTTGATTAGGGCTTCGAAATTGAAGCGTAAATATCCCGTCACTTGTTCTATCCTACTCCGACACAGCCGTAAAAAAAAAAGAGAAAAAGTAAAGGTAATCCCTGAATATTTGTGTCTTGGACCTTAGGGTCAGTTACCCGGGTTCTATGATGTATATGTGATTGAGATCAGAACGATCTCCTTGAATGGCATGCCAATCTGTCACAGAATTTCTCATTTAGAGATGAGTGGGCTGGAGCAAAGTGAAAAGAAATGTTTTACCCAAGAACGCAACTCATAGCTGAACGTGGGTATCGAAATCACAACCTTGCAATCGTGAGTGCAACACATTACCCACACGCTATCTCACACAGAGCTTTCTCTCTAGATATAACAAATACCATGCTTATAAACAATTCATCTCTAATTAAAGTAAAGTTCAACGTATACTAATGAATGATACCTTGTTCTCCTTATGGCGGCGAACTGGCAGAATGGTTAGCACGCTGGGCGAAATGCTTAGCGGTTTTTCGTCTGCCGTTACGTTCTGAGTTCAAATTCCGCCGAGGTCGACTTTGCCTTTCATCCTCACGGGGTCGATTAAATAAGTACCAGTTACACACTGAGGTCGATATAATCGACTTAATCCGTGTGTCTGTCCTTGTTTGTCCCCTCTGTTTTTAGCCCCTTGTGGGTAGGAAAGAAATAGGTATTTCTTCGGTTTTTTTTTTACGTTCTGAGTTTAAACCCCACTGAGGTCAACTTTGCTTTAACCTCTTGAGGGTTGATAAAATAAAGTCCCAGTCTAATACTGCGGTCCATGTAGTCGACCTGTTTCCTTCTCTCAGAATTGTAGCCCTTGAACCATGCAACGGAACGGCGTTTAGTTGTGACGTTCTGAGTTCAAATTCCACCGAGGTCGACTTTGCCTTTCATCCTTTCGGGGTTGATAAATTAAGTACCAGTTGCGTACTGAGATCGATCTAATCGACCAACCCCTTCCCCAAAATTGTTGAGTCCTGTGCCTAGAGTAGAAAAGAAAAGAAAAGGATACCTTGTTCTGTTTTCCTTATTGCTCTTTGCTTTAAGGTTGCAATCGCCGATCAGACTTTAGACCAATGGTATTCCAGCTCTGGCTATCCCTTTAGATCTATGGTATTCCATCCGTGGCTACCCCCAGTCTCCCCAGGTATTATATATTCAGCATTTTCGGCAGAATTTCAACTCAGGACGTGGACTTTAATTTGAAGAAGAGCTGGCTGTTATTTCTGATAGGTTGAGCCACTTCGTAGAAGCCTCCCCGAAAGCTTCGTTAACTTGTAGTTCTCTTCAATCCAGCTGTTATCGATTCACTGCAGTCTCAGGGAGCTGTAGGCCAAACCTGTCTACACAGGCGAATAATTGCTTGGGCGAGGAGCGGGTGAGATAGTGGAGTGGTAGGTGGGGGGAGGTCTTTCGTTGTCAGTTGATTATAGCTGACCATCGACACCTTGGACCTGATGTAGGTAGCAAAAAGGCCTTCTCTGGGAATCAACAGAATCACTATCTGTGGTACCTTGTATGGTATTGAGCTGCACGCATGGCAATGTAGCTAAGAAGCTTGTTTCGCAACCTTAAGGGGCTGGGGTTGATATTACAGTCCGACATCTTGGTAAAGTGTCTTTCTTGAGTAGGGTTTGGTAAATGAAAATTGTGCGGAAACTCGTTGTCGTTGTGTGTGTGTGTGTGTGTGTGTGTGTGATTATTTAATTCTTTACATATAAATAATTGACCTTTCAATAAATTTCAATAAATTTCCATTATTATTAATATTTGCCCATCTATCAAACAATTTAAATATTCCATCAGCATAAAATTTGACTGGTTTTGAAGAAAAAAAGTTATCTGGATGCATTTTGACATCATCTAAATCGTAAAAATAT
>NC_043014.1:12140313-12152813 GCF_006345805.1 Octopus sinensis | reverse complement strand
AATCGACTTACCCGCTTCTCCGAAAATGCTGGACTTGAGCTAAAATTTGAAATCAATATTTTAGTTGTAGCTACTAAATTCATAAGCCGTTTTCGATATACAGTAATCCCTCGACTATCGCGGGTGTTCCAAACACCACGCGATTGGTAAAAATCTATGAAGTAGAAACTGTACTGTAATGTATATTTTTAAAAATTATTTTTATAATTTGTATATATTTATTTTATTATAAATGCAAAACACTACCACAGAGGAATCGACGTAAGCTTAAATAATAAACCGGGATAGTGTGAACCGCGATATGGTGAGGAATTACTGTATTCTTTGAGGTGAATATTCTTTGTGAGCATCGAGCTCACAATCATGAGATAGTGAATTCGATTCCCGGACCGGGCTGCGTGTTGTGTTCTTGAGCAAGACACTTTATTTCACGTTGCTCCAGTTCATTCAGCTGTAGAAATGAGTTGCGACGTCACTGTTGCCTTGCTGTATCAGCCCCTTTGCCTTTCCCCTGGACAACATCGGTGGTGTGGAGAGGGGTGGCCGGTATGCATGGGCGACTGCTGGTCTTCCATAAACAACCTTGCCTGGACTTGTGTTTCGGAAAATAACTTTCGAGGTGCAATTGGATGGTGCTTCATAAGCGAAGGACGTCTTTACCATTATAGATATTGGCTTTTAAATGATTTCATAGAACAATCTCTCATTCCGTAGTGGAAGGATACACTCTTTCGTAGATATAACGCCTGGACGTTTGTCAATAGTTCCGTTGAATCATTTTCTAATTCACACAGCTTTTCAAACATGGGATATACCCTGGCGGACACTGACTACGAAGGAGATTTATTATAATTATTTATTTTAAATGTATATTTTCCAGAAAGATTATTTATTTAAAATGTTATTTATTTTAATTTCTTTTTTATTCTTCAGCTATGTGTTATCCGAAATGTGAAAATAATGGGACCTGTATATCTCCTGAAAAATGTGCCTGTCCTGAGGGTTACTACGGCAAGCATTGTGAAAAAGGTACATATATACACGCACAAACATTCCTCCATCCGTACACACACACACACACATACATACATACATACATACATACATACATACATACATACATACATACATACATATATACATACACTGTCTCGCTCTCACACTGATAAATATATCTTTTATTTTACTGCATTTTTTTTCTCTTTTATTGGTATCAATCATTGGAATGTTGTCACACTGGCCGCAGTAAACTATTTCGTCTCCAGTATTTGGGGAAGAACACTACTTAATCTATCGACAACGGAAAAATGAAAACTAATTTTCCTCGGTTATTCGTGTGTGTGTGTGTGTGTGTGTGCGTGTGTGTGTGTAATTATGGGTAAAATTTTCCACACTGTACTTGCTACTAGAATACGTGTTTTAGGTATACAAAAAGAAGAAAAGATAAATATAAAGAAAATCTCAGATATTGTATTTAATTAAAGTTGACGGAAATTGTTTGCAAGCCAGTCTTATGTGTGTGTGTATATATATATAGTGGCTGTGTGGTAAGTAGCTTGCTTGCTTGCCAACCACATGGTTCCGGGTTCAGTACCACTGCGTGGCACCTTGGGCAAGTGTCTTCTACTATAGCTTCAGGCTCACCAAAGCCTTGTGAATGGATGTGGTAGACGGAAACTGAAAGAAACTCGTCGTATATATGTGTGTGTATATATATATATATATATGTATGTGTGGTGTGTGTGTGTGTGTGTGTGTGTGTGTATGTATGTGTGTGTATATGTTTGTGTGTTTGTGTTTATCCCCCAACATCGCCTGACAACCGATGTTGGTATGTTTTCGTCCCCGTAACTTAGGGGTTCGGCAAAAGAGACCGATACAATAATTCCTAGGCTTACAAAGAATAAGTCTTGGGGGCGATTTGCTTGACTAAAGGTGGTGCTCCAGCATGGCCGCAGTCAAATGACTGAAACAAGTAAAGGAGTAAAAGAGATATGTGTGTGTGAGTGTGTGATGGACTCCCACATCGAAAACGACGTATGAGTGGACAGGTTTTTTGCCGAACGACCTCCACGAATGAGTTATGGTTTGGATCAAATGTACGTGGCATACATTAGCTTACTCTCTTCATCAAATCAACGTTGGCCGAACAGGTGCACGGTGTGCCACATGTCAGGTATCGATGTGATTGCAGGACAGCGTAAAATGAAGAACACAACGCACGCAGTCTAGGAATTGAAACCGCTATCTCCACGATTGACGATGTATGTATATATATATATATATGTATGTGTGTGTGTGTGTGCTGTGTGTGTGTGTGTGTGTTGTATGTGTGGGTATATGTTTGTGTGTTTGTGTTATCCCCCACATCGCTGACAACCGATTTGGTATGTTTTCGTCCCCGTAACTTAGGGGTTCGGCAAAAGAGACGATACAATAATTCCTAGGCTTACAAAGAATAAGTCTTGGGGGCGATTTGCTGGACTAAAGGTGGTGCTCCAGGCATGGCCGCAGTCAAATGACTGAAACAAGTAAAGGAGTAAAAGAGATATGTGTGTTGTGATGAGTGTGTGATGGACTCCCACATCGAAAACGACGTATGAGTGACAGGTTTTTTGCCGAACGACCTCCACGAATGAGTTATGGTTTGGATCAAATGTACGTGGCATACATTAGCTTACTCTCTTCATCAAATCAACGTTGGCCGAACAGGTGCACGTGTGCCACATGTCAGGTATCGATGTGATTGCCAGGACAGCGTAAAATGAAGAACACAACGCACGCAGTCTAGGAATTGAAACCGCTATCTCACGATTGCGATGTATGTATATATAGATTATATATATATATATATATATCTATATATATATATATATAATATAGATAATATATATATAATATAATAATAATATAATATAATACATATATATATTATTAAAAATTTGGGATTTACCAATAGGACCACAACTTCAATTCAGGACACCTTATTTTCTGGAGTACACACGGAAAGTTATATCCAAAATACTAATCTAATAATATATTCATTTTAAAGCCTTGCTATAACGTATAATAAACTAATGTACATTAAAATTAATTAAAATCATTTAAACATATTTTAATATATATATATAATATATATAATATATATATATATATATATATATATATATATATATGTATATATAAATATGTATATATATAATAATATATATATGAATGGCTGTGTGGTAAGTAGCTTGCTTACCAACCACATGGTCTCGGGTTTAGTCCTACTGCGTGGCCCCTTGGGCAAATGTCTTCTACTATAGCCTCGAGGCAACCATAGCCTTGTGAGTGGATTTGGTAGACGGAAACTGAAAGAAACCCGTCGTATATGTATATATGTATGTGTGTGTATTTGTTTGTGTGTCTGTGTTTTGTTTTTCCTCCCCCCAACATCGCTTGACAACCGATGCTGGTGTGTTTACGTCCCCATAACTTAGCGGTTCGGCAAAAGAGATCGATAGAATAAGTACTAGGCTTACAAAGAATAATTCCTGGGGTCGATTTGTTCGATTAAAGGCGGTGCTCCAGGATGGCCGCAGTCAAATGACTGAAACAAGTAAAAGATTAAAAAACAATAATATATATATATATTTACACACACACACACACACACACATACACACGCTCACTCACAAACACAAACACACACGCGCGCGCACTCTCGCGCATGCGCACCAAATACTTTCATTCCATTTATTTACTAAATTGTTCAATCATATTTGTCATATGTTTATTATTTTACAATATTTATTTTCGTTTAATTATTTTTGTTTTTCATTTTTTGAGTCCCTCACATCTTTGCATCCCTCCGCACCCGTGTACCCGATTATTATTATCATTGCATTTAATACAATTTACAGAATGTTTTCTTCTTTAAAACCTGCCCTGCCCCTACCGTTAATCTTGCTGTAACGTTTCTGGTTGTTGATCTGCATTTTGACTTAAGCTAACTTGTAAATGACTTGTACGAAAGAGATCCTGGTGTCTTGTGTTTGCCATAATGCTGCATGTTAAACAAATATCAAAACACGCCAAACACAGCTTAATAATCCTGTTATGCCAGCTTACTTACTACTTACTATAACTTCCACAATATTAACCATGGGTTGTAGGAATTGATTGTGTGACGAAGAGAATTACCACGGCAGTATTTAAATGTAAATTTTTGCGTTATGAGTTCAAGTCCACCAAAGTAAACCTTGCCTTTCATCCTTCCTGGGTCGATAAGATAAAATACCGGTCAAGTACTGAGGGGCGGGAGTGTGGCAAAATAATCGTCTGTTCCCACTTCCAAAAGTTTGGTCATATAGCTATGTTTATCATCATCAGCATCATCATCACCCCACTCCCACCATCGTCGTCGCCGTCATCATCCCCATCGTCATCATCCTCACCAGTAAGTATCTGTAGTAGTAGTAGTAGTAGTAGTAGTAGTAGTAGTGGTGATGTTTGTCGTTGGCCCACCTGTTGAAGTTTGATTGAGCAGACCTATGACCAAGCGTATTTCGACTGCGACCCATCTTCCTCAAGGTATCTAAGGTCCACTATATAGATGATCTAATGCAGCATTTTCCAACAAAAATTTCCTGCAAACCACGGTTTTCACGAGAGGCAGCTCGAGTTTCTTCAAGACATTGTGTTAAATACGATAGTTATATCAAAATATAATTATCGTATTGGCTGGCAGCAGTAAATTTGTAACGGTGTATACTTGTAGAAGTCATCAATAGCATTTGTCAGTGTAGAAACGAGTGTTATAAGCGCTGGGTATTGCGTATCTAGTTACGTTCCTTTAAGGTCGTACTTGGAGTTCCCCCTAGAGCCAAAAATTGCGATTCGCTTCCTCAAAAATGCACGAAGCAGTTTGCTGCGTTATTCCTTCTAATGAGATCCGTTTTTAGAGAGAGTGAGTGGTATATAGGGAAAGATAGATAGATAGATAGATAGATAGAAAGAGAGAGAGAGAGAGAGAGAGAGAAGGAGAGAGAGAGAAATAGATTGATAGATAAACAGATAGACAAGAAAAGCGTGACAAGAAGATGGGTTGCAAGTAGTTAATACTGATTTATCGTTAGTGTACTCCAGCCATTATGTGACCACCTCACCTCTCATCAAAGCCGTCAAGTTTGGCGCTAATTTGCTCTTTAATGTATACACTGCTAATCGATTACATAAATCAACTGTCGATACTTGACTGGTACTTAATTTCATCAACCCCAGAAGCAAGGATAACAAAGTTAACCTCAGTGAGATTTGAACTCAGAACAAGAAGAAAGAGGACAAATGCCACAAGGGATTTTGTCCGACGCATTTAAAATCCTGCTAATAAACCGTCCTTAAGCAGATGAGTACTAATCATTATCATTATTAGCGTTGTTGTTATTGTTGTTGTTGTTGTTATTGTTTATCCCCCTCCTCTCCTCGTGGTACATCCGAATAATGAGACACATATGATCAATGACATTCCAGCCATGACATTCCACTGCAATATCAGACTAACCCACGGCGAAGGTGAAACAAGTCTCTAATGCATCACTTCCTTCTAGAAACCAATTTTAAATTATTGGTATTGAAAACCTACAACGGACTTGGTGTCTCTTTCAGAGAGTACTGTTATGATCTCACTCACTTATACGCCGTAGAAACCGGGTAACTGGCTCTATGAATCCTAGGGCTCGACAGAAACAAGAAAAGGACGACATTGTACAATGTATCCACCCCTTTTTAGGTGATAAGGTGTGATTTGAGGGAATTTTGCTGTATTTCACATTGGTCGTATATTATATCATAGAGACATCCTTCTCCGCTAAGTTTAATAATAATAATAATAATAATAATAATAATAATAATAATAATAATAATAATAATGATAATAATAATCCTTTCTACTAAAGGCACAACGCCTGAAAGTTTTGGGGAGGGGCCTAGAAGGTTAGATAGATCCCAGTACTCAACTAGTACTTATTTTATCGTCCCCGAAGGGATGAAAGGCAAAGTCGACCTCAGCGGAATTTGAACTCAGAACGTAAAGACGGACGAAATGCTGTTAAGCATTTTGCCCAGCATTCTAACGAATCTTTCAACTCGAGTAGAAGGGCAGAATTACAAGTGAACCGGAAGATCATCTTTTGGTCTCTATCTACGTCGGCATTTTACATTCTGGGTTCAAATCCTGCTGACTTTGCTTTCATCCTTCAGGGAACAATAAAATAATAATCTATTCTAACTTTTCCCTAAAATCCGGGCTTTGGTTGTGAATAGTAGTAGCACCAGCACCAGTGGTGGTAGTAATAGTAGAAGTAGTAGTAGCAGCAACAGTAGCAGTGGTAATAGTAGTAGAAGTAGTAGTAGCAGCAACAGTAGCAGTGGTAGTAGTAGTAGTAGGTAGTAGTAGTAGTGGTAGTGGTAGTAGTAGTAGTAGTAGTAGTGGTAGTAGTAGTGGTAGTAGTAGCAGCAGCAGCAGTAGAACAGCACAAGCAACAACGGCAACAACAACAACAACAGCAACAATAGCAACAACAACAACAACAACACAACAGCAAGAACAGAAGCAGCGGTAAGAGCAACAACAACAACCGATGGAAAAGAGCAGCAGGATTGAGGCTCAGACGCACGACAGAATTTAGCGTCAGCCATCTTTGATCTACGATCATAGTTCGTTCGCTTTAACTTTACCTCATTCGTTCACTACGCAGATCAAAACTACAGTTAAGTCAATAATCGAAACCATTAGGAGGAATAAACAAGTAAAACAAACTGAAATTACAACCGTAAAATTGCAACTTCCGCTTTATTTAGCCTAGCAGGAAAGATTCAAAATATCCTGTTTGTAAAGCCAAAGAATGTCATCAATATTGATCTGGTTCTTGCTGTTGCTGTCGCTATTGTATATTTTGTTGCTGCACCTCATCTGAATTAAGTGATTCAAATTACATGACTTCCTTATTCGGTATGCTTTGCTACTTTGTACATACTAATTATACATATAAGTGAATATAGGTATATACATCTGTATGCCTGTAGTTATGTATACTTATAGGCATATAATGTACATGTACGCATGGACACACATATAAATATATGTATGTATGTATATGTATATAATATTTAACATTGTCCCGAAAGAGATCAAAGAGGAAAAGGATCCCATCAACTTTAAACGGAGTCTGGATAGATTCTTTCAAGGAATACCAGATAAGCCACCCATAATTGGATACAACTCACCCAACAAAAACTCACTACTTGAATGGACCATAAACAAAACTTGACTTAAACAGGATTCAGATAATCCTATCAGGTGGTGCTATTAAGTTAGACATGGCCTGGACCAATCTTTGTTCGAAACATATCTAAGTTTTATCTAAGTTTATATTATATATATATACAGCCATATACATACTTATATATAAGTATATATATATATATATATATATATATATATATATAGATATATATATATATATATAATATAATATATATATATATATATATATATATATATATAAGTATGTATGTATGTATGTATGAATATAGCTTTTATGTTGAAATAATAGTTAAAAACGTTTTGCATCAAAGTCAAGAAGTGCTTAATACTGTTTGTAGAGTATGTGTTATTCTTTAACAAAACATAGTGGAGACAGTGACTTCGAATTTTTGGCCTAGGCCTATGAAAGGTAAGAAGGCCGAAACTTCGAACTTACTGGCAACACTGTTCTTCTTTAAAAAGACACATATATATATATATGTGTGTGTGTGTGTGTGTATATGTATATATATATATATATATATATATATGTATGTATGTAGGTAATATATGTATTATATGCAAAAATATGTATGTATGTATGTATATATATATATATATATATATATATTATATATATATATATATATTATATATATGTACGTATGCATATTTACTAGAAACACACAAACTATACATGCATGTATAAGTATATATGTGTGTATGTAAATGTGGCATGCATGTATGTAGGTATGTATGCATGTATGTATATATGTATACACGTAAAAGATGAAAATTAACAAACAATAAACATAATATAATAACAATATTATGTAAGATGTTTTTTTCCGCTTATTTTCTTCTGCCAATTCCTTTAGAAAGTGAAGACATCAATTTTGAATAAAATGGAACGCGAGAGAATTTTGACGTATAAAAGCAGTTTACAATATGTCGTCTGTTTACTGATATCTCTTGACACGATTCATGTAGTTATTAAATCTCTACCTCTCTCTCTCTACACACTCGCTTTCCTACATGCTTTATTTCTTGTTCCTTTCTTTCTCCGTTTCCCTCACACGCTCACCACCTCACACTCACCCCTTACTCTCATTGTGTCTCAACTGTATATAAGCACACAAGCATATAAACATTCGTGTGCGTGTGTAATTCTATATGTATGTATGTATATATATATATATATATATATATATATATAGATATATATATATATATATATACGAATATATAAGTATTGATGTATATATACACTTATGTATATGTATATATGTATATATATATACAATATATATGCATATATACAGACACACACACACACAACATACAAACACACACACACATATATATAGTATATAATATACATATATAAATATATATATGTATATATACATGTATAAATACAACATACAGTGCACACACATATATATGTATTTATATATTTGTATATCTGTTATGTATATGTATATAATATAATATAAATAATAGATATATATATATATATATATTTTATATATATAAATATATATATATATATATGCATATATACATACATACATGTACATACATATATATGTATATACATATGCATATGTGGGTACGGGACGTCAAAAAAAACGTAAGCAACATTAAAAACGAGAGCATGAATGACAAAAACGTGGAAGACGAACTTTTTTGAACAACAAAAGAAACAAATAGAAAAGCAAGACAGGAACATAAAGAACAATCCCTTCATCAGTTGTCCATATATAAATATATATGCATATAAATATGTTTATATATATACTAGCAGTATAGCCCAGCGTTGCTCGGGTTTGTAAGGGAAATAATTATATAAGCATTTTTAGAGAGTTATAGCCAAAAAATAGCAAAAAAATGCATTAAAAATAGAAAAAAAAAAATGATGGTAAATTTTTTTAAAAATCGTTGACTCATCGTAGACATTTTTAGAGAGTTACTTCCCTGATATAATAACGAAAAAAAATGCATTAAAATGGAAAAAAATGATGGTAAATTTTTTTTAGAATCGTAGACTCATCGTAGACGCGCGCTAGTACCCTGAAGGGCTCGATATGAATCACGACTATAAGATACCCGGTTTTGGTTAAACTGCACCACAAAATGTGGGAGTAGTTAGGAATCTAAATCATAGGAGACAGACACACAACCTCACTTTTATATATAAAGATATGTCAAAGGAGCACTCCGTCGGTTACGACGACGAGGATCCCAGTTGATCTGACCAACGGAACAGCTTGCTCGTGAAATTAACGAGCAAGTGACTGAGCATTCCACAGATACGTGTACCCTTAACGTAGTTATCAGGGAGATTCAGCGTGACACACAACGTGTCAACGCAGGCCCTTTGCAATACAGGTACTACTCATTTTTGCCAGCTGAGTGAACTAGAGCAACGTTAAATAAAGTGTTTTGCTGTCTATCTACTCCTTATTTCGAGCATTCAACGACAATATGAATCTTCAAAGACAGTTGCTTCCTTTAATTCTAAAATAAAATTTAGGATTTATGGAGGGTCAAAGTTGGGAGCAATATGTATATATATTATATTATATCATATTATATTATATATATTATTATATTATATATAATATATATTATATTATATCATATATATCATATTATATTATTATATATTATATTATATAATATCATATTATATTATATTATATTATATATCATATTATATTATATTATATATATCATATTATATAATTATATATATTATATTATATTTTATTAATTTATATATATATCATATATATATTATACTATATCATTTATATTATATAATATATTATATTATATTATATCTATATTATATATATTTTATTATATATATATCATATATATATTATATATATCATATTATATTATTTTATATATATCATATTATATTATATTATATATATTATATTATATTTTATTATATATATATATATATATATTATATATATCATATTAAGATTATATTATATATATATATCATTTTATTTATTATATTATATTATATTTATTATATTATATTATATTATATTATATTATATTATGTTATATATATACTAGCTGAAGGTGACCCGCTCTACGCGCGGGTAAGAGTGTGGTTTGTTACTTTCTGTTGCTTCCTTTCAGCACCTAAAAAGCACCCTACCCTCACGAACGTGGCCGATTGCAGCGCCGCCTTGACTGGCTTCTGTGCCAGTGGCACTGAAAAAGCACCACCGATCGTTTGCCGCTGCGAGTCCCCCTGGCACTGTGCCGGGGGCCGAAAATAGCACCCACTACACTCACAGAGTGTTGGCGTTAGGAAGGTCATCCACCTGTAGAAACACTGCCAGATCAGACTGGAGCCTGGTGCAGCCTCCTGCTTCCCAGACCCCGGTCAAAACTGTCCAACCCGTGCTAGCACGGAAAACGGACGTTAACGATGATGATGATGATGATTCTCCCTCTTTGTTTCTCTCTCCTTTCTCTCTCACTTTCCCCACTCTCTTACTTTTCTTTTCTTCTCTCTCTCCTCGCTTTCTTCTACTCTCTATCTTATCTATCTCTCTCCCATTATAAAACACAAAAGATCTTGAGTAAGTTGAGAAATAAAATATTTAGAAGATCAATCATAATATCAGGCAGTGGCAACGGAAAGGTCTGCTTCAGGCAGACCAGCAAAACGCTAGCATTTAAAAGGGACAGACGAACTTGCGAGCTGAATAAAAATAATAAAATATTGGAAACCAACGTTTGAAGGGATAGAATCTGAGGATAGTAGAGTCACCATGGCTGGCATTTCTTAACGACGGACAGCAACGTATTGACAGTTTAACAGCTGGCGTAAAAATTTTGAACTTGATGTAAAAGAAAATTCGTAAACACCAAGTTTTGAAGTGATTCATTCTCACGACAGTAGGCTCACCATGGCAAGCATTCAAAACTTCTTCATCATGGACGGCAACACATGACGATTAAAAGGCTGGCGAAATTTTTTAGCTTGATGTTAACAAGAATTCCTAAATACTCGCCTCCATTAAATTTTAATCCCCTTCCAGCCCCATTTAGACCCCTTTTCACATTTTGGTTAATATAACCCGATTCATTTGGGTCTACTGGGGCCACATTTTATAAGATGAGAATTTTGTCTTTCATTTGAGGAAAAAATAGTTGTCATGCAAATTTGCCAGCACTTTTAAACATAGGTGTGCATATTTTCAGCTGAACCGACCGACCACATAATGCACACACTATATATATATGTATATATATATACATATATATATATATATATATATATATATCTATATATATATATATATATATATATATATATATATATATATATGTGTGTGTGTGGCGTGTGTGTGTGTGTGTGCCGCATATATACAAATGTATACAAATATATATATATATGTGTATAAATTAAATTAGAGATAAAACCCCTAATAGGCAAATGAACCAATGAAAAACCATAAAAAAACCATGAAACAAAAATAAAAATATAATATAGAAAATATATAAAATATAAATTGAAAAATTTAAATTATTTAAATTTAAAATAAAAATTATTAAATTATATTTGTAATTTTAAAAAAATTAAAACATTTACCCTCTATTTCCTGTACCGTGGTTTCAAGCTATCTTCAGCAAGAAACAATGGTACAGGAAATAGAGGGTAAACGTTTTTATTATTCATCCCCTTTCGAAATTACCCCTAAAAGTGGTTTGGAGTTTAACTACTCCTTCTAGCGGGTCAACTGTCCCGTTATGGCCATCTCTTATGTGTTTAAATGTACACTGTATTTTTATATAAATAATATATAGTCTATTGACTGGTTTTTTTCTACACACTAGGCCACTGGTAGCAAAGAAATTTTCTAATCTTTTTTGCCACCCTATATATATATATATATATATATATATATATATATATATATATATATATTATATAATGCGTATATTTAAACGCAAGTTTAAATATTATGTATGTATATCTTCCACTTAGTTTTCTAATGCTCGTTGCTTAGTTTTCTTGGAGGGCTGGCCGTGATCTAGTAATCTCAAGATTAATCAGCCGAAATACTACATGATCCGGTTCTTGACTGAAGACTGAGGGGTTCGAATGTCCTGTCCATGTTTATGTGTCGTCTCTAAGAGTTATCTTCTGTCATGTTGTATTTTTCTACAACCT
>NC_043014.1:12117813-12132813 GCF_006345805.1 Octopus sinensis | reverse complement strand
GTAAAGAATTTTCAAACAGAGGTTCGGTTGGGCCGATTGG
The DNA here is from genome assembly GCF_006345805.1 of Octopus sinensis. Lineage (NCBI taxonomy): Eukaryota > Metazoa > Mollusca > Cephalopoda > Octopoda > Octopodidae > Octopus > Octopus sinensis. The sequence continues at coordinate 12,132,773 of NC_043014.1, read as the reverse complement.
TCAATACTTTATGGGTAGAATATGATTGGTAGCGAAATTCCGTCATGGTGCACGCACACATATATATAACACACAACACACTGATATATATATGTATATATAATATATGTACTAGTTTTATATGTGTTGTATGTATTATATATAATATATATAATATATATATATATATATAATATATATATATAAAATACACACACATATACACACACACGTATATATGTGTCTGTATATCTCTCATATGTGGAGGCGCAATGAACCAGTGGTTAGGGTAGCGGACTCGCGGTTGTAGAACCGCGGTTTCGATTCCCAGACCGGGCGTTGTGAGTGTTTATTGAGCGAAAACACCTAAAGTTCCACGAGGCACCGGCAGCGGGTGGTGGCGATCCCTGCTGTGCTCTTTCGCTACAACTTTCTCTCACTCTTTCTTCTGTTGGCATGCTCGCTTAGCCAGCGGGGTGGCGTCACCCCGCTAAAACAATGCGAAACACGTTGTAACCAGCGATGTGTAGCAACATCTGATAGCCTGGTCGGTCACGGTGATCACGGTGGTATCTCTCATATCTTTTATTCTTTTACTTGTTTCAGTCATTTGACAGCGGCCATGCCATGATACTGTCAAGCGATGGTGGGGCGTGGAGGACAAACACAGAGACAGCCACACATAAATACATACATATACATACGACAGGCTTCTTTCAGTTTCCCTCCACCAAATCCACTCACAAGGCTACAGTAGAAGACACTTGCCGAAGGTGCCACGCAGTGGGACTGAACCCAGAGCCATGTGTCTGGGAAGCAAGCTTCTCACCACACAGCCACGCCTGCGCCTATATATATATATGTAATATATATATATATATATTATATATATAGATATATATATATATATATATTTAAATGGAAATGGAGTTAAACGCAGGTGTTATTCAAATTTTTACTTGCGACATATGTTTCAAAGACAACATTGGTATTATTCCAAAGGAATGAATGTTAAAAAAAAATGTAATCTACTCGTCAGGGAAGAAAGAAAGAAATCAAACTCATCAATAAGACATTTCCGTATTAATTGAAAACAAGAGAAAAATACACACATTCATTTATATATATATATATCAACAGATATAAAAAGAGAGGGAGAATTTGGATGTGTGTGTGTTTATCTTTCACTAATATATATCGGCAAAGGACATAAAAGTCAACTAGAAAGCCGAAAGTCTGGTGTTTTGCAAACGAGGACCCTTGATATGTTTTTTCTGCATCGATCTGAGCCATTTGCAGTATGATATAAAATGGACGGTACCAGTAATAAAAAACGTCCGCCTTGTGGCACACTGTTTCCATAATGCGTCTGTCTACATTAATAGTATATGTATCGGTAGACTAACCCTTTCCCCTACACTATACAGGGTGTTCAATGATTACCTTTAAAACTTCCTCAATTTGTTGTATTGTGTCGCCTAGATGTATTGTATGCAACCGATAGAGTCCATGTCGAAGTGTTCTGATGTCGAAGTGTTCTAATGCTTACTGTCGACTTATCGGCAAGGGAATATCTCTCTCTCTCTCTCTACTGTAAGAAAAAACAGCTAAATCTACCTCAAATTACACCGTGTTACCTTTCAAAGGATGGGACACACAAAACAATGCAGTCATTGCTTCAGAGAATAGTGACCATAACTAGAACAACTTTAATTATACATCTGCTCACTCAGAACTGACCGACAGGCCCAGTAACAAGAAAAACAATAAGTCATCGCCGAAACCTCTACAAGACTTACCGGAAGGGTAAAATAGATAAGCAATATTCGAATTCGTTGAATTAACCCGAGTAGAAAAGTAGGAGCCATTGAATTTTGTTGGAGAATAACATCTTGTATGACTCATTACCTCTTCTCTTCTTTTGTAATCTTCTTGTCTTTCTCTTTCTCACCTTTTTTTCTTTTCTTTTCACTCTAAACCCAAACAGGATAAACAGTAAAGTCCGCTCCTTCTCCCTCAGCTTCTATCTCTCCCATACATACATACATACATACATACATACATACATACATACATACATACATACATACATACATACATACATACATATTTATGTGTGTATATATATGTATTATATATATATAATATATTTATATATATATATATGCAATATATATATATGTATTTTATATATATATATATATGTATTATATATATATGTATGTATTATATATATATGTATGTATGTATGTATGTATGTATTATATATATATATATATATATATATATATGTATGTTTTATGTATTCTATTATTATATATATATATGTGTGTGTGTGTATTAATATATATTATATATATATATATATGATCTATATATATATTATATATAGTATATATTATATGCACTCATAGATACAAATACACACATACACACTTAAACTCACATAGACACACACATGCAGGCCGGCATACGTGTCCAACCGCCATCGCTGCCTCAAACCTATCCGACGCAGCGCCGTTCCCGTCATTTACGAAAACAAGATAAACATTTTCTTCGCGTAATTACTGGCTTTTCGTTGGTTCTTTGAGTTGTGCCAAATCCACTCAAGTTGTAATTTGTCCGTCGGCATCGCAGATATCTTCAACAAGTTCTCCTGTACTCTGTCAGGTTTTTGGCATATTTTCAGAGATTCTACATCTTTTTTTGTTGCTATCGGGATTCATAAATAAATTTTGAAATAAATTAAAACAGGTTTTTGCCCTGTTATCTGCTTTTCATCAACCAATCATATATTTTCAACAGTTAACTATCTAATTAACAATTACTTGCCGGCTTTGTTAATGTTGGTATTGTTGTAGCTTAGATCCAGGTCACCTCTGATAGAGTACACTTATGGGTGTGAGGCTATATGCCTTCCAGTAGGGACAGTCGTTAGAGGGTATGTTGGCGACAGGGTTCACCCCATACCCAAGGGTCTTGAACTAGCTGCGAAGAAGAGAAAATATGTCAGAAAATTGTCATTATATAGGCACAAATGTGGCTGTGTGGTAAGAAGTTTGCTTCCCAACCACATTGTTCGGGGTTCAGTCCCACTGCGTGGAACCTTGGGCAAATGTCTTCTACCATAGTCACGGGCTGACCAAATCCTTGTGAGTGGATTTGGTAGGCGGAAGCTGAAGGAGGCCCATCATATATATATATATATATATATATATATAATATACATATATATATATATTTGTGTGTGCGTGTGTGTGTATGTGTGTTTGTGCCTGTGTTTCTCCCTCCACGATCGCTTGACAACGGATGCTGGTGTGTTTACGTCCCGTAACTTAGCTGTTCGGCAAAAGAGACTGATAGAATAAGTACTAGGCTTACAAATAATAAGTCCAGGAGACGATTACTTTGACTAAAAGGCGGTGCCCCAGCATGGCCGTAGTCAAAATGACTGAAGCAAGTAAAAGAATATCTGGACCATGAAAGAGGACAAAGTGATACAGTAAGAAGGGCACTGGGAGTGACAGAAACATTTGGCCCAGAGTCGCAAATCTGATTCGACAAAGCTCGTTACGGTGGTAGGGACCGAAACGTTTGCAGAGCTGTTTCACCGCCTGATGAGACATCGATTCCTGCTTTTGGAGACCGAATACAGCATCGTCCTAAAAAAAATAAGGAAAAGCCTTCCAATTGTGTTCATCTCCTATCTTTTAGGCGAATATACGATGTTCAGCATTCCTTTTCCATATTTAAAATGGAAAGACGTGATATGGGGGGAAATGTTGTAGCAAATCCAGGGATTACACAGAGTTTATGACTATTTGGCGTCGGAGTGGCTGTGTGGTAAGTAGCTTGCTTACCAACCACATGGTTCCGGGTTCAGTCCCACTGCGTAGCACCTTAGACAAGTGTCTTCTACTATAGCTTAGGGCCGACCCAAGCCTTGTGTGTAGATTTGGTAGACGGAAACTGAAAGAAGCCCATCGTATATATGTATATTTATGTATATTTGTGTCTGTGTGTGAGTGTATGTGTATATTTGTGCGTCTCTGTTTGTCCCCCCAACATCGCTTGACAACCGATGCTAGTGTGTTTACATTCCCGTAACTTAGCGGTTCGGCAAAGGAGGACCGATACAATAAGTACTAGGCTCACAAAGAATAAGTGCTGGGGTCGATTTACTCGACTAAAGGCGGTGCTCCTGCATGGCCGCAATCAAATGACTAAAACAAGTAAAACAGAGTATTACTAAAGTTGAAATAGTGGATCGAAGTCTTTTTTCTCCTGCTTTGTCTATGAATTCTCTTCAAATTCAGTTGCAACGCTTCTAAACTACTTGAAATCTTGATTTAATCTTATTGACTTTAATGTCATGTAGCTGTTGACGTTTTGACAGACAATTCGTCATCATAGTATTCGCTTCCATCTTATTAAATAGATATTAGGGTCATGTTACCTTTATAAAGAAAACGCACACACTCACACATATATTTAAATAAGGGCAGAGCCCAAAAGAATATACGGACCATACATAGAAAGCTAATACACACACGCACAAGCACCAAGAATAATCAGCCGAAATTGCGAGGATAATTTGGTTCTTGACTGAAGATAGAAAACTTCGAATGACTCGTCCTTGTTTTTCTTTGTATCGGATATCTGGATGTTTTGTTGTCCCTTTTTGTATCACCTAGTTGTCCGGATGTTTTGCGTTCTTGTCCCATTTTGTATTTTATATATATATATATATGTGTGTGTGTGTGTGTGTGTGTGTGTGTGTGTGTGTGTGTGTGTGTGTGTGTGTGTGTGTGTGTGTGTGTGTGTATGCATGTATAGCACGCCGGGCAAAATACTTAGCGGCGTTTCTTCCGTCTTTACGTTCAGAGTTCAAATTCCGCCGAGGTTGACTTCGCCTTTCATCCCTTCGGCGTTGATAAAATCAGTAGGAATCGATAAAATAAGTACCAGTTGAGAACTGGGTCGATGTAGTAGACTTACCCCATGCCCCCAAATCGCTGGTCATATTCCAAAATTTGAAAGCAATATCTCTTACCTTAACGCCAATTACATTTCATTTAATTGAAGAATACCAATTAAAAATATTATTTCAAAAATGAATTTATATGCAATCCGGTTTATTAATATATTCACGATGTGTTTCACCAATTTTTTTCTATTAATTTATTTTCTATATTACTCTTCCTAATTTTATTTCTGTCTTCTATTGATCATCATCATCATTATTATTATTATTGTTATATGAAAACACACCGCTTATTTTGCTGGGCATGATGGAAAGTGTCAGTTGTCCACAGTCAACAGAGTAAGGTGACACTTTTTTACTGGCCATGCTTTAAGAACCCTGCGAAGAATTCCTACAGTTCCAAGCAATGCTGATTTCTGTAGGTGTACTCCCTTCACACTTGCACCGATCTTTTCCCGCCATGTTGGTAGTTGAGTGCTGATACTTCCAAGTGCATCAATTACTATTGGTATCACGTCTACTCTCTTCATTGACCACAACCTTCGAATTTCCCCCATCCAATCGTCATAGTTGTTTATTTTTTCTTCTTTCACACTGATCCTGTTGTCACTGGGGCATGCTTTGTCGATTATCATACATGTTCTTTCTTTTATTATTATGATAATAATAATAATAATTATTATTATTATTATACTTTTTTTTCTTCTTTCAAATTTACTTCCATTTCTTGCCGAGTGTCTTCCCGACTCCTAGGGCAAAGAAACTCATAGTATACATTGGTATTATTATTATTATTATTATTATTATTATTATTATTATTATTATTATTATTATTATTATCATTATCATTATTATAATTATAAGTATCATCATCATCATCATTATTATTATTATTATTATTATTATTATTATTATTATTATTATTATTGTTGTTGTTGTTGTTGTTGTTGTTATATCCTCATCTTCGTCAACATTGTTGTGGTTATTGTTGTTATTAATCAAATTCATTTTTTTTTTCTTTGTATGCATGTTGCATTGTCTCTCACTAACACTGATTTGTCTTTGGAAAGTCTGATAACACATGTCTCGGTTTGTTCTGTAACTCATCAATAATTTGGATGTTTTAATGTTTTTAACAAATTAATCGCACGTGTACCCCACGGGTATGTATGAATATATGTATATGTATGTTTATATATACAAATACATATGTATAAAACACACGCACACACAAAACATATAAATATATATGTACTTATATATATACATATATACACACACGCACATATCATATATGTATCTGTTTTTATATGTAGATATATACATACATACACATTTATATGTGTGTGTGTATATATATGTATATACGTATATATATCAACGAACGATTTGTTAGTTGGTTAAATGTTTAACCAATTGTCTAATGATAACAAAATGAAATTGAATCTGTGTGTGTGTTAATATTGTCGTAATGAGTCCCAAAACGCAACAAAATTTGTTTTAGCACACGAATTCACACAAAGAATCTTGCAAACCAAATGCAAAAGCAAAGTATATATGTATACATACAAGCTACATGCATACACACCCACACACACACACTCACACACACACCACACACACACACGCATGTAATATATATGTAATATATATATGTATTTATGTATATATATATATATATATATATATATATTATATATATATATATATATATATAATTATATATATATATATACGGGTGTGTGTGATGTGTATAGAAGAATATATTAATGAAAGGAATTCCAACCTTGTCTGATTTTCACGTTTTATTTACAATCTTATAATGATATAATATGATAAAATAAAATAATATAATAGAATGTTAAATGTTCATTCTGATTGAACTAGTACTTTCATGCATTAAATTCTGTAATCTTCAGGTTCATGTAGTAGTGGTGACAGTCATGCTTCACAATTTTTGACAGTCAAATAAATATATATATATATTACATATAAATATATATATGAGTATTATATATGAATATACATATATACAAACAAGAAGAAAATGGAGCCTATATAGATATGAATTAATATATTAACATATAGTTAATTAAAATACCTACAATTGTTTCAATTTTACTCAATACTAATTACAAATTTATTAAATAAAATAAAATTTGCATTTAGAACATTATATGATTAAATCTCATCAGGATTACATGTTGTTAGGTTGAGATTTCAAAACAGACTGTCTAAGCAACATGTAATCTATTTATGCCGATTAGCCCTGATGAGATTTTACGCATGTAATATTCTAAATGCAAATTTTGTTTTACTTTATTTATATATTTCTAATTAGTATTGCGTAAAATTGAAACAGTTGTAGGTATTTTAATTAACTCTGTGTGAATAAATTGATATATATCCTTATACTTTCCATTTTCTTCTTGTTTATCATATTCCACATTTTAATACACCCATTTATATCGATGTGATACTTAGAATAGATATAGGATATTACACCAATGTAACTAGGATGATTTCATCCCTATAAGAACAGTACATATCCTCGCAGTAGTATATATATATAATAATAATAATAATAATAATAATAATAATAATAATAATAATAATAATAATAATAATAATAATAATAATAATAGGGAATATTATTCCAAACTTACAAGGAAGAATTCGATTTAGGATACTAAATAAAATTTCACAAAATATTATATATATATATATATCTAATGAAGGATAACATTTTTTTCGAAAAAAATATATTCTTTTTCAAAAAAAACTTTATCAATGGCCAGCATATCAAAAAATACCTTTAAAGGTTAAATCTATAAACAATTCATAATTAAGGGCAAACGAAAAAATTTCTAATGCCAGCTATGCCGAAAAATTGGACATATTGTCCATTATATAATTATATGAATTATATATATATATATATATATATATATGTATATATAAATTAGAAAAAACCCCACTTTTTATCAATTCAACAATGAAAACATTTAATTATACCATATAGAAAAAATTACATCCTATAGAAAAAATTAAATATAAGATAAGATATATACTAATGATTAAGTAACGTACAAAATAATAAATAAAACGTATATATTTGGTAAATATATATATATATGTGCATTATTGCATTTTATATATATATGTATTATTGCATTATATATATATTATATATTATATATTATATATATATATATATATATATATATATATATATATATATATATATATATAATGATATACGTTTTGGTATATATATATATATATATATATATATATATATAATATATATATATATATAATCAAGTTGCGTTATTTCGAATGAGTTAGCGCAGCACCGTAAATCTATTAATATTCGCTTGGAAAACACGTATAGGATTACGTAAGTACTTGTCATAATAAAAACACTTAAACTCTTCTCTTTTACTGTGATCTCGGATTATTTTGGCAGAAGCATATATGTGTGTGTATGTATGCAAATATATATATATGCGTATGTATGTATGTATGTTTGCATATATGCGTGTATGCATGCATGTATATATAATATACATACACACCCGCACAAACATACATATAAATATACATCAACACACTCATATATATCGGTTTTTAATGGCGTCTTGCTATGAGTGGCTTTGCTTGTCTACTTACCAACTGTTAACATTACTAATATAATTGTCTCCATCCATTTCCTTATATTTAAGTCCATCGTGTGCATTATACAGAACACAAAGTCCACTATCGAACTATACTAACATCCTATTATCAATGTGATTATTTATCTATGTGTTTATTATTAATGATATTCCTACATATATATTTATATGAACATCTCGTGTACATAGTGAATAAATATTTTCTGATCAGGTATGATATTTCTCGGTGGATTGATAGAAATGTTTGCATGCCGGTCAAAAATCATTGCTGTGTACTTGTTTTTTTATTTTCCGTTATCAGCTTCAAATCACATTGATATCAGCCTTGCTTTTCGTCCTATCGGAATCGACAAAATTAAGTACACGTCAAGTATTTGTGCTGGTGGCAACGACTCACCCTCTCTCCTAGATTCCTGGCATAGAAGCAGGTATTCAAGCCGTGGCTGAAATTATGCGCGCGCGCGTGTTTCTGTGTGTGTGTGTGTGTGTGTGTGTGTGTGTGTGTGTGTGTGTGTGTGTGTGTGTGTGTGTGTGTGTGTGTGTGTATGTGTGTGTTTGTGCCTGTGTTTTAGTATCATACTCTATCCAATGCTTGACAACTAGTGTTGGTTTTTTTTTATGACTCCGTAACTTAACAGTAAAATATGTACCAATCTTGAAAAGGAAAAATGAAAATCCCAGAAAAAAACCCCATTTATCTGTCACGTATTTCAGTCGTTGGACTGCGGCCATACTGGGGCATCAACTCAGTACTTAAGTCTTTTTTTTCCAGTTTGGTACATATTTTAACGCTAAGTTACGGGGACATAAGCCAACCAACACTGGTTATCAAGCAGGAATAGAGTGTGATACCAGACATTGACACAGACATACACATAGACACACAGATTCACACACACACACACACACACACAAAACATCGGTGCTCCAGTATAGTCGAGCTAAAGCCAGTAAAAGTAATATATATATATATATATTATATATATATATATATATATATATTATATATATATATATATATGCAGCGAGCTTCCTCACAGTTTCTCTCTACCAAACTTACAAGGCATTGATCAGATCGGGTCTATGGTAGAGGATATTTGCAACCATACGGTTGCAAAGCGCGCTACCTAACCACGCAGCCAGATCTGCGCCTATATTTATCTACTATTTTTATTTTTAACCACGTCTCCTCTGTACAGTTTTTTTCCCCGGCTAAGCCAGTGTCTGTTTCTGCATTGACATTTTGCAGTTCTGAATTTGATTCATTTTTTTTTTAGCTTTTGCGGCATTTTCTGTTATTGTTTCTATATCAGCTTCCATTTTATGTGTGTTGGCCACATTGTAGACGGTAAATGGTTTCCATTTTGATCATTCTTATTTTTTTGTAGTCATTTCTACTAGTTCTATTTCTCAATATTTGTGTTGTAGGAAGGCGGCGAGCGGGCGAAATGCGTAGCCGTATTTCGTCTGCCGCTACGTTCTGAGTTCAAATTCCACCGAGGTCGACTTTGCCTTTCATCTTTTCGGGGGGTCTATTAAATAAGTACCAGTTACGCACTGGGGTCGATATAGTCGACTTAATCCGTGTGTCTGTCCTCGTTTGTCCTCTCTGTGTTTAGCCCCTTGTAGGTAGTAAAGAAATAGGTATTTCGTCTGTCTTTGTGTTCTGAGTTCAAATTCCGCCGAGGTCAACTTTGGCTTTCATCCTTTCGAGATCAATAAATTAAGTACCAGTTGCGTACTGGGGTCGACTGCGCCCTCACCCCTGCCCCAAAATTTCGGCCTAGAGTAGAAAAGTATATTACTTGGGTTATCAGCAATTTTATGCATTGCAAGGCAATGGAAGTGGAAAAATCGTGTCGGATAAAACAGCTTGTCTGGTTTTCAGCTTGTTTTAGCAAAGTTGTTTTACCTGATTTTAGTTTTGCTGGCTACTTTCATGCTTTCTGATTCCTTTTCGTGCTAATATCTTCACTTCTACATAAGAGCAACTTAAGAATGGCTCCTAATGACATCTTAAGAGTTTTATCTAAAAGATACTTATGAACAGTACTTTATAAATACACATGATTAGTACTTTTTTAGAGAATATATTGTACTGCAAGGCAGTTAAGTGGCAAAATCGTGTCGGATAAAATTGCTTGTCTAGCTTTCAGCTTGTTTTTTTAGCAAATTTGTTTTTTCTGATTTCAGTTTCAATCCTACTTTACTTGCTAGTTTCATGTTTTATGATTTTTTTTGTGCTAATATCTTCACTTCTACCTATTTCTTTACTACCCACAAGGGGCTAAACACAGAAGGACACACAAACGGATTAAGTCGATTATATCGACCCCAGTGCATAACTGGTACTTATTTAATCGACCCCGAAAGGATGAAAGGCAAAGTCGACCTCGGCGGAATTTGAACTCAGAACGTTGCGGCAGGCGAAATACCGCTAAGCATTTCGCCCGGCGTGCTAACGATTCTGCCAGTTCGCCGCCTTTCTTCACTTCTACGTAACAGCAACTCAAGAATAGCTCCTAATGACACCGTAAGAGTTTTATCTAAAAGATACTTATGAATGGTACTTTATAAATTCTTATGGTTAATTCCTGATAGAGAATAATGAGTGGCACCAAATAAGTCCTTCTGAGTGGCACCCATTTGAGTGGCGCTGTATAACGACTTATCAATGATACCTAATAAGATTCTAAAATCAACTTAAGGCTCAAAATGTAGTGTAAAATAGACCTGGTGCAGTAAATATACTCAGCTTCATAAGTAACTGAACCTGTATAATCCGTTGCTAGTAAACTACTATTATGATTCTATACTTACTTTCCAGTTGTCATGCAAATGGGTGATGTAATATGCCAGGAAAAGGCGGTGAATTGGTTGAATCGTTAAACACGTCGGCTCTGTGTTTTCAGTTCAAATGTTGCCGAGGTCAACTTTGCTTTTCATCCTTCGGGGTCGATAAAATAAGGTAATAGTCAAGTGCTGGGGGGAGAGTCGATGTAATCATCTAGTCCTATTCCCTCAAAAATTACTGGCCGTGAATTCTGCAACGGACCGTCGTTCCGTCCAGGCAAACTGTTGTGATCTCGGTCACTTATACGCCATGGAAGTCAGGTAATCGACCTCATTAGTTGTAGAACTCGAGGAAAAATAGTTCTGATTATTAATCGCGTTTAAAATTTCTGTAATTGTCAGTCTAGTCCTTCTTCTCTTAGTTTTTCAAATGAGTTTATTTTATTTATTTTTGTTTTGAAACTTAATAATGGTAGTTTGAAATAAAATATACCAGAGTAGCATAAAAAGGAAAAGAAATTATTGCTCTAGATTGAGTGGTGACCTCGGTCATCTTTCGCCATGGACTGGGTAACCGACATTATGAGAAAACTAAAAACAAAAAAATTTGTCGTGTGTGGTGATAGGGAAGAAAATTCACAGCAAATGATAAAACAGGAGAATCCGAAGAAAATAGTGATGCCCTGCATCGATAAAAAGATGGTTGTCATAACTTTTGACGTAAACATACAAATGCAAAACTGAAATGAGTGAAGTAAGAAGTACTGTTTGATTAAAGGTAGAAGCAATGCCCAGGTCAGTTGATGTGGTGCACCCTCACACACGCGTACAAGGTGGAGGAAAAGATGGAATTCACGAACGTTGGTGTGACACGAAAAATCGGCATCGTGAATCTTGTTCATAAAATTGTTATCATTTACCCATGTTTCCTTAAAGGAGGAATTACAGGCCGTATCCTGAAATAAGTAGTCTACAGTTTTCCGTAAACGCAGAATTCTAAACCAGAATTTTCGTAAGCTAATTATATATCTGTATATTTGCGTACATACATTTATATGCCCCCTCCCCACATATAATATATATAATATATATATATATATATATATCATATATATATATATATATATATATATATATATAATATATATATATATATAAATCAAAGAAGAACCACCTTTTGGCAATTCAACAATGAAATAACACTGATATAATTAAATTATACCATATAGACAAAAATTAAATATACGATAAAACATATACCAATAATTAAATTATACATTTATAATTTATTATTTTGTACTTTACTTAATTATTGGTATATGTTTTTATCGTATATTTAATTTTTTTCTATATGGTATAATTTAATTATATCATTATTATTTCATTGTTGAATTACTTAAAGGTGGTTCTTCTCTCATTTATATACATATATTATATATTGTGAAATTTGATCTAGTATTACTAAATTGAATTTTTCCCTGTAAGTTTGGAATAATATTCCCTAATAATATTATATATAAGAGATAATGGTGTCATTGAGACCCAATTTTTATATTATATATATATATATATATATATATATATATATATATATATATATATATATTTATATATATATATATATATCATATATTGTGTTTATTGTGTGAGAGAAGTAAAATTATGACACGTTCCTTAATATAGTTCATTATTATAACTATTATTAATACTAGAATAAATAATTTATTAGCATCCATCCATCCACCCATCAATCCTATCCCATTCCATCTCATTCTATCTTCTCCGCCTACTATACCTGGCAGAGTCGTGGGCGGAGAGTTCTCAGACACCTTCTTCACAGGGTCCTCTCAAAAGCAACCGTCATTAGATTTTCAGTCTGGATTTCCAAGCGTGACCAACCGAAGCTATGGATATTATCCAGCCATCTCGTTCTTGCTCTACTCCTAGGTTACCATCCTGGTGACACAGCCTGAAAAATGCATCATGCGATTCTACCTTGTGAAACTATAATATGCTCATTATAATATAATATATTGTTGTATTTAGGAATGGTTATTTTGCCAGTTTGCCAATAAAAACACACGCACTATATATTTGGTGTTACTTTGCTTCAGCGTTATTTATTTTTTACATTAATCTTAATCTTATTTCGGCCAAAGTTTTTTCGTCACATTTCTGGCCGAAATAAGATTAAGATTAATGTAAAAAATAAATAACGCTGAAGCAAAGTAACACCAAATATATAGTGCGTGTGTTTTTATTGGCTAAACTGGCAAAATGACCATTCTTAAATACAACAGTATCTGTTTCAACACACGATTTCACATCAAAAATCTTGCAAAACAAATATATAAATATAATATATATTTATAATATATTTAAATATATTCAGCCTTGTTTTATACGCAGATGAAGTAATAGAAATATTCCGATTATGGTCGAAATTACGTCAGAACAACTATTTGCTATTCACACCTTATTTAATTTCCGATGATGTTTATAAGGAATCCATAGAGAGGTTTACTGAAAACAGATGCTTTAGCCGGATACTGCTTCTGATAGAACCCTATTGAGGAGGCGCCAGAGGACCCTAAACCCAGTAACCTCCTAGGAATAGTGGGCAGAGTAGAACGGATGGGTGCAGTTGTCCCCTAAACCGGGTGTCTTTGTCGTGCCAGGTCTGTCTGTTTCTTTTTCTACATTAGTGTTTTCAGTTAATTTTAAAATGTTATAAGGTACCCCTCATAAGGCGTTATGGGACATCATTCCTTAGTCCTTACAGAGCATCATTCCTTAGGCATCCACATGTAGTTAGTAGATAGCACTCTTATGATGTCACTAAGTACCATTCTTAAGATGCTGTTAAGTCCCACCCATAAATCTTTCTTAAGTATTATTCATTAGAGTTCACTCATTAAGCCATCATTAAATATCAGTCATAAGTCATTCTTAAAAAGCGCTCATAGATCATTATCAGTTGCCACTAATAAATCGTTATTAGATACCATTCATTTGGTAATACTGACTAGTAACTGTTAATTTCCAATCATATTATTTATTTGTTTACTACCCACAAGGGGCTAAACACAGAAGGGACAAACAAGGACAGACAAACGGATTAAGTCGATTATATCGACCCCAGTGCTTAACTGGTATGTATTTAATCAACTCCGAAAGGATGAAAGGCAAAGTCGACCTCGGCGGAATTTGAACTCAGAACGTAGCGGCAGACGAAATACTGCAAAGCATTTCGCCCGGCGTGCTAACGATTCTGCCAGCTCGCCGCCTTTATTGTTAGTAATTCTTTCAACTGTAGACACAAGGACAGCAATTTTAACGGAAAGGGCAAGTTGATTATATCAATCCCAGTGCTCACCTGCTACTTATTTAATCGACCCCGAAAAAAGATTAAAACATTACAATGGACCTAGGTGGTATCTGAACTCAGAACGTAAAGCTAGTAATACCACTATGCGTTTTGTCCGATGTGCTCACGATTCTGCCAGCTTGCCACAAAATATGATTCA
>NC_043014.1:12100313-12110313 GCF_006345805.1 Octopus sinensis | reverse complement strand
TTCAGAGCACTGTAACAAATCTCCTTGTAAAAACGGAGGGACCTGCGTTGGTAACAATGTGTGCAGATGTCCACCAAAATTTTCCGGAACCATATGTGAAGTAGGTAAGTAAATATATGTCATGTATATATATATATCTATATATATGTGTGTGTATATATGTTTGTGTATATGTGTGTATATGTATATAATATACTGAAGTATGGAGTGAGTGTGTGTGCGTTTGTGTGTGAAAGAAATAGGAGAGAGAGAGAGAGAGAGAGAGAGAGATAGAGAGAGAGAGAGAGAGAGATAGAAGGCAAGATAGAAGGTGAGAAAAGAAGAAAAAGAGAGAAAACAGTTTTGTTGACATAAATTCACTATTTAAAGGTCAGCACGTTGATGACTTGATAGGTTTAATTATATCTGGATACCGTATGGAAAAAGCTAAAGGAAATGTTGTCCTTCCAAATAGTATAAACGCGCAAATAATACGCATGCATCACACTTGCACACACACAGACACACACACACATGGGGTAGGACCATCCGAAAAGTTGGCGAAACCAACATTCTTAATGGAACACTTGAAAATTGTGATATTTTTACCACATGAAACCATTGGTAGCAGTGCTAATCCGCAAATCAAGAATATTTATTCATTAAATGCGGTGTTGAGCACTAATTCTTACTGTTTGATACTATCACGCGCGCGTACACACACACACACACACACACATCCAACCATCTGCACACTCAACGCGCATTCACACACATATATGATAGTGCGTGTTTAATAGAAATAACTTCTGTTCTTGATGTAAAAGCATCACTAGCAGTTAACAAAGGAAAGATCATACTTTTTTTCTGTATCAATAAAGAGTTGTGTCCTTCGTGCATTTACTATAAGTCTAATTCAATCATTTAAATAACCAGTAAATTCTCCTATATATTATGATCGAAGGAGACTTCAAACCTCGCTATCTGAATCATGTTTTTCAGGAGTAAAAAAAAATAATAAATGCGCCCTTTTAAAGCCTAGCCAGGCTCATGGGCCCAGTTTCTATGGCGTATGTGTTCCCCAGCTGGCTGGGACCCGAATCCATCGCAGCGTTACTCATTTTTGCCAGCTGAGTGGACTGGAGCAACGTGAAAAGAAGTGTTTTGCTCAAGAACACAACGCGTCGCCTGGTCCAGGAATCGAAACCACAATCTTACGATCATGATGCTGACGCCCTAACCACTAAGCCATGCGCCTCCACTTTCAGGTGTAATGATAATTAAAATGTTATTGTTCTGTATAGTAATGTATGGGAGACCCCCTTCGGTCATGAATGACCATGGGATTGCACCTAGAAAGTTACCCTCCCAGGCACAAGTCCAAGCAAGGTTGTTTATGGAAGGCCATGCATACCGGCCTCCCCTCTCCACGGCACCAGTGTTATCCAAAGGATAGGCAAGGGCCGATACAGCTTGGCACCAGTGATGTTGCAACTCATTTCCACAGCTTGGAGCAACGTGAAATAAAGCGTCTTGCTCAAAAACACAACACGTAGCCCGGTCTGGGAATCGAATTCACAACCTCACGATCGTAAGCTCGACGCTCTAACCACTGAGCCATGCGCTTTCACATAGTTATGTAATGTATAGAAAGTGAAACAGCATCAACATTTTAACATTAAATAGGTAAATGTATATTGCAATAACCAAGTTGTTAAATAAGAAAAATCCGAAAATTTATCTGCAAATACCGTTACAAACAGTGTTGTATATAATATATTATAACAAGATAATCGCACCCGATTAACTTATCGTAAACTGCAACATCAGCTGGGAATTATGAAGCATTGTGAATGCTTACAAGAAATCATTCTAAGATGCTACATTAGCTGCCGAGCCTCACAAAATATCCTTATCGTATAATTAAATATTTAACCTCTTGGCTAGGTTTGATAATTTTTATAATACACATGGGCCTACCTGTTAATCTATATTGTGATATATAAAGTCACTATAAGTCGGTGAGCAGGGAGAATCGTTGGCACGCTGAGTAAAAAGCTTAGCGGCATTGCTTACGTTCTGAGTTCAAATTTCGCCGAGGTCAAATTTACCTTTTATCCATTCGTGGTCGATAAAATAAGTACCAGTTACGCACTGGGGTAGATGTAATCAACAAGCCCCCTTCCGTCAAATTTCAGGCATTGTGTCTATAGCAGAAAACATTATTAAATATTTAACATCGTGGTTCGGTTTCATTATAATATTTGGGCCTACCTTTTAATTTATATTCTTTTCTACTCTAGGCACAAGGCCCGAAAGTTTTTTTTGAGGAGTGGGCCATTCGATTAGATTGGCCCCAGTACGTAACTGGTACTTAATTTATCGACGCCGAAAGGATGAAAGGCAAAGTCGACCACAGCGGAATTTGAACTCAGAACGTGAAGACGGACGAAATGCCGCTAAGCATTTCACCCGGCGTGCTAACGATTCTGCCATCTCAACGCCTTAATAAAAGTGAATATTAACTAGTATATACAACATCACGTTTAGTACCACTTAAGTTTACATAGATCTCACTGCCACTTCGTTTAAAAAATATTTTATATGCATGAGTATTCGTTCAGAAATTGTATGTTAAACTTTTGATTTCTTAATTAGTTTATGTATGGTAATTGAATGAGGATGGAATCTCTTTCTATATTAAGTGAAGCATAGTGAAATATGCCTCTCCTATACTGGTGATAGAAAGGCATGCGATTTATGTGACGCTGAAGCCAAACTAATACGTTTTCTAAAGCCCCTTTACCAATTAAGCGTGGCTGAGTGGGAAGAAGCTTGGTTCCCAACTACAGGGTACAGGGTTCAGTCCACTGCGTTGTACCTTTGGCAAGTGTCTTCTAGTATAGCTTCGGGTTGATCAAAGCTTTTGAGGGTGGCGAACTAGCAGAGTTGTTAACACGCCGGACAGAATGCTTATCGGCGGTTTGTTCATCTTTACACCCTGAGTTCAAATTCCATCGGGCTCGACTTTGCCTTTCATTTTTTCGGTGTCAATAAAATAAGTATCATCTGAGCACTGGGATCAGTGTAATCGACAATCCGCTTCCCCAAAATTTAAGCCCTTGTGCCTATAGTAGAAAGGATTAACTGAGCTTCTGAATACAACCAGAAAATATTCAAGATATTCCTGAAATTTGAATCTTCTACTTGCGTATTAATGACCTTTACAATAACATAATACATGCATACATACATACATGTATGTATGTGCCTAGGTATATCAATGCACCACTTAACTGTTCATATATATATATATATATATATATGAAATCAAAATAAGCAGCAGGGATATCCAGAGGTAATGCAGTACGATCGTTTCATGCAACTCCATTTAATTGAACAATTAAGTATATACTATGCATATGTATAATGTTGACTTAGTGTGCAAATTTAATGTAGAAGTTTAGTGTGTAAAGGGAAGACTGGTTTGAAGAATTGTAGTGTGATCATCAACTTGTGTTCGGGAATACATGTAGTATAATTTTCAGTTTAGTCTTTTCCATTGCTTTTTTTTTCGTTCCACTATTTTTTATCCCCTGTTGTGGCTTATGAGTGTATCCAATGGGTTGTTAATCTTACAAAGGTAGCGGTTCAATCTAAAAGGACCGAGACCAACAAAAGCCTTGGAGAGATAGCTGATGAAGGCTCAAATTATTTAATTTCTTCTGTTTAGTGCCTGATTTAAAAAATGCTGCCTAGTTTACACACACAATTTGTGGGTTAACAATGCAGCCAATGCAGTTTCATATCAAGACATCTTTGCAATTGTAGTCAAGTGTGTCATATAGAAGTCTCCTTGGGTGTTCCCATCTCAAATGCAGACGACTACCAACGCTTACATGTGGCACACTTAAAACAATTGCAAATATCTCCTCACATGAAACCATTAGTTGTCTTGTCAACTCACAAATAAAGAATATTTATCCGTCAATGCCGTATTGACTGCTCATTCTCACTGTTCGATATTAGTATGTGTGTGTGTGTGTGTGTGTTGTGTGTGTGTATAAGGCAATGAATCGTAAAGTATAGTTACTAGCTCTACAGATATCGGTATAATTGGTCTTCTGTCCTCTTTGTCTATCTGATGGCGATGATGATGGTGGTGGTAGTGATGGTGGCGGTCATCATCATCATCGTCATGTCATCATCGTCATCATCGTCACCACCACCACCACCACCACCATCATCATCATCATCACCACCACCACCGTCATCATCGTCATCATCGTCGTCGTCGTCGTCATCATCATCATCATCATCATCATTACTTTTGTAATGATGATGATGATGATAATGACTTCGTTGTAAAGAAACATACAACAAAAAAAATTTATAAATGATCTTGTTTCTAGGTGGAGAATATTTGGAATACACTTACGCATGCGCTCCTCCCACTTATGTATATATATATATATGTCTATGTACCACCATACACCCACCCACCCACAAAGACACACACACACACGTATGTCAATAGATATGTCTGTATCTTTGTGTGTGTATGTATGTACGTTTGTATGCATGTTTAAATATATATATATATATGTGTGTGTGTGTGTGTGTGTGTGTGTGTGTGTGTGTGCGTGCGTGTGTGTGTGTTTTGATTATTCTAGATGTCGTTATTATTTAACAATGTGTTGCTCTGTAAACATTGGTACTCTATCATCAGCGAATGTCGACTAAAGCCTTTTCATGGAAAGGAATGTCGTGTTTAAGACAATGTCACTAATGTAACGTCTGATTAAAGGGGAGATAAGCGGGGGACGGACTTTTGTTTGGTATAAACAAACCACTTGTTTAAACATATGTCGTAATTCGTGTGTGTGTATGTTTGTCTCTGCGTGCGCGTCTGAGAGTGTATGTAAGTGTGTATGTAAGTATGTATGTATGTATGTATTATGTATGTATACCTATATATATATGTGTGTGTGTGTGTGCGTATGTATGTTTGTATGTATGTACGTATGTCTGTATGTATGTAGTCATGTATGCAAGTATGTATGTATGTATGTATGAATGTATGTATGTATTATGTATGCCTACCTATATGTGTGTGTGTGTGTGTGCGTATGTATGTTTGTATATATGTACGTATGTCTGTATGTATGTAACGTATGCATGCATGTATGTATGTATGTAACGTATGTATGTATGTATGTATGTATGTATGCAAGTATGTATGTATGTATGTATGTATGTATGTATGCAAGTATGTATGTATGTATGTATGTATGTATGTATGTTGTAAAGATGTATATATATATATTTGAAAGCGCGTAGTCTAGCTGTTAGGGTGTTGCATTCTGGATCGCAAGATTATGGTTTCGATTCCAGGTGGTGCGATGTGCTCTTGAGCAAGACACTCCATTTCATGTTGCTCTGCGATAACGTCGATATCTGACATGCCAATAAAGAGCCGGTTTCTAACCTAGATCCAAGACACCTTCATTCAAATTCCAACAACAGTGAACAGAGTATTTTTTTTATGCATGTATGTATATGTGCAGATTTCTATGCTTTGTTTTATGTATGTCGTTGGCGATTTTCTTTCTCCGTCTTCTCTTCCTTGGGCCTTTCCTTTTTCTATGTTTCTGACGAAGAACTCCGCTCGAAACGTTAAATCCTCCTTCTTTCTTTCCTTTCCTGAACGTCCAATAATACTATACTTGTTCCACATCCTCGCGTTGTTGTGGTTTCTCTTTGTGTTTTCATGTTTGGATTAACTTTATATACCGCACGCTCACACGGACCCCGGCCTTCTGACAGCTTTGGATAACAAATTCCTGGATTTTTACACCAAAGGATTACTGTTACCATTCATCCGGAGTACGCCACTGTAATCGTGATTGGAAATCATCAAAAATTTGTGTGTGACTCTTCCACTTTTTCTCGTCCTCTTTTTACCTTTCTTCTTTCTTCTACTACCGCTTTTCTCCTTTTGTCGCCACCATTTACACATTTTTCAATATGTGACCGCGTGTGTATCGTTGGCGATTTTTTTCTCCGTCTTCTCTTCCTTGGACCTTTCCTTTTTCTATGTTTCTGACGAAGAGCTCCGCTCGAAACCTTAAATCCTTCCTTTCCTGAGCGTCCAATAACACTATGCTTGTTCCACGTCCTCGCGTTGTTGTGTTTTCTCTTTGTTCATGTTTGGATTAACTGTATATCTAGACATGCTTATATATACTTAAATGAGAAACTTCTGGAAAGCTTTATGGATTTTTACAGTTCAAGTGATAGCTTGAATCTGTAGTCTTCGAATCAGCTTCCAACTTTCTGCTTTTGAGAAGCCTAATTTCTCAAGATTGGTATTTAGACAGTATGCCTGTCTGTTTGACTGTCAGTCTGTATGTTTCTCTGTTTTCTTGGGGGTATATTTTAAGTTATTTTCCACTACAATATTCAAGCTGGTCACTAACGAAGTAGCAAGGGTTTTCTTCTTTTAAGTCAAAATGTCTCTTGGCGTTTGTGTATACATGGACTACTTGAGGTAATATACAGGTATTATAAATAAGAAGAAATAAGGTACTCAGAAATCTGGATGGTTTTACATTTACAGATTTTTATTTACAGATTTTTATTGATATTTCTACTCTAGTAAAATCTCCAGATTTCTCAAGATTGGTAGTTTGAGATAAATAGAATCTGGAGATTCTACTAGAGTAGATGAACCATTGTAATAGTGTCATTATCCCTTTTAGTTTAGTAGGAACAGCCATTGCATAATGGCGGTATTGTGACGTCGTTCATTGTGATGTTTATTATGACTCTTGTATCACGGTCGATAATTGCAGTGAATGTTTTCCTGATTTCAAAAGCGTTTAACAAGAGGAGAGATCTTGAGAAACAGATGGAAATCCCCACTGTTTCTACTTAGGTGACATGCAGAGTTTTTCCCTATGTTACAAAATACGCATGCGCATGTTCACACACACTCACACACACATACGCGCGCAGACACACAAACACTCGCATACACACACACACAGATACACGCATATATATAATATATATATATGTATATATATATATGTATATATGTATATATATATGTATATTTATATGCATAGTAAAGAGTTTCGTTGAAGAGATTATATGTGTGTATGTATGTATGTATGTATGTGTATATGTATATATATGTAAATATGTATATATATATATACGCACACACACACACACACACACACACATACATTAAAAAGCATTTACTCGGGCGGCATTGAACAGAAATATTAGAAAAGGTGATACAATGCGAGGCGAACAATGTCTCTCTCTGTCTGTCTGTCTGTCTGTCTGTCTGTCTGTCTCTCTCTCTCTCTCTCTCTCTCTCTCTCTCTCTCTCTTTCTTCCGTAGGGTTATCGTACTACCAATTACACCAAATCTTGGTTTCTCTCTCTTTTTTTTTTCTATCATTGACCGTACATATGAATATCATACATATAAATATAGCATATTACATTTATATTTTGGCGTTTTATCTAAATCATAAATATAAAATTTCAGTGTGATATTTGGCTGTGTGAGGTGGCTATCTGGCAGAATTGTGAGAACGTCGGAAAAAATGCTCAGTGGCGTTTCACCCGGATATTTTACGTTCTGAGTTCAAATCCCGACTAGGTCAACTTTTCCTTGCATCCTTTCAGAGTCGATAAAATAAAGTACCAGTGAAATACTGGGATTGATGTAATCGACTTGTCTTCTCCCCTCAAAATTACTACTGGCATTCAACCTTACGACGGATCAGGGTCCCGTTAAAGAAGATTGTTGTAATGTTGATTTAGTCATACGTCATTGAAGACGGTTAATTGGCCTTGTTAGTCCCATGGCTCAAGAAAAATAGTAATAATAATAATAATAATAATAATAATGTGGAGGCGCAATGGACCAGTGGTTAGGGCAGTGGACTCGCGGTCGGAGGATCGCGGTTTCGATTCCCAGACCGGGCGTTGTGTGTGTTTATTGAACGAAGACACCTAAAGCTCCACGAGGCTCTGGTAGGGGGTTGTGGCGACCCCTGTTCTACTCTTTCGCCCCAAATTTCTCTCACTTTCTCTCTTCCTGTTTCTTGAGTAACGCTGCGATGGACTGGCGTCCCGTCCAGCTGGGGAGGGGACACATACGCCACAGGAACCGGGAAACCGGGCTCATGAGCCTGGCTAGGCTTGAAAAGGGCGCATAAATAAATAAAATAATAATAATAATAATAATAAAACAAAGCATTTGGGTGTCTGAAACAGTACAGAAGCTGTCTAACTGATGTTGGTTGAGTGACTACAACAAAAGATATCAATCTATGACCCCATTAAGATAAGAGAGTGGATAATATTCTTGAATTACCAAATATAATGTTTATAAGTGCAATTCTGACAGTTAAACTTGATAGGGCCTATTTGGTGTTATCTAGAGTATCGTTACAGTGAAAGCAATATTCGCGTGATTCGCCTTCTGTTGTAGGGTTTATATAATGTTATCACTAGTTAGAATATGAATATGATATATTTACATTTTAAGAATTTAGAGACTTAGGGAGAACGAGAAATAATTTGTCTCTAACGGTTGAACTCGAAGGAGATAAAGCCATAAATAATAGAGTGTAAATATTGGTTTGAAAAAATTATTTTGGATAGTAAAGGTCGAAGATTGGTAAGAACACAGTTTCTTAATTGGATAGAAAAATTCAAAGGATTGCTTTCTTCCAGTGGTATTGTTGTTGTTAAGCAACAAGACGGGTAAGGGTGATTAGGTGATGGTCTAGGGCTTAGGGGCGGGATACCTCAGACCTTGGAAAAAAAAACTTTGGTCGTCTTGTAGTCGAGGGCTCTTCGTTGACGCCCGACACCATTGGGAGGTGGCCCTCGAAGTCGCTGGAAATGGAGATCTCCAGGTCCAAATTCTTGGACGGCTTCCAGTGGTATAACGTTTGTCATGTTTGCAGAAAATGTATAGATTCACAGAAGGGTCCGTGTTCCGCGGTCAGCCTTCCATTTTTTCTATTTGTGTTCTACTTACATTTACTGACATCTGATCGTTGGACATTTATAGCCAAATTCTCTTAATACGGGGTGCTCAACTGATATATATGTATCTGTATGTGCTAATATACGACAGGTTTTTATACAGTGTTCGTCTACCAAATTCACTTCAAAGGCATTAGGCATCTGATGCAACGGTAGACTATACTGATCCAAGGTCAAGGCGGCGAGCTGGCAGAATCATTAGCGCGCCGGACGAAATGCTTAGCGGTATTTCGTCTGCCGTTACGTTCTGAGTTCAGATTCCGCTGAGGTCGACTTTGCCTGTCATCCTTTTGGGGTCGATTAAATAAGTACCAGTTACGCACTGGGTCGATATAATCGACTTAATCTGTTTGTCTGTCCTTGTTTGTCCTCTCTGTGTTTAGCCCCTTGTGGGTAGTAACGAAATAGGTATTTCGTCTGCCGTTACGTTCTGAGTTCAAATTCCGCCGAGGTCGACTTTGCCTTTCATCCTTTCGGGCTCGATAAATTAAGTACCAGTTTCGCACTGGGGTCGATGTAATCGACTTAATCCCTTTGTCTGTCCTTGTTTGTTCTCTCTATGTTTAGCCCCTCTGTGGGCAAGAAAGAAATATATACTAATCCAAGGTGCTAGGCAGTGAGACTGAACCCGAAACCATGCGATTGTAGAGCGAGCTTCTTAATCACACAGCCATGGCTGCTCCCGCTCAGGATCAAATATCTCAAAACTTAAACAAACACGGCCATAGGAAAACACAATCACTTGGAAAGGCCATACAGAACAGGATTTTCCTCGTAAATGCACAAGCAGCATATATACACACACACACTCACAGAAACATCACATATATACATATCCATACGCACATATATCCACGCACAGAGACACACATGCACACACACACATACTCACGTATATATATATTCTTACGCACCTTTTGGCACATAATCAACGAAGAAGGTG
>NC_043014.1:12092813-12095313 GCF_006345805.1 Octopus sinensis | reverse complement strand
AAAAGCGTTTATTTATCAAAATATATTCTACTAGCAGTATCGCTCAGCGTTGCTCGGGTTTGTAAGGGAAATAACTATAAAGCATTTTTAGAGAGTTATAGCCAAAAAATAGCAAAAAATGCATTAAAAATGGAAAAAAGTTATGGTAAATTTTTTTTATATCGTTGACTCATCGTAGACATTTTTAGAGAGTTACTTCCCTTATATTTAAAAAATATGCATTAAAATGGAAAAAAATGATGGTAAATTATTTTTAAAATCGTAGACTCATCGTAGACGCGCGCTAATACCCAGAAGGGCTTGATATGAATCACGACTATAAGATACCCGGTTTTGGTTAAATTGCACCGCAAAATGTGGGAGTAGTTAGGAACCTAAATCGTAGGAGACAGACACACAACCTTTCTTTTATATATAAAGATTATATTCTCTCATATTCTATTGTCAGTTTCCATTGTTGTGTCGGAAGCTTAATTCTACGCTTATACGATTTGACTGGCTTATTGGCCAAAGCAACTTACACCTCAGCTTCATCCACATTATTGAACCATCGTCCGTGCAGCTCGGAAAAAGTGGAAATTCGATAGTACAGTTTTATGTACTGTAGGCAGGGTGAGGCAGCACTTCCAGTCCCTCAAGTTTTCACTGGTCACATTGCTCGTATACTGGGGCATTGTCATGCTTTAGGAGTGCATATCTTCGATTGACCAATGTCGGGCAGCGGGTTTTCAAAGCATTATATATTCTCTGTTGTTGAGTTAATGCTCACAGTATGACCATCTGGAAAAGCCCAAAACGCAATACTTCCTTGAAATTCCTCCAATTACACAACACGAGCTTCTGTTCAAACCGCTTTTGTTTGAATATAGGTTCTGAAGCTTGGCCGGAACGAAGCCACTGATTTTTCTTATTAAGACTGCGAAAATAGGTTCATTTTTCAACCCCAATTCGATCTCAAGAAAACGGGCATTCAAGGATCTGCCAGTTATTTGCAAATGTTCACACGTCGTTGAGCCAGATCAATGGTCAGTTCACGAGGAGCTTTTCGACGGCGTCTGTTTACAAGGCTAAGCTTATGAAAGTGCTAATTGATGGTGCTTTGTGAAAGACCAAGTTCTGCCGACAATGTACGAGTTCTTATGTTTAGCTGTTGTTCAACCGTTTCAAACACGGCCTCATCTTCCACAACAAAAGTCTCCCTGACCTTGGTTTGTCTTCGAGGCTGGTGTCATCTTCCTCGAAACGTCTAAAGAAGTATTGAGCCACATTTTCGTTGAATGTTCCTGTGGCTTCCGCATCATTAATTTCTTTTGCCGCTGTCCTTGCCCTTAGTAGTCCCATTTTTTTCTTCAGGTAGGGTAAAATCGCACTTATTGCAATTTTTTTCACCACTCTTTATCAAACCTGTAAAATAAAGAATGAACATTTAATGTCTATATATTACGTACGAAAATAAAAAATAAACAGTTCAGCAACGATTGGCCAAAAAGTTGTTTCAAATTAATGATATTTCATGGGGATATAAATTGCCAAAAATCATTAGCCAACATCCTAGTAAATCGAGAGGCTGTTTGTCCCATTAAGGAGATGCGTGAGAAAGTTATTATAAAGAGTAACTACCTAAAAATTGGTCCCAGAGATACTCCGCTCAGAAGTCTAAAATTTTATGAAAGAACACCGTTGGCTGCTATAATTTGCCATACTCTTTACTCTTTTACTCTTTTACTCTTTTACTCTTTTACTTGTTTCAGTCATTTGACTGCGGCCATGCTGGAGCACCGCCTTTAATCGAGCAACTCGACACCGGGACTTATTGTTTTTGTAAGCCAAGTACTTATTCTATCGGCCTCTTTTGCCAAACCGCTAAGTGACAGGGACGTAAACACACCAGCATCGGTTGTCAAGCAATACTAGGGGACAAACACAAACACACACACACACACACACACACACACACACACACACACACACACACACACACACACACACACACACACACCATATATATATATATATACATATATACGACAGGCTTCTTTCAGTTTCCGTCTACCAAATCCACTCACAAGGCATTGGTCGGCCCGGGGCTATAGCAGAAGACACTTGCCCAAGGTGCCACGCAGTGGGACTGAACCCGGAACCATGTGGTTGGTTAGCAATCTACTTACCACACAGCCACTCCTGCGCCATCTCTTAAAAAGTTCAGCAGCTACTCTCGTAGTTTCTCATCTTTGCTGATATCACATAACATATGACATCTTGTGTGATGAACTTCCTGAGGTTGACTTGAAGATCTATGAAATCTACCTTTAGAAGGTTAAGCAGCTACTTCTCAGTAACCAATCAGAATGCTGTATAAGAGAGATGTGAGGCTGATATTACCTGGCACGAAACTGTGTTGAATATTATTTCGCAAATAATTCTTCTTTACGAACGTAAGCAGTTACTTTATTAATATATTCACTCCGTATGTATACTCTTTTACTCTTTTACTTGTTTC
>NC_043014.1:12087813-12090313 GCF_006345805.1 Octopus sinensis | reverse complement strand
GTTATTCCATAATGTTGGCATAGTTCCAGTGTATGTAGGTTCCAACTCTGTCATGTCTGTGAATATATTCCTTCTTAGCCAGGACTGGGCAGCTAGAGATAATATGATTTATTGTTTCTTGTCCATCTCCATATTCTGCAGTTACTTGTAATATTTCTTTTCATTACATGTTTTTGGTAATTTCTGGTGGGGAGGCTTTGGTCTTGTGCTGCAATTAAAAATCCCTCTGTTTCTGCTTTGAGTCCTGAGCTTCTCAACCATTGCTGGGATCTTTCTTTGTCTATTTCTTTTGCGTTTAGTTTAGTGCAGTATTTACCATGAAGGGGCTTTTCTGCCATCGTTTTATCATGGTTCGTTGCTGTTCTATTTTTAGTTTGGATTTCATTTGTTTTATAGCTTTTTTGTTTCCTTCATCATCTTCTTCTTCTTCGTGTTTTTATAGGTGTATGATTTCTTGTTTGTATTTGTCAGCTTCCTTAAATACTGAGAACAGTTTTTTGTTTTGCTCGTGTTTTGCTGCTATCTGGATCAGTTTTTCCTTCTTCTGAAGTAGGTATTTTTGCAGTCTTATGGTGGTTATTTTATAGTAGTTTTCCAGCTGTATAAGGCCTCTACCACTTTCTATACGTTGTATATATAGTCTTTCTATTCAGATTTTGGGTGATGCATCCTAGATCCTGTCAGTATTTTTTTGTTTTCCTATCTATTTTGGTGGACAGTTCATTCGAGTCCAGTTAAGGATATTGTAGCTGTAACTTATAACTGGGACAGCTAAAGTTTGATACCTATTATCTTGTTTTTAGCATTGAGCTCTGTTTTTAGTATTGATCTAACTCGTCTATAATATTCTTTTTTTATTTTCTCTTTCATTTGTGTGTGTTGTGTCTTATCTAGTTCATGGATTCCTAAGTATTTGTAAGTTTGGCTTTGGTCTAATTCTTTTATTTCATTGGTTTTATCTAGTGTGATGTTGTTACTTTTAACTAGTTTTCCTCTTTTCATGGTTACTTCCATGAATTATTATTATTATTATTATTATTATTATTATTATTATTATTATTACTGTTATCATCATCATCATCATCATCATCATCATCATCATCATCATCATCATCATCATCAAAGAGACGAAATGCTTAGCGGTATTTCACCCATCACTACGTTCTGAGTTGAAATTCCTCAGAGCTCAACCTTGCCTTTCATTCTTTCGGGGTCAATCAGAATAAGTACCAGTAAAACACTGGGGTCTATGTAATCGGCTCATCCCCTCCCCCAAAATAACTACCCTTGCGGCAAAATTTGAAACCATTATTATTATTATTATTATTATTATTATTATTATTATTATTATTATTATTATTGTTATTATTAAGGCAGCGAACTGGCAGAATCGTTAGCACGCCGGGCAAAATGCTTAGCGGTATTTCGTCTGCCGTTACGTTCTGAGTTCAAATTCCACCGAGGTCGACTTTGCCTTTCATCCTTTCGGGGTCGATTAAGTAAGTACCAGTTACGCACTGGGGTCGATATAATCGACTTAATCCGTTTGTCTGTCCTTGTTTGTCCTCTCTGTGTTTAGCTCCTTGTGGGTAGTAAAGAAATAGGTATTTCGTCTGTCTTTACCTTTTGAGTTCAAATTTCGCAGAGGTCGACTTTGCCTTTCATCTTTCGGGATTGATAAAATAAGTACTATTGAAACACTGAGGTTGATGTAGTCGACTTAACCCCACCCCACCAAATTTCAGGCCTTGTGCCTATAGTAAAAAAGATTGTTATTATTATTATTCGACATGGCAGAATCGTTAGAATTGACTTATGCCCTCCCCGAATTTGCTGGGGTAGAGGTTATGTCGATTACATCTTTTATTTAGTAACTTGTTATTTATTTATTTATTCATTATATTTGTGTTGTTGTTGTCGCGTGTATGCTTCGGTTCCCTCCACCGCCAACACTCTACTGCAAATAAAGAAAGTTAGCTCACCAGATCAGCGATGTTCTTATGATCTGATGATCAAGATTAGGGCTGCAGAACGACCGTAACCCTATGGAAGTCACCCTATGGTTAAATAAATCTATATTCATTTCTCATACCTTCTCACATTATTCTTTCTATGCTCCTCGCTGAATAACTTCATCGCATGGTATTTCTAGATTTTCAGTTACAGGAAAACATGACATTACATAGCCGAGTCCATTAAGAAGAGCTTGCTGTGATAGCGATGTGATTCCCTGAATTCATATCTTATACTACTTATCCCCACTTATATACTTTATATATAAAAGTGAAGTTGTGTGAGTGTCTGTCTCCTACGATTTAGATTCCTAACTACTCCCACATTTTGCGGTGCAGTTTACCCAAAACCGGGTATCTTATAGTCGTGATTCATATCGAGCCCTTCTTGGTATTAGCGCGCGTCTACGATTAAAAAAAAAATTTACCATAATTTTTTCCCATTTTTAATGCATTTTTTTGCTATTATATAAGGGAAGTAACTCTCT
>NC_043014.1:12075313-12082813 GCF_006345805.1 Octopus sinensis | reverse complement strand
CTGGCTTACGCTTATTGTCCGATCCCCATATACTGCATTAATATTCCTCGCACTTTCTGTTGTGCTGTTACCATTATTGAACTTATAAAGCAAAATATGCCGAATATGCTCCTTTGTCACTTCCATTATAGCTTTTAAATATAATTGCTACAATCAAACTGCACTCTTCAAAACTTGCACTAAGAATAAGCACAAGGTAAAATTACTACCTGCTTTTATAGCAGGTTGATGCAGTAATTTATCCCGTCCCCCTCAGACTTTTAGTTCCTGCAATTGAAAAAAGAGGCATTATTTATGGGATGAATTAACACACACATACACACACACACACATACACACACACACACAACACACACACACACACACATATTGATGTATAACTATATATACAGCCACACACACATACACACTAACGTATATAGATATGTATATACATATATAATTATATGTGTATGCTTATGTCTGCGCGCCTTTGTGTCTGTATTTGTCCTCCACTGTCGCTTGAAAACCGGTGTTGGTGTGTTTACGTCCCCGTAAAATAGCGGTTCGGCCAAAAGGGAACGATACTATAAATACTAGGCTTTAAAAAAGTCTTTGGATCGATTTGCTCGGTTAAAACCATTCAAGGCGCTGCCACAGCATGTCCGCAGTTAAATGAGTAAAACATGCAACAAATAAGACATTTATAAATATAAGAACTGAAGAAGGGAGCAAAGTGATCATTGCATTTTCTTGCATAATGTTACCATTGTTTCATCATAATTTACCAGAAGATCATTGTTGAAATATTATCTAATCTATAAGGCGGCGAACTGGCAGAAACGTTAGCACGCCGGGCGAAATGCTTAGCGGTATTTCGTCTGCTGTTACGTTCCGAGTTCAAATTCCGCCTAGGTCGATTTTGCCTTTCATCCTTTCGGGGTCATTTAAATAAGTACCAGTTACGCACTGGGGTCGATATAATCGACTTAATCCGTTTCTCTGCCCTTGTTTGTCCCCTCTGTGTTTAGCCCTTTGTGGGTAGTAAAGAAATAGGTATTTCGTCTGCCGCTACTTTCTGAGTTCAAATTCCGCCAAGGTCGACTTTGCCTTTCATCCTTTGGTGCTCGATTAAATAAGTAATAGTTACGCACTGGGCTCGATATAATCGACTTAATCCGTTTGTCTGTCCTTGTTTGTTCCCTCTGCGTTTAATCCCTTGTGGGCAATAAGGAAATAGATATTTCGCCGGCCTTTACGTTCTGGGATCAAATTCCGCCGAGGTCGGCTTTGCTTTATATCCTTTCGTGGCTGATAAATTAAGTACCAGTTGCGTACTGAGGTCGATGTAATCGACTAGCTCCCTCCTCAAAAATTTCGGACCTTGTGCCTAGAGTAGAAAAGATTATTATATGAAATAATGCATTGCATCAGTATCATTCCAAAATACTGGATTAATAATACTCAAACACACACACACACACATACACACACACACACACACACACACACACACGCACACGCACACATTTATACATGCATTTATATATATTGATATTTATTTATATAGCAGCATATATCATATTACTTGCATACAATCCCATATAACGTATGTGTCCTCTCTCACTCTCTCTCAGTATATATGTATGTATGTATGTATGTATGTATGTATGTATGTATGTATGTATGTATGTATGTGTGTGTATGTATATATATATATATATATATGACACAAGCACACAGACACACACAAGTAAGCACATACACACATGGGCGCGAAGAACAAGGATCGTAACTAAAACGATTGTAAAACAGATAGTAATCTAATATTCAAAAGACAATGAATAATGGGAAATACAGCGTGTCATTGAAAATGAGATGGCAAGAGTCACAGAGAAAGAGAGAGAGGGAAGAGAGAGAGAGAGAGAGAGAGAGAGAGAGATAAAGAGAGATAGAGAGAGAGAGTGTGTGTAAGAAAGAGAGGAAATGGGTCTCATAGAAGGAGAGTGAGATTAGTGCATATAAATCGTCATATATATATAGACACACATGAGTGGCTGTGTGTTAAGTAGCTTGCTTACCAACCACATGGTTCCGGGTTCAGTCCCACTGCGTGGCACCTTCGGCAAGTGTCTTCTACTATAGCCTCAGGCCGACCAAAGCCTTGTGAGTGGATTTGGTAGACAGAAACTGAAAGAAGCTCGTCGTATTATATATATATATTATATATATATGTATATATATATTATATATATGTGTGTGTGTGTGTTGTGTGGTGTGTGTGTGTGTTGGTGTGTGTGTGTGTGCGTGTTTGTTTGTGAGACCGATAGAATAATGGCCAGGCTTAAAAAAAAGAGTTGGGGATGATTCGTTTGACTAAAGTTCTTCGAAGCGGTGCACTAGCATGACCGAAGTCTAATGACTGAAACAAGTAAAAGATTAAAGATGCACTTAAAATTGAGTATATATATCATGCACATATAACCCAATAGGTGCATATGTGCACTATCTCCGCCTCTTTTTTTTATATCATCACCTCTCCCTTTCTCTCTGATACACACACACACACGCACACACACATGCAGACACACACACATATTTTTATCGCAGCTGACATCTCACATATATTTATTCGAATTTCACGTCACCGATCATCAGACAGGGTGTGTGTGTGTATGTGTGTGTGAGTGTGTGTGTGTGTGTGTGTGTGTGTGTGTGTGTGTGTGTGTGTGTGAACGTGTGTGTGTGTGTGTTAGCGTGCGCATATGAATATTTATAGATTACTAGCAGTATCACCCGGTGTTGCTCGGGTTTGTTTCGACCCTTCAGAATTAGAATTTTTGAAAAGTAAAAATTTTGCATTATGCAACTTGTTATTCTCTTTAGGTGAACATTTTTCCAGTAAAATACACCGAAAAATGGTGACACAGCAGTCAAAAATCGTAAAAAAATAGGGATTTTCATAGAAAAAAAGCACCTTTTTGACGTAAATAATTTTTGGTGTTAACATGGTCCGATTTGAATTTTATCTTCTACAGAATGAAGAGCAAGCCTTCTTCTATCGTACTTTCAATTTTGGTCAACTTGCGCTGTAGGGTCTCAAAGGAGACAGTGTTAGTTGAAGGCTACCAAACCTGCCACACACAGACAACTTCAGCTTTATATATACAGATTTGCTACACACTACTTTCCATCCTTAATAATGAAACTTGGTATATCCAAAAGTTAAACACACAGACACACACAAGTTGTGTTTTATATATATAGATTTCTCAACGGGGATTTCAAGGAGTCGCTGGTGATGTATCGTGATGATCAAAAATCCGGCCTGCTAAAATTTGGTTAAAGTGATTCAAACTGCAGACTCAACGCAAAATGGTCACATTTAATTCAAAGCGTTAAAAATGTTATGAAAACAAATTGTTTTCATAACATTTTTAACACAAAGTCCAAACGATTAATACGAAAAAACCCTCCAGACTACATCCCGAAAATTCATTTCTTTGCCGAATTTCTACAATGTTTACGGCGATTCGTTTTTATATCTCGATTTTTTATTTTTCATGCAATTTACGCATGCTTGCACGCGTGGTGAACACAGTTCACGTCAAACAGCTGACTGAGTAAAGTTCACTATTCAATGCATGGGATAAGGCCTAAACAAACACATTATCGATTTTTTGCACTTGCGAGATGAATTTCGGAACAGTTCAATTTTCATTCGCCTAGACTTTAAGTGACCCATTTTTGGTGGTTCTACGATTTGTTGGCTAGGAGGAGATGTGCCGGGAAGTTAAACACACAGACACACACACAGATACGCACACAGACATACAAGTTGAATTTTATATAAATAGATGTATACCTAGGATCAGATCATCTATTATATCCTGCTTTTATAAGACGGCATTCTGCTATTTGAGCTGGTGTTTCTAGATGGTCAACTGACCTCGTATATAGTTCTTCATTGGTATCTCTGTTCTGTGGTGAAAGCATGAATAGCACAATTCTTATTCTTTCCCCTGCGTAAGTTTATAATACTTTTATCGAAACACATTCTCCAAGGCATATTTGAAGGAAAGAGAAAAAAAAAAAAAAGCAAGCGAAAACATTGGACCGACAACATAAAGGTCTGGAAAGAATTCTATACTACGACATATGTATGTAACGAGTAACAGGGATCAGCGGTGATTAGGAAATACCGAGGCATCTAGAATGGCGCCCAAATGGCTGGCTGCACTAATCACAAAAATGAAAAATTAAAAAAAATGATGAATATTATTTTAATTGTATTATATGCATGAAGGCACACGGCTTAGTGGTTACAACGCTGGGCTCACAATCTTGAAGTAGTAAGTTCGATTCCCGGACCGGGCTGTGTGTTGTGTTCTTGAGCAAGAGACTTTATGATCAGCTATATCCGATTTATCAATATCTCCTCGTGTCACAGCTTTGCAATGTTCGTCTACCCTTATTTTGAGGGGGCGGCATGTTTCGTCTTTGTATAACCTACCACAGCTGCATGCGATGGAGTACACGCAGTCTTTGGTCATATTCTCTTCTGTTGGTGGTTTTACTCGAAGGAGACATTTGCTAAGTGTTGTATTACTCTTGAATACTGTCCTGATGTCATATGGGCCGCATATCTTTTGTATCTTTTCGGAGAGGCCTTTCACATAGGGTAGACAGACTGCGGACAGTTTATTGGCCTCATCCTCTCTCTTCTTCATAATTGGAGTGGATAGTATACTTTTGGGGTAGTTGTTGCTTAACAGATCGTTATTGAGCTTGATCATTTCTTCGTGGTGTGTATCACTATCGCTACTTATATTCTTTGCACGATGTTTTAGGCACTGAGCAATCCCTGAAGAAGGCCGGTGGGTATATCAGTCGAAATAGGGCGGCGAGCTGGCAGAATAGTTAGCACGTCGGGCGAAATGCTTAGCGGTATTTCGGCTGCCGTTACGTTCTGAGTTCAAATTCTGCCGAGGTCGACTTTGCCTTTCATCCTTTCGGGGACAATAAATTAAGTGCCAGTTACGCACTGGGGTCGATGTAACCGACTTAAGCCCTTTGTCTATCGTTGTTTGTCCCCTCTGTGTTTAGCCCCCTGTGGGCAATAAAGAAATATATATCAGACGAAGCGTTGTGTTAACAACAAACAAGATGAGGACAAATATCCGTCAAATGTAAATAATGTAAATAAAATACAAGAGTTATTATTAACTGTTTTATCGATTAAAATTATTCTGAGGTATAAAATCTGTTACTCTCCTCTGGAACTACCAAAGACATGAGTTCATTTCTTAAATTTCTACCAATTTCTTGTGTACTTTGTTCTTCAAATGCGGCCTTTAACTAAATATCTTAATATTTCGTTTTCCTCGCAAAGTATAATTGAGTTTATTTCCTATTTGTATCATTTTTGATGCCGAACAAGTTAATTATCTCCGTCATGAATTTAACGCTATTTTCATCAAGCGTCTTGTCTTCACGGCTTATCTTTAGAACAGCGCCTGAGTTTAACTGTGGCAGTTTTATTAGTTGATCCCATCGTTGTTGCAAGACAGCTTCCTCCCTGCCATAGAATGAGACGAGCTGATTGACGTTCTCTTATGGATAGTGGAAGTAAACGTTGAGAAACCTCTTATTAAACGTCTGTTCTTAGACTTTCAAGACTTGATTGCATGAGTTATGTGCTGCATAGCCGAATTCTTTACAGATTTGGCGCTTGTATTTGTTTGCTTACTCTCTTTTACTCTCTTTCACCTGTTTCAGTCATTTGACTGTGGCCGTGCTGGAGCACCGCCTTTAGTCGAGCAAATCGACTCTCAGGACTTATTCTTTGTAAGCCTAGTACTTATCTATCGGTCTCTTTTGCCGAACCGCTAAGTTACGGGGACGTAAACACACCAGCATCGGTTTTCAAGTGACGTTGGGGGCACAAACACAGATACACAAACACACACACACACATATATATATATATATATACATATACATATATTCGACGGGCTTTCAGTTTCCGTCTACCAAATCCACTCACAAGGCTTTGGTCGACCCGAGGCTATAGCAGAAGACACTTGCCCAAGGTGCCACGCAGTGGGACTGAACCCGGAACCATGTAGGTTCGTAAGCAAGCTACTTACCACACAGCCACTCCTACGCCTATTTAATATATATATTCCTTTATTATCCAGAGAGGGCTAAACATAGAGGGGACAAACAAGGTCAGACAAAGGGTTTCAGTCGATTACATCGACCCCAGTGCGTAACTCGTACTTATTTAATCAACTCGAAAGGATGAAAGGCAAAGTCGACCTCGGCGGAGTTTGAACTCAGAACGTAACGCTAGATGAAATACCGCTAAGTATTTCGCCCGACGTGCTAACGATTCTGCCAGCTCGCCGTCTTATTCTTTGTAATATATTACCTCTTGTAAGGCAGCAAACTGGCAGTCTTTCGTGCGTCGGACAAAATGCTGTTGGGCATTTTGTCTGTGTTCACGTTTTGAGTTCAGATTCCGCTGAGGTCAAAAATTGCTGGCCAAATTTGAAACCAATATATTACCACTAATAATTTCATATATATGTGTCTGTGTGTGTGCGTGTGTATGTGTGTGTGTGCGCTCGCGCGTGTGTGTAAGTATGTTTGTGTGTGTATGTGTGTGTGTGCGCGCGCACCTGTGTGTGTTTCTGCACGGGCGCATGTGTGTGTTTATGTTTGGGTGTTTATATATGTATCTGTGCGCGCGTGTTTGTATGTATGTTTGTGTGTGTCTGTGCGCGCGTGTGTGTGTATGTGTGTGTATGTGTCTGTGCGCGTGCGAGTATGTATGTGTGTTTGTGTGTGCGCTGTGTGTATGTTTGTGTGTGTGCGTATGTGTATGTGTGTGTATCACCTACTAAGTAATGCGTTCAATAAAGATTACTGTTTTAAATATGGAATACTTTATTCAAATATTTTTCAGCCAAAGACGACGTAGATCGAACACGACGAAGTCACGTGAATGGTCATAAACGGAAACGGAAGAAGAGACCGAACAAGAGGCGGAAACGTCGAAGGAGAATGCGAGCAAGTAAGATAATAGACAGTTTCTTACACCCTTCTCGAAATTTATTACAAAATAACACTCATTAACGAATCGCAAATATACACCTGTGAGTGTATAAGGAGAAAATGGTAAACGAATAGAATTTGATTAAAAACGAAAAATTTGGAGTCATTTGGGTCGAAGCTTAAATGGTTTGATGTTAATAATGTTTTGTTGTAAAGTTATTAAACTATCGAATGGAACAGTGTGAAAGAAAAAACTTACAAATTATAAGATTTTCAACTTTAGCCACTCCTACCTAGGCGTAGGAGTAGCTGTGTGGTAAGTAGCTTCCTGACGAACTACATAGTTCCGGGTTCAGTCCCACTGCGTGGCACCTTGGGCAAGTGTCTTCTACTATAGCCTCGGGCCGACCAAAGCTTGTGAGTGG
The DNA here is from genome assembly GCF_006345805.1 of Octopus sinensis. NCBI lineage: Eukaryota > Metazoa > Mollusca > Cephalopoda > Octopoda > Octopodidae > Octopus > Octopus sinensis. The sequence goes on along the minus strand of NC_043014.1, from coordinate 12,075,350 downwards.
ATTTGGTAGATGAAAACTGAAAGTAGCCCGTCGTATA